>NC_082594.1:120522338-120888381 GCF_030936135.1 Gavia stellata
CATGCTTTTCTTTCCCTATAAGCATACATTGACATCTCCTCTCTTTCTAAAGAGGTTATGGCCAGAAGTGTGGGAGCACTGTAATTATGAAATAGTGAAAAAGAGACTGTCCTCTCCGTCCAGCTAATGCATCCAGGTTCAGACGATTCAGCCCTGAAGCAGCACAGTTGCTAGAGCTCAGAGTTATGGTTAGACACAAAAAGCTTGCAGTGACACACTGCTGAAGAGACATACTGTTTCACCTCAGCACTGAAATGAGCAGCAGGAGGGATGAAAAGGGAGCAGGAAAGCGAGGAGACACAGATTGGTTTTGGGAAGTCCTAAAATAACAGTGGAGAAAAGTCTCATATGTCTCCCTCCTAGGTTGAGAGTTGTGTTTTAACTCCCTGTCCTCTGGAAGTTACTAGCATTTTTCCTTACATCTGTTGAGAAAAGGTGATGAGTGAAAGGAAAAGAAATGAAGAGAGACCAACCATCATTAGGAGCTTTTTGTCTCCAAAGCAAGTCCTTTTCATCGTAAGGATCAATGTACCATACTTTCATTTGCACGGTGTGAAGCCATTATGAGATGCAAAAGACTGCAAAGAACAGCATCTGAAATAAGCTATTATTATCTCTTACAGGATAGATGGAGCTTCTCTTTCAACAGCCTGCTAGTCTGAGGGGAGGAAGGGTGTTACTCCAGGGAGGTGAAAATCCCTTCATTTAAGACATTTAAAGGTAGATTGGATGAAACACTGAAGACTGAACTGGAAGAACCAATCCTACCCTTGTGTCCAAAGGTAGGATCTGTGAAGCAAATCTGGCACCCTGAGACCATTACAGATCGTGGTAACTCCAGCTGCCAGTATTTCCTTCCCTTCTAACCTATCCACAAAGAGCTTCCTTGTCTTTCATTCCTCAAACTGTCCTTCAGAGGAGTGATCTCTTCCACATATCCCGACAGCCTGTGAAAACAGACCCCACTTTTTTCGCCCCACGTGTGTTCCTACACAAACCAGCTTTCTCAGTGGATTGCTTTCCTCTTTCCGCTGTTTCATTCTCATGGCAGATTTTTGACCCTTTCACTACCCTGCAGCTGTCCTTGTTTTGAGCCTTCACACAAAGTGTTTTGCATCGCCTTGTCCAGAGAGATGCAGGATATACGGTGTATTAGGTTAGAGCACCAGGAAGAGGTGCATCACCACAGAAGTGGGCAAAACCGGCCATACGAATGCAGAAATGACTCAGCTCTTCGGGAACTAGAACACACAGTTTCCACCTCCAGCATGGGATGGAGATAGCCTTCACCTGGGTTACTGCAAAACCACAGGAGCACTCCGAAATTTTTTGCTGTTGCCATAGTGACCTCTCTAAAAAGACTGTATCCTTAGAGAGAGATGCTCAGCTAACATGGTGTTAGCAGTGAGTTTTGCTTCTCGCTAGTCATAAACGAGCCCTCATAAGCTCCACAGAGGCGTATGTGCTCCTGAGAACGTATTTTATAGCTCAAATTTAAGCTTTGCTTATAATTTGAAAGCTGCAATAAAATCTTGTCATCAGAAAATAAGGGGGTTCCATATCTACTATTAGAAGCTATTTACTTGGGAATAATTAGCATAGAGAACATTTGTTTCATTAGGTCTGTGGATTTCTATCAGAATGATGGGCTTTTGGATAACACATGAGCTTGGAAAGCCTCCGTTATGCCCTCAGGGCAATATAAATCCCTCAGAGGAGATAATGCACCACCGGAAGAACATGGTAATGAGGTAAGGCAAACAGAAACAAAAGATAATTACATTAGAGAATATGCCTTAGACAAAATGCACCATTACAACACATCAAAGCAAAGTAAAATGAAGTCTGCAAGCTGACTTCCAGTTTATTATTTTTACCTTCCCATAAATCCACTGTCTGGAAAATATCTGTTGTTCTTACTCCGTAGATTTCAGCAGCTTTTAAGAACTGAGAAATTTGTTCCATCTGCTTGAAAGCCATTTTCGATTCAGAGATCTTTGCAATGGGCTCATTTCCCTTCGGATGTAAACTGTTTATTAACTTGCATAACAGCTGAGAGGTAAATACAGAAACAAAATTAGAAAGCAGTCACTAAACTAGAAGGCAATTTCTGCACATGAAATGATGCTGCAAAATGCTTTTGACCTGGCCAGTTTCTGTCAGGGACATAATTTCTTCAATCAAAAACAAAGAAGCGAATTGATAATAATCAAAGTATATTAGAAATCCGTTAAAGCTTTCATTAACTGATGGCAATAGCCTGACCATATAAATCCTAATCTGCTAGAAACAACAAAGCAATCACTGGTAAAGGTTATGTAACAACTGACAGAGAAGAAACCACATGCCCCAGCCAAAAAAATAAGCAATGTCAATTGAAATATTGTTAAAGTCACTTTGGCAGAGATTCAATGATTAGCGTATTCTTACAGCCCACTGCAAACAGCAGCATCTGCCTGTTGTTCAATAAACCAATAGAATACAATGTTTTAGCTACAGAATTATTCCCAAGAAGAAAACAGTTATGACATAATCCAATCCTTCAAATTTTCTATATCTCTTCACTTTTGCCTGTCAACACTGATTATTTCTTAAACAGAAAAGTATACATCTGATTTTAAAACAGATCTCATTTAACTGTATGAGAAAAGGTGCTGAAGGAATGAGTCACACTCATACATAACATGCATGACTCATAAGAATCATAAGTACTGTGCTAATCCCTGTGCATTAGTAGAATAATTATGTTCTGAGATTAAGATTCCTGGTCAAAAGGAAATAAATCAGATGCTAAGATACATATTTATGCACTGGCCATGAGCTCTGACCAATTTAGCTAGATGAAGACAGAAAATAAGGACACTGTGCATATAAACCCATGCAAGTATATAACTGGACAAAACACTTACCGTTCCATCCATCAGCCAGGTCTGAAAATGTTGCCTTCCAGGAGGAGGGTGCTCTATCTGTTCTCCACACTGTACAATAATCCAGTTCACCAGCCTAGACTCTAATTCCGGGTCATATTTCTGTTCAATCTTTTCCTGAACTTCTCGGCTTAAGCCATAGCTTGGTCCTCTGTTAGCCATCTCTGGAACCAAAGCACAATTTACTTAGTGGGTAGAGTCCTGATCTGCAGCTTTGAAGTACGCACTGGAAAATGAAAGAATAAAAGAGTGAGCAGCCTGCCCTATACGTTAGACAGTTGAACAGATGTTCATCAACACTGAAAGTAACTGTATGGCACCGGTTATAGCTGTTCTGCAGAACAGGGGAGGGATCAACGAGGGAATATCCTCTTCCAAAAGCACAAATTGGCTACAACTTTTTTTTTAAAAAAAGAAGGAAAAAACAGATATCCCCCCTGCCCAACCACAAAAACAGAAGAAAAGCAAGATTTAAAACAGAGTGGGTTTTAAAGAGAGGCTTTTGCTATGTTTACAGAGAATACAATAGAGTTCTCAGATCAATGTTAAAGCTGCCCGAAAATCCAAAAGCACTTTAAAATTGCCTACCTAATACTTGCTAATAAGAAGGTGGTTGCACATGGGAGCTCAAACAATCCGATTAAAGATGCAGTCAGGGTCTTCCTCAGCGAGATGCAGGGATGGATATCCAGAAATCAGCAAACTGAAAAGCGTTGATGAATTTAAGAGACGAAGGCTGCCACAATGCCCTGCTGCTGCTGCAGCATCGTGGTTTGAAGAGCAGTGTATTGATTTGATTTTCCTCACATATGAGGAGGGTCAAAGCAGGGGCGTTGCTAAGAGCCATTAAAGAGGCCTGCCTATTCAGTCACAGCCTGGGGATCCTGTTTATCTCGCCCATCTGCAGTCTGTTTTCATGCATGTTTCCTCAGCCTTGCGCTGTTCATCCTACAGGCTCAGTTTTACTCCACCTAGTCTGCATCAACCCAAACTGCACCGAGCATCCCAGTGCCAGAGAGCTAGAAACACAAATAGAGGGACTTCACCAGACTTCACTCAAGTAAATGAAGGTAACAGAAATTACTACATCTCTCGTTTATTTTTAATCACAAAGCAGAAGCAAAACCTCTTTCTCCCTGTTCTGCATCACAATGCTAATTGGTTTAGAGTGTGAAAAATAATTTCTCCTCCTCGCTGTTCAAGTGCTGATAAAAAATTTCAACAAGGGGACAACAGGATGAAAAGTCAAGGAAAAGAAGGCAGGTGGTAGAATATTATTATCACCCTATCATTAGTATATATTAGGCTATCAAACAGTGCAATAGTGTCCCAAAAAAACTACTTGAACCACTAAAAACAAGGGGAAGTCACCAAAAAATAGCAAACCTACTATAAAGCACAAGGATTATATTTTCTGCTGGTATGAGTCAGCATACCTCCCGTGACAGCAAGGGAGCTATGCTCATGTACGGTAGTTTAAATTTTGATTATACCACTGCAGTGGTGGGAGGGGAGAGAAGGAAGGTTAAGACAAGAGACTTTTCTTCTGGTCTGATTTGTACAGATTTATCCTTTATTAAATGAAATAATTTTGCTCCTCTCCAAGCTGCACCAGACTTTATCAAATGTCTTTTGGCCATGCTGTATTATCCACCCTATATGAAATAGTTCCCTTTTGGCAAATGATTCATGTTCAGCTTGATGTGGAAGGAGGTTGATAAACCTGAGCTGGGTTCACAATCAGCTTTGCCAACAGAAGTCCTGCTGCTGCATTTAAAAGGAAAAAAAGGGGGAAAGGAATACAGCTCCTTGTATATCTATCTCATAATGGTCTCTTCATCCATTACTTTCTCATTTTAAGACTATGAATTCTCAGATTTATACTGCTTTGGATGCTGCTGGGCTTGAGCAGACTCAAGAGATGAAAAATTTAATAGATGACCTAATTCATTGTTGTCCTCCACAGGCATTTCATTTAGTGCTTTCTCTTCTCTGCACTGGTAGTTTTAAAACCTATGAAATATTTGATTACATAACTCGGAGCGTGCTACGTGACAGGGCCACCACGTGAGTACTTTCTGTCCCAGCAAACACGCTGTTGAAGGCACAGCAAATGCTCAGGAACCAAGACTGCAAACCAAGCCTAGAGATCAGCGAAGGAGTAAACTGCAGCTGCAACAGTAAAAGGCAGTACATGAATTTGACGTCCTTTCCATTCAAGCAACTGTTAAGGGCCGGGCCTTACACTCTTTGGCCAGTCCCACAAAGAGTAAGAAGCTTTATTTTGCACTTTCAGATCTTTTTGCGTTCTTCAGTTTAGAAGGGAGCTACCTAGGTTGCTTGGCTGCTTCTGGTCACACCAGGGTGTTCAGTGCTCACTGGCAATGAGATTTCATGAAAGCCACCTACCTTTGCATCAGCCTCTGACCCTCTTTCCTAACCTGGGGGCAGGGATGGGTAATTTAACTTTCCTCGGCTGCAGAGCAGAGGTCTCCCCCTTCACAGATGTCGCAACCTGTTCTCGAGGGACCGTTCCATACTGTGAAAGCTGAAAAGCAAGCTTGTCCGTCAATATCAATTTTTAATAAGGCTTTGAAAACCAGGAAACTGCAGAGGATTGGAAAAATGCCAGCCCCCCACCAATGTTTCCAAAGTACAAGTAATCAAATCATAAGCCTGCTTCTGTGCCATCAGTCCTGGGAAAAACAATGGAATGATTTATTTTTTTTTTAAGCTATAGTGTTGATGCAATTTACTAAAAGCTCTGTAATACAGTAGAGTTGGCTACTGCATGACACGTTGATTAGGGAACTAAACTGATTCTGAAACAACATGACACATTAAAGAGATTAAAGCTGGCTAACTAGTAGGTCCTATAATATGACTGTAACTGAAAAATCATTAATGATTGTGTATATTTTTATTCAGTTTGCACAAGAATGTGTTCCCAGGCCTGAATTATTTAATATGTTGTTAGAAGTCACAAAAAAATCCCAGACGTCCAAGAAGATCCCATCTCATGCAAGCTGTGATGAGTAAACAAAGATAAAGAAAACTCCTTGAAAGCAGTCTACCTGGAAGCAGGCAAAAATGTGTTTCATTGCAGCCAAAGTCCAGCCATTGTCAGAAAAGTGCTTTTCAGAACGTAGCACTCTGTCCTATGAAAAAGAAGATGTTAATAAAATGCAGAGGGTGACGGAAGATAAGCAGGTGAGCACAGACACTGGGTATGACACTGTGATGGAAGGGCTTGGTTGAATAAAACGTGGGAGGTGCAACAGCAATAGGAATATCATATCCTGTTCTGACAATCACTCTCCAGAAAAAATGGTGAAAGAATGAAGTAAATTCAAATAGTCAGTCTCGTAACCAGAGGATTGAAAATTAGAGACTTTGCAGTAATCACTTCAGAAGGATTATCTGTTGAGCTCACCAAACCCAGAAGTTAAGAAATGGCAGGCACATGTGGCTACAAAGCAAAGAAGAATTGAAGGAACTTGAGTTCCTTCTGTTGGACACAGGCGTATTAAAGCCTGATGGCTAGAAATGTAATGTGGAAGTGTCGTGGTTTAAGCCCAGCTGGCAACCAAGCACCACACAGCCGCTCACTCACTCCCCCCCAGGTGGGATGGGGGAGAGAATTGGAAGAGTAAAAGTGAGAAAACTCATCAGTTGAGATAAAGACAGTTTAATAGGTAAAGCAAAAGCCGCGCACACAAGCAAAGCAAAACAAGGAATTCATTCACCACTTCCCATCGGCAGGCAGGTGTTCAGCCATCTCCAGGAAAGCAGGGCTCCATCACGCGTAACGGTTACTTGGGAAGACAAACGCCATTACTCCAAATGTCCCCCCCTTCCTTCTTCTTCCCCCAGCTTTATATGCTGAGCATGACGTCATATGGTATGGAATATCCCTTTGGTCAGTTGGGGTCAGCTGTCCCAGCTGTGTCCCCTCCCAACTTCTTGTGCACCCCCAGCCTACTCGCTGGTGGTGAGAAGCAGAAAAGGCCTTGACTCTGTGTAAGCACTGCTCAGCAGTAACTAAAACATCCCTGCTTTATCAACACTGTTTCCAGCACAAATCCAAAACACAGCCCCATACTAGCTGCTATGAAGAAAGTTAACTCTACCCCAGCCAAAACCAGCACAGGAAGAAAGGGGCAGGTTTTCAGCAGCAAAGGTACTACCATTAGAACACTTCACCTATTGTTTCCGATGGATTTTGTACTCTTATTTTTCTTGGTAACACAAGTTGGGAACTTATGACTAAAAATAGAGATGAAGCTTGAATACTTCAAGTAGGATTTCATGCCTGTAAGCACTACTGCTCAACTCATGCTTTCAGATAATCACAATATTACCCTATAAATTTAAAAATCTTTGTAAACCTATAAGCAAATGCTGCCAACAACAACAAAACTGACATTAATTAGCTCACTACCCACGTTTAGATCCAGGGTAAGTCGATAGCTTTCAATGTCTTCCAACTGGAACACAGAGGGAAAACTAAAACTTACGCTGCTACAGAGCAACCCTTAACCTTCGTTAGATTCCCTGTTTGGCAATTAACTCCTTAGAAAGCGCCTGGTATTTCAGCCATCCCGCAGCACTATCTTTCAAAGTATGCTGGGTCAATTCCCATCAGACAAAGCCATCCAGAAATTAGAATAGCTGGGAAGTCCAGGCTCCATTTCCCAGGTTTGCCACTGTGCAATAATAGACCTTTCATAACTAAGTTTAAAAAAAAAAAAAATCAGGAAATTTTCCACAGCTGTAAAACAGTTTACAGCACCTCCCTTCACAAGGAAACTTCTGAAGGGCTGCTGAAAGATGCTCCCTGCATATATGCCTATGTCGTGATGTCACGTTTTCTAGAGTTGCAGAGAGGATGCTAAGGTTCAGTGCCAGCTCAGTGCAAGTACAGGGCCTTTTTCAAGAGCTGCCAGACCATGTAAGTGCTCTGCAGACCCTTGGTTTTATTCATGGCTTTTCTTTGTCATAAGGTACCTCGAGATGTTCTACACAAGAGAACCAGTCAGACTAGGGGAAAAAAGAAGCTATTGGAATATTGCCATCTTTTTTAACTGTACAAACTGGGTGGCAAAGATGTCAGAACTGGTGGACAACGTTAATTTTAAAAATTCTAGCTTCTCCATTAATTTGAAATCTAAAATCTAGAGAGCCTCGAAGACAAAAAGTACTAACTTAAGCAAGCATCTCCTCTTTCACCTGCAAAAGGGTTTCTTTGCCAGCTCTGAAGATGTTAAACCCCAAGCAAGTGCATTGTTTGAACACCTCAAATTCAGGATTAAAAGCAAAGTAATTCAGGATTAAAAGCAAAGTAATTCAGGAAGACCTTCCTATTTGTGGGACAGAACAGAATGCACTGACACTCCGGTCTGCAGAACACGGTAACTCCTAAGGCTGCCATGACCAGAAGTGTTTCTGGGATTCATAAGTCATTGACCACCTTCCAGGCAGCTTGCCAGCAGAAACAGTTACCACTTACCACTGGAAACCAATGCCCGTGGATATAATTGCCAGCGTTCCCGATATTCAAGATGACCTTGGCGATAAATTGTGCATTTTAATTCTCAGGATCTTTGAAGTCTTGCGCTGGATTGACAGACTCCTTGAAAGAAAACCAACGCATTTCATCATATCAATTTTTATCTGTCCCCAACAAAAACACCACCTTCTGAGAACTACCTTGGTTTGAAAATTACGCACTGCAATACACATTTACCAGAAGAACAGAAAAGAAGTAAAATCCTTATTTCACCGAAACATAGGTCAAAACAGACAGCAAGATTTACAAACAAACAAAATCCCCTAACTAAATAAAGGCTTCTTCTTATGATTAGGGATTTAGCTTTGCTGTCAGGGACTTTTTCAAGAGTTACTGTCCCAAGGACTAGCACACTCTGGCATACTTTCTGCCAGCAAACCATATTCAATGCAGAAGCAAAGGAGAGGATTCTCCTAAGGCCCAGACCTGATCCCAGGCAGCACGTGTCCTTCAGGGATTGCTTTTCCAGGACCAAAGTCTGGGCAGGCCATTTACATCCCTCCAACCTTTAAGTGTGCGACTGTTCAGCATACCTCTGCCACAGATAGGAGCACCTGCTTCCACCCTGACAGGCAGCAGTGACCTTCTCGTGTTGCCACGTGGGAGGCAAGCAGACAACACAGTGCAGGTCAGAAGGCCCAAGAACAACACAACCTTTCACGTACTAGCCTCAAAACATTTTAAATTTGTATTTTAGTTTCAGAACCAAATGACTGCAAGTTTTAGCAGCTGTCATTTGCTTTTCATTCCAAACATAAATGCAGAGCTAGCTGAAGCTCCTTGCCAAACGCAAATCAAGACACTGTGGCAGGCTGTGAACACGTCTATTTCCCACCCGTGAGCACATCACAAGCTACAATTACAGCGTCATACGGAGGATGCCCATTTCTCTTTAATGGAATAGAAGCATTGGACTATATAACATACATATGCAGGACTTGAAAGAGAAATACAAGGTCAAGCCTGCAACTAGACTGGCAATAGGTCCTGTAATTTAGATTTATGCATAACATGGCCAAGGCTGTAACTAACATTCTTCTGTTTTAGGCAAATACATACTGAAGAGAGATGAGGTCCTACAGTCACAAAGTAAATCTGAGCTATAAAAACTGACCTATGAGCAGTAAATCTGTGAGCAGGGTATTTTTGTCCTTCATCTCTGTTTCTTCTTCCCAACCATTACAGTAACCTCTTCCCCTAGAAAACACCTGCCAGGAGAAAAGCAACATGCACAGCAGCATTAAAACCACGTATGACCAAGCTGCCTGCTATAAACAGAATAGCTGAGTTCCCTCTGCCTTTCCTGTCCCTGCTGGGCTTGAGAACAAGGGTGGGAGAGCGAGAGTGATGGTATTTCTGTATGCATTCCTTACACAGCTGTTGAATTATCACCAAACTTTAGTGAAATTTTACATTCTCACACATCTGACTGAATTTGTACGTGAGCTCAAAGCAGAGTTTGCTGATCTCAGATGAAATACATAACCCTCTTCTATTTCCAGGGAAGCCTTTAACAAAAATTTTTAGCACTTTAAAAAAAAAAAAAATCTGAAAGGGTAAGTTAGGCCTCTCTAACAGCACAACTGAGTTAACTCAGAAAACAAGGAAGTTCAAATCTCATTATTGCCCAGGACACAATTTTCCCTCCCACTTGTTTTTTGTTTCCCACCCCCCCTCCCAGAGGAGGGGATAGGGGCCAAGGAGAAATGACAAGCACAGAGCTAATGTAGCGACTCTGACCAAGGCACTGGTTTAGAAAATGTTGTAACTCTGTATTGCAGTATGACTAGTGCATTGAAACCATCTGAGCAGCTGCAGACACATAGCTGGCTGAAAGTTTGTCTCTAAGCACGTTTTAATTTCTTATGAAAAGTATGGTACCATAAATCTCTTAGCCCTATTGAATAACAGCGTGTCCAAGAGAGCACATAATCAAAATTAACATAAAAATTAAACAGCAGGAGGCAGTTCTTCTAAGGCCTATCCAGCTAGGTTTTTTTGTGAACACTGCTTTGTTTGCATTTAGTGTTGATGCAAGAGAAAATAAATTAGCTAAACTGAATCTACATGAAACACTTAATACCATTTAACTCAAAAAAAACCCCAAAACGAGCTGAAGTGTGTAATATGGAGCCAAACAACAGAAGAGACAAAACAAGTAGAATGCTTGACAAGATAAAAATACATGTATATAAAATTGCATTAGCTCAACAGACACAGAGTAAGAGCACTTGTTTATTAGGAAACAAGTTGAATAAGCTTTAGAGACTCTTTCAACACATGCTGGTCTATTGCAAAGTTTGATCCCAAACCCAGGAAAGTATGCCTCACCGTTTTCTTCCTTTTTAGAAGGCAGAATAGTTTGTTTCACAACTTAAGTCTCAAGTAGTTTGATTTTGCAGCAGATCTGAAATGAAAATGGTGGCAAGGACTAGGGACAGTTGAAGTCAGCTGCTATTGCTTTTGTTTCTTTTTATTGAAAACTATTACCTGCTTCTTTGGTATTATATGCTAATCAGGCTTCCTGCCCAGCTATAAAAGCTTTTTGTTATTTACTCATGAAACTTGAATGACTATAACTAACTCCTCAGCAGGAGTTAATGTTACGTAGTTTAAACATTACATGTAAGACAAGTACCTCGAGATGCTTATTTAACTAGTATTGTTTGATCAAAACCAACAACACAAGCAGCTGAGTTGCTTGGTTAGTATCCAGAGCTTCCTTGTACTGTGACAGCAGTGTCAGCCCCACCATGTCTGTACTACACTCAGTGACAGATGAGCCCAGAAGTCATTTTCAGACCTGCCAGAAGTGAAAGACAATGAGAATGCTAACAACTTAAGCTAGGAGTGCTACTGAAAATAATTACATGTAGATGAAGGTATTCAGAGAAAACCAACCCTGCCAGGCAGCACAAGATAGACTTGGTAAATTTGAAAGCTTAAGATACTGATCATTTCGTGCGTATCAGGCTTATTGTTGAGGAAATGTGTTATACATTCATAAAACGTACTTTGTATTTGGCAGCAAATTACAAGTCTGTAAAAACAGAAAAAAACACGAATGTAAGAATTCATTACAAAGGACTTAAAAAATTTGCACCATGCAGACCTTTCCAAATGTGTAACACCCTAGTTTAATATAATATTTCTACAGAGGAAAGCAATACTTGTTTTTAAACATGACTAATATTGAAAATCATTCACTACCTAGGCATCTACTGGCAAAGATGAAAGAGATGCCACAGGCATTAACTCAGGGGACAAAACATAGTACCAAATGGGAACGACACCATAGTATGTGACTATTACATTATTCAAGATTGTCAAAACTTCCTGACCGGTCAGGAGCTAGTCACCGGTAGGATGTAAATCTCCCTGGTTATCATCTATCCCTTCTTTCAGGCCATCTGAACATGCCAAATTGACAGTACCCAAAATGCTGGTAATTTCCAGCATGAACACAAGGAAAATGCTATGCTTGCAAAGGGAAATACCAATGGAACTACTGTGGCAAAGTTAGACTAAAGGGTCTTTCTGCATAAGGTCTACCCCAGAGCCACCTCTTCATATTTTAGGAATATAGACTGAATTTAGAAAACGGTAAGTGAACATAGCAAGAAGGGCACTAGCATTCACTGAATCCCAAAATACTAGCTGGAATACTATCCATATGAAGAATTATCTCTGCCTTTGCATTTATGCTGTATGTAGCAAATTTTGGGTGTACCTGTAATGTAAATGCTACCACTAATCTCCATTTAGCAAGCAGAGAAGGAAAACAGAGAGAACTACAAAACAAGTGGCATGCAAAAAAAACAACCTCCCTAAGTTTCAGTAATGCTGTGGTTTGAGCTACCGATGCTGCAGTTTTGTATCCTCAACAATTGTGACAACCCTGTTATGCTGCCTTCTCCCACCTAATGTTATTACAACAGAGTAATAGGGGAAACAAAAACCAACAAAAAAACCCACCAACAAACAAACAAACCTTGAAACTACTCACACAACTGCTCCCCTTCACATTTGTTTTCACCTATCTTGCTCTAAGGCATTGTAACAAAAAGACCTTACCCATGAAATACCAATTACATAATAAAAGCTAAGGCAAAGCTTTGAAAGAATACATGCAATTCTTTCAAGAGAAATACACAGCTACAGTTTATGCAGACATACAAAGGCTTCTCCCTGTCTGAAGTACTGCTACAGTTCAATTGAATGTTTATAGGTATAACGCCCAATTCAAAAAAATAGCTCAAAACTTTTCAGTTCCTGAAATAACTTTAATAGATGTCAACAAAAAGTAAATCTATCACAACTGGTAACTTTGGGCCTTAATTAAAATTAATTACTTAGAATTACTGCAGTCCACTTTTTTTCCAACTTTTTCTTCCATTAAGAGACAAAGCAGTCCAAGAGATGTGACAAAAGTGGATTAAAAAAATCGTCATAGGTAAGCTAAGAGCAGAAAGTTTTGAAGTAACTTAATTTTGATTTGACTGTGTCTTTAAAACTCACGAAATCTATTTTTCAGGTTGTATTAGACACAAGTCACATGAATACATATTAAGAGGACAACTGTTTAACAATATATAAATATGAACGCAGCTTAACCTTCAGGAATGGAAGTGGTTGAACAATTTGCATAAGTTATCTGAATGATTTTTTCTCAAAAGTAAAATACATACTCAAGAGTTTTTAAAGCTTAATAAAGTAGTGAATTGCATACTCATACAGACAAAAAAAAGTCTACTCCCTTCAGAAATACTTGGAAAAAGATTTCATGGAATGTTGTAATTCCTCAAACAAGTATGTATCCTGAGCTAGATTAATTGCATTAGGGAACTGGTACACTTGAATTAGAAGGTTTGCACCTAAACTAGAGCGATCTTTTTTACTCTCATACCAGAATTCAATTTTTTTACATCACAGCTTCTTGGTTTTTGCAGTATTGAAGGCTAAGTAAAACTGTACTTCACAGGAACTCATCGGAAATGTAGGGGTTGTTTTTTTTTTTTTTTTGTTTTAGTTGTTTGGATTTTTTTTTCTTAAATTAAAACCCACTATCTCAGCAAAGCTCTATACAATGTACTTCTACCGACAATGCTAACACTGAAAACAACAAACCCACTAGAAATACCTTACCCCCAGGAGCTTTAGTCTTTTAAGGTAGCAATAGTGATGCTATTTACTACTTAAAATAGTAAAGCCAGACACAACTATATACTTTTGACTGATGTTTCATATTAAAGCCAGCCTGAACTAATTCTAGCCTCTCACCTAAGTAAGTTCCTCTCTGTCAAGTGTATAAATGGCATCATATTTCTGGACAAAAACCAGGTAACAGTCACATTTGCAATTAAATCCATTTACTATTAAATTCTGAGGAGCTACGTGACAAAAATTATCCAACTATCAAGTTTCAGTTGCAAGTTTTCAGGCTTGCAATCGTGTACCTCAAATTCCTAACTCTGGAAGATACTATTCCTAATAATCTACAGTCTCAAGTGATAGAAAAGAGGCAGTGATGCCCTATGGTCCTGTACTACCCGCTTTAAAGAGGTTACTATAAAACAGTCACTGTATTGATCCAGTTTCAGTTTATACTAAGATTATCTATTGTTCCCTTAATAGCAGGCCCAAAAATTAATGATTACAAAAAGACAGCCTGGAGGACATAAATCCTACTGATAAGTATAGATAAGAAAGCTCCATCTGCACTTTGACGCCTTGCATTCTTAGAAGTTAATGTCTTCCTTATGTAGTACCCCAAGCACACCATCAGGGTGTGCCTTCCACTCTTCAATTTTAACACTACTTAAGAACAGTATAATTTATCTGAAATCTGTTTATTATGCTTCATGTTATTCACTATTTCTAATAACAATAACTTCAGTAAACACTTCAGTTGTATTTTGCCTTGCACAGATGGTTCCAGACATAAGATACAAGAATGTTACAGCAAAAGGACAATACTGAAAAGGCATCCGAAAAATGAGAAATTAAAGTTTTACTGTACAGGCCAACAGTAACAAAAATGAATCAACATTTCAGTACAAAAGTGTAGGAAGATTGCAAAAAAAAGGTTTAAGTGGTGAAGGAGAGGTTCTGAACACAACAGCAGCACTCCTTCACATTTTGGAGTCTGTGCAAATGCAGCATCAGTAAAATACCTGTATTTACGAAACAGAGGTAAGGAAACAGCAGATAAAGCTCAGTTCCTACTGTGACAGTCACAGGCCTGGCATCATCTTGTTAAGAACAGGGTTTCTGCTACTCATGGAAAAGAGTCAGGTGTAGAGTTCACGCACATATGCTACTCTGCAGCTTACGCTAGTGTTGCCAGCTTGTCAATCAAATCATCAACAGTATTCACAAGAAGTTTTGTATCCTCCTTTTCACTCATCCGATGTTGGCCAATTTTGCGGAGGATAACATCCACATCTTTGCTCAAAACACGATCAGCAACTTGCATAGAGATCTGCCAAGGGACATCACCATCCTTCATGCCATGAATGAGTCGTATGGGACATGTTACAGGAATAGGACTATTTAGCAAACAGTGATTTTCTGCTTCTCTGATAAAGTCGTATGTCAAGGAGTAATACCCTTCCTCATTATGCTTTGTTGGAAACTTCCATTCACCTTTTTCTTCTATTTCTTTTTGTGCCTGTAAGAAAAGAGAACAAAGAATAGACAAGACAGATGTTATAAGTTCTTTAGAGTGCCTCAACCTATTTCTGTTCTAAATGCAGTAAAACTTCCCCAGGCATAAAATTTCACTTGTCCATTTTTATTAGCAGAGAAGGTATATTTCTGTTCACCTTCCAGCATCTGAGAAGACAAAACCCCTACCGTGTCACAAAAGCTACTCTGCACGTCTCTCCTGCAAATTAACCTAGTTAGGATTCACCAATGAAATTAAGTTTCTCAGCCAGACTCTATCAGAAAGAAAAAGATGTATAGCCACAATAAACAGTAAGTCTCTCTGGCTTCAATCAGTTCATTGAACCTCAAACAAGGAGAATCCTAGGGAAAACGGAATTTTCCAGTGATCAGTCTTTTCAGTCTTTGCCACAATAGGTATGTCTAAATACTGTATTTCCAGAATCTTACCTTAGTCTTAAGTAGCAATACTAACACTACACAGTGCCTTAAAAAAAAAAATCAGGAAAATATTATAATTATTCTTAAGTATGAGCTATTTATTGCCATGTTTATTTATCACATTATAACACATGATGTTCTTTCCTGAAGACTGGACATTATCATCATCAAGGAAGCAAGTCGGAAAGAGACTTCCCACCACCTAAATCTTACAGTCTTCACAAACACACTAATCTGAAGAATTCCCCTTCTACACACATAACCTGTGTCAGATTTATCTCATCCAATGTCATCTCAATTGCTTTAGCAACTATTTCTCTGTCCTTGAAAGCACAAGGATCCAATCTGAATGCAAATACAAGATATTCAACGCTGAACTCTAATGGACTGCTGAACTGCAAGGATCCGACTTCAGGTCCTATATGCCACAGTAATAATATAAACACATTCTAGATAGTGTTCACACTAGCTTCGTACTAGAAGCATGGTATTTTCCAGACTTTCAGATTAATGTAAATTTACAGCTTACCTCCACCCCAAACACAGAAGAATTACTGGAAGACTTGCAGGAAAAGTACAGCTTGAACAACAGATTTTCTTAAATGCCTGATAGGTTTTTTTAGATTGCACAAAAGCCAACCATCAGCATTTACCTCAATGGGAAGCTTCTTAAAAGTTGTTACAAGATGGTCTGCTGCTACAGCTACTCCAACTAGAGCAGCTACTTTATCTGGGCGTGCTATTGCAGCATGAAGCATCAGCCATCCACCCAAGCTGGAGCCCACCAGAATCTTAAAAGAGAGAAAATAAGATATTATTTTACAGGAAACAGCTAATTATTTTTTTTCTTTTACAGAAGCATCAGTTTTCATTTTGTTTATCAACTTAAACCTTGGGCATAATCCTGCTGTTCTTACCCAGGCAGAACTGTTGTCACCTCCAGTGGAAATTTTGCCTGAGTAAGCACCACAGGATCTGGTATTTTATTATTCTTTTTGTTTGGCATGGCTGGTTATTGCTGTCTGAGACTGAAACACTGTAAACAAAATCAGAGTTGAAATAATTCAGTATCACATGCACACTTTGTTTTCTTCTTAAAATAAATGCACATGGTAAAGGCTCAGTGCAGTGAAAGAGGTCAACAGAAGTAATTCATAATACAAGATTGTTTTAAACATAATAGTAACTATTTCCAGTTTGCAGGAGATTTCAAGTTTCTGACAGTCATTTCTAAAGTAACTGAAAAAGTCAAATGCTGCTTCTGCTGATTTTTTAAGCTATTTTATCATATAAAGTATATTAACTTGTAACATTCCTGCAAATCCTTTAATTAATGCATCATCATTGGGACAGTGGCACACTTTTTCATGAAAAGGGCTGCGCCACACTGGAACAGTTCCCCATCAGGTGGAAACTCCACCATGAGACTTTCTCAGACTTCCCAGGACAACAGCCCCACTCTGAGCAGGAGGCTCTAATAAACGACCTCCAGGAGGTCCTGCCAAACCATGTTTCCACTATTTTGTGATCTACCTGCTTGCAAAAGAGGTCCTATGAATATGACCTCTCAAATGATTCAGCTTGAAAGTGAACAGGTGTAAGCTGTTAAATAGAAGCTACTATTGACCAGAGCTATTATGGCATATTTTTAATTAACGTTGCACCTTGAGGACAAAAAGCATTCTATATTTAAAAATAAAATATAACCTGTGGTCCATCTGTAAGTTCATCCAGTATAGACAGAACGTCTTTTCTCCACTTCCCAATTGTACACTCCTCAAAGTTACCATCTGAACTTCCACATCCTGTATAATCAAATCTGAAAAAAGTAACCATCAAAATGAAACTCATAGTACTGTCTACAGCAACACAGAAGCTAACTAAACAGTACTGTTTAATCAAATTAAGGAGGGGACAAGATATCACACTGGGTATTTTCTTACTTGGTCCTGCCTATCACTAGCACCAGAAATCACATGAAAAGAAGTTTAAATACAACAGATACAATTAAGTGATGCAGCGTTCTCTTACGATTTGATATAACAATATCCAAATTTACCAGGATATTTCCCAGACAATTAATTTCCCTTACAGCCAAAACACAACATGCTTCAATTTTAAAGGTATTTTTAAAATGTACAAACTCTCTTTCAAACGCTATTCCCAACTACAAGGACTTATGAAACTCAGCATTCAACCTAGTCTATCAAGGGAGAATATCACCAAGCATGTGCATGTTCCTCTAAACCCACAGAAGACACTGGATAGCTTCATAAGCTTTGGCAGTTAAGCAGCACACTTACAGTGATAATTTACAGAAATCAGAACTCCAGGCCCTAAACCTAAAAATTTCTAAAGT
The DNA here is from genome assembly GCF_030936135.1 of Gavia stellata. Taxonomy (NCBI): domain Eukaryota; kingdom Metazoa; phylum Chordata; class Aves; order Gaviiformes; family Gaviidae; genus Gavia; species Gavia stellata. The sequence continues at coordinate 120,540,301 of NC_082594.1, forward strand.
TTTCTTGCTTTTTTTTTCATTTTTGTGCCTATAGCCTTAATGTAACACATACCATTGGCTAGACTACAGAAATTTATCAGAGAATTTTCTGAATTACTTTCAGAATACATTCTCCTGATTTACCTCAGTCTCTCTACAGAAAGAAAGCCTACATTTGAAATGGAAGAAAGAGACTTTTTAACTTGTGTACAGCACAGCATGCATTCCAAACCAAATGCCAAAGTTTACATATTTTTGTTAAAACCCCTTCCCCAACCCATGATACTTGTTTCATTTTCTCAAGAATGATGTTCTGAGTGTACCTGACGAAGGCATGACCTAGAGAGCTGCAGAAATCTTCAAGGGCAGTTGCTTTCTGACCATTCATATTTGAATTAAAGCCTGGAAGGAAAATAACCCCTGGATTCCTGCCTTTTAGTTTATGATAAGCAAGATTTGGTCGATCTGGTCGAGTAAGAAAGCTGACCGTTGATTTAAGCCTGCAAACTAATAAAAAGAGCTATTTAGTACAATCATCATGATAACCTTGGAAGAAATACTAATATTTTATAAAAATTAGGATTCAGGAAATATGGGCGCATTATGTAAAAATAAGATAGTTTAGCTCAAGAGAAAAGAAAAAATTATCTCCTATGCTCTTCAATGACTAACTAGTATTGATCAACCTGGTAGGGAAAGCTGTTTGTAATTCATTCTCAAATCATTAAATGCCAACCATGTAAGGAGTTCACTCAGCAACTAGTAAAGTGGCTGACTGAAGCCAAATGCTAAGATTTCCTATACTTCATTTGTCCTCATGTTTCATACCATCTTGAATATATTTACTTATTTCACATGAAATAAGATATTTCATCTGCTTAGTTTAACTTTTTATTTTTCCTTTTTGTTTTTCCAGACTCAATTTCGAAAAATACAATTTTGGGACTAAAGTACTGTGTGCAATAGTAAATTTACAAGTATATGAGGTGACAAATTTTTTAATAAAAAGTAAAACTGAAGGTCAAAACTTCATCAAACGCCCAGATCCAGAAGATCTATGAAGGAGCTGTACAATGGGGAAGTTCAATAATGGGAATTAGGAAAGAATCTTGTGACTAACTTTTTCATCATGATGAATGTAAAACAACATTAGCATTGTTTAAAACCAAATAAAGTAAGTAACATCTAGCCTTTTTCATCATATCATCAACAGCTATTTCTGCTTAAGTTAAAGATTATTGCCAGGAACACTGAAAAAAAGGTTCATTTTAACACTATGCCATCTTAACATCATTCTGTTTCTCCAATATGAAGTACAGAAGGTAAAAAACAAAATAAAGCTACATTTTGTGTAAATACAGAGCAATACATTAAATACATCCCACAAGAAAAAGCAGAGTTGACCACTGCAGAGCATATGCATCTCCAGAAGAGGCAGAGATATCCCATTACATGGTTTGGTGTATTCTTGTTGGAGAGGTTACATTATTCCAGTACTCAGATTGTTCTATGTTTATCCAGAATGAAATAGCACTTTGCAAACCTAAGCATTTTGCAAATATTTAAAAAAATGAAAGATCATTTAGCACAACTTCTGTCAAAGTGATCTGCAACATATTACATGACAGAGAAGTTTTCCTATCAGCATAAACTTAAAATTATTTTGTTTCGGTTTAGTTCAAGATAACAAACCAGACACATTTGGAAAGCAAACACGAGATTGGGCTCTGTTATTCACATTAATAACCATCAAAAAAACTGAGTTGGTTTCAAACAAGGAAAAAAGATTACCAAAGGAAATGCTAACTAATGAATAACTATGCTGAATCTCAACAGCTGCTACGGCGTTCAATCTAAGTTTAGCAGTCAATTGTACCTCTGCTGTGGGTCAGGGCAAGTGATTTGTAGAGAGGTGTTATGGAGACTTAATCCACTCTATTATCCCACTCAGCAAGGTAATTTGTTAAACTGAAAGCTTGGTCGAGACTTCTAAGACTTTGATTCTCTTAATTCTTAGATTAGAAGACGACTGGTTCTTCAATACTATAAATCAATAGTAGGGTACGATAATGATACAACCCCAAATACATCACGGCTTCCTAGTGGTATAATAACTGGATAAATACTGCAAAAACAGGCCATGACAATATCACACCACTTAACTGTTCCTGCAGCTATGAGCTGTGTTTTCTCACTATCAGAGAGATTACATTCAAAGGGTTTTGTTTGTTTTTAAACTTGCATGTGCATAAGTAAATGTGGGTGTACAGAAGATGCAGGATGCAGCTAGTATTCGGCACTTTCTTACAGTCTGACAGAAATTATACCATTTGAACTACAGATTAAAACCATTAAATCCTTCCTGAAATGATGGGACAGTTCTTCATCCTATTGATGCATCAATTATTATAAAGGGGAATAAACGCCACAGTAAGGTATTTTTATTCAGATGCATCCATACTATGGCTTTTGGTTTCTGTGTGTCTGTACCAGTAAGCCAGCCACTTCTTCACTTGCCAGTAACAGAGGAGATACCCCAAGAAGTGCTAAACTTGATAGAAAAAGAATTAGGAGTATTTTTCGCCCCCTTAAGCCCTGACCACCATCTCTAAAGTAATTGGTTTTCCATCCTGCAGCACTCTGGAGGTGCCCTCAAACCATTTTGACACTGGGCAGGCTTTAAACTGCAGCTGTAAGACACAACCACTGTCTAAACTATTCCACAAACTAGTCTTCTGCATTTAACAAGTTACTCTAAGTGCACCAGCAGCAATCCTAACCTGAATAACACAAACCCTAAAGCAACCATGCCAGCCAATCCAAAAGCAAGGCTCACTAGTCATGCTCTCAGACTCCCCTTTAGACAGTCAAAACCATCAATAACTGAACAGCTACCCAGTAATTTCTCCTCCTATTTTCAGTGAAAGACCTTGGTAAGAGCAGGGAAGAACTTCTGACGGGTGCACGGTTCTACTTAGTATTGCTAAAAGCAAGTTACAGACAGCTGGAGCTAGTTACAGGAAGACCACAGGACCCTTGCCTGATGCTATAGAACTCTCTTCGTATCCGAATCACTGTGCAATTTCATGTTATGACCAACAGAAACTGTGATTGAGACCAGCGCTACATGTCAAAGCCAAAGAAATCCTCTGAATAACCTTGGGAATGCTCCAGCACTGTGACCTACCCACTGCCAACAGCAGCAGCAGATTAACACAGGTCTGGTAGATAATGGATTCAACATTGTCCACACTTTGTTTCATGCCATTGCCTATGCTACAGGAGTAAGAAGGCCAGCAGTTCCACTGGCAGGAACTACTGCTTAGCCCAGTCTCAGAGCACCTAACAGCACACTCAGTAACCAGCTATTCTCACCACACTATCGCTTTAAACACAAAGAAAGAAAAAACGTCAACAAAAAGCCACTGTATTCATGCTATGTGCAGATACAAAATGTGCACCCTTAGCGGCAAACAAGTTTTGCTCACTTCTACATCGTGCAACCTCAGATGAGGTTCATTACCTTGTCAAAAAGAGCAGTTGCCTGCCAAATTTAAGGCAGTGAATAAACTCAACAAGTCAGGCACTGAGTCTGGAAGGGGAAGAAGGGGCACTATGCGTTTGGGCAGAGGCTCATCTCACTCAAAAGTGGATGCCAGCAGAGCTTTTCAGGTGCCTGGTGAAGGCCCACACATAGGCATGCTTCACATCCCAGCAAGCGAACTGGCCCACTTCCTCGTATTTCCAGCTCCCCAGAAAGCAGCAGCAGGAGCCAACAGCGAACTAAACACACGTGGGAAAGCAGCTGCTCTGTAGACACGCCCAGGTTTGCGCAGTATCTGCCCTCCCCTGCGCACACACCCCGAACCGCCTCCCTCAGGCTCGGCAGGGGGGAAAGGCCTGTCAGAAACCCCGTCCCTGGGAGAAGAGCCGAGTTGAACATCCCCACCCCAGGGTACGCGCCCTGGCCGTCCCCGATCGACACGGCGCTGAAGGGGAGGAAGGGGTGCCATCTCCTGCGGCCCGCCCCGCGCTCTGCCGAGAGCAAACACACCTCCCCACAGCTATTACACATGGTATATACACCCGACACGCATCCTCTCCCCTCTGACTGACTGACACCCCCTTCTCCTCCAGGCTCCCAGGCCGGCGGCGGAAGAGCAACGCCGGAGTGCAAGCAGAGGTGCCCCGGGGCCCTTCCCTTACCCGGGAGCCCCAGGGCCGCCCTCAGCGGCGACAGCAATATCACCATGGCCGAGGAACGGCCGCCGGTCCGCACCAACCCCCGCAGCGCGCCCGCCGCCGGCATGGCCGCTGCCCCGCTCCGCACACCCCCCTCACGGCTGGCGGCGGGCAAGCGCCTCACTGCGCACGCGCCACCTGCGGCGCGAGGGCCACGCGCATGCGCCACACGGCCTCCCGCCTCCCCGGCCTGGCATGGCGCCGCCGTGCGCGTGAACCGGCGCTTGCCCGCGGCGGGGGGGGAGGGGATAAGAGCGCGCATGCGCCGTTGCCGTGCGCCGGCGGGGGCGAGGGCGGTTGGGTGTCCCCTCAGTGGCTAAGGGGTGCGCTGCGGGGCTGCAGGCGGGCTTTGAGCAGTATAATTAACGCCGTCTTCTTGCTTGTGAAGTACAAAACGAAGTTTTGTCAATAAGAACACTTAATGAGCATTTCCCTAGGTGTGTGTGTACTCTGGAGAGAGGACCCTCCTTGAAGGCCTCTCTGTACCAGACAGGGCTGGTAAGACCCGGTCTGGAAACCCTGTGCTTCAGGTTGCCTGTATGTATGTGGGTGTAAACTGTTAGGAAGTATACAGTTTGTAATACGTACACAAATACATAATGTAATGCACATAATTACCTGGCCCTTACAGCCAGCCAGAAAGGACATTTCAAAACCCAGTGTCCCTCCCTCAGTAGCTTTTCCAGCGGCATCAGGGCTTGGCTGTTTCTCGCCCTGCAGGGCATTGGAACCAGCTCATACCTCCTTACCCACCTCTACTTGGTCTTATTTGTATGGGCACATTAGCCACAGCAAGGTCTTTATGCACTGTACTTTTTACATACAGGCCATGGCAGCCACCCAGAAAGGAAGAAAATCGTGCTAAGAAAGGTCAGTGCCTGCAAAGGTACGAGTGTTTTCCCAGGCAAGCGTCAGGCCAGCTCCTGTCAGCAGCTGTAGATCAAAAACCTCAGCCGCTGCGTCCCTTAAGACGCAGCCTACGTGGTTTAAAACTGCCCAAGATCCTTCAGGATAAGTGGGCACTTGACCCCCATGGGGGTAAGCTTGGCAAGCTTGCAGGCTGATCCTAAAAGATGGTGCCTACTGCCACGTTTTGCTTACGTTGTCTTGATGTCCACCACTACAAAATCCACCACACTTTGTGATGGTGATAGCAAACTTAGTGAAAAAAATCATAAACCCACATGGGCTTCTACAATGAGCTAATGCTTCCTGCAATTCAAGTCATGTCGAAGTCAAACATTTGGAAAACTGGGAAACCCTCAAACTTAAGCAATTTCTGTTTCGCGGTTAAACAAAATTTTGTCTACATCCAAGGCTAGTGATAAATTTTTCAAACAGGGTCATAAAAAATGAGAAAGGTAGTATGTTATGTACACGCAGTAAACAGACTACGCTCCTAATTTCACTGCCATCTGAAAGATTATTTTCCATAGCTCTTTTATGGGGAAACACATGGAATGGTTAGATTAAGCATTACTAAGAAATACAAAATTGCTTGCAGAACTCTACGCGACCATTTAAAAGACAAGCAGAAAATGTCTCAAGATTAAGCAGTAAGTGAATATTTAAAACAAGTGTATTTTTAAAAACGTTTATTGAAATGCCTTCATTGCATCATGCAGGGTACAAAAATCATTATTAGAAAACCTTTATAACCATACTTAGGAGTAAAATCAAGATACAGCAGGGAAAAATAATAATTATATAAACCAAAGCAATTTATTTCTGATAGTTTTTTAAATCATTAGATTACAAGCTGTGATCTGCACAGATGATAACAATTATCTTGCAGTAACAGTCCCTTCTTTCATGATTCAAGTCAAAACTGATGTTCGTCGTGCTAAAGCAACCGTATCACCTGTGTATACCACAAAAAATTCAACCTGTTCATTACAAATACAAGGGTCTAAAAAGTGTAACAAAAATATTCTGCCAGCATACTTCTATTCTGCTTTCCGTTTTTTGTTTGTTCCATCAAACCCATTAACTTTTCATCAAGGAAAAAAAAAGGCTAATGTGCTTCCTTCTATTACACAAACCACATAGCACATAAATTTTGATTACTGAAATAGAACCTCTTTAAAGTCATATTATGAGAGACTTTCTTGAAGTTCAGTTCAATTAAACAATTTATGTTTTTGCAATATTACTGAAGGACTTGGAAGGGATTCGAAAGTGGGAGACCACTGCACCCTCAGTATTTTTGTTTTAGGAATCTCAATCTCTGCTACTTAAAATTTTCAGGGTTTTTTATTCATACACTGCTTATTGTAAACTCTTAGAACTCACTTCTCTCTTTTTATTCTATTTGACAGCATTATTCTGTGCAGATATGCATTTAAAAAAACCCCACCTCTCCGGGGCTGAAAACTTGGCTCCAAAGAATTTGGTAGAGATTTTGATGCTGGCTTCAAGGGGACCAATGTTTGAGAGGTTTCACTAGAGTGTTCACTTGGCACAAAGTAAGGTTAGAACTATGCTGGGACCTTACTATATAAAAGAAAATTGCTGTAGGGTCTAGAATCAGCTCATTCTATTCAGCAGGGAAGATTAAAAAAACCCCTCCTTATGAGGAAGTTAATACATGTGTTTCCGTTTCATATCCTTGTGGAAAAATGTATCTTTATAAAGCTATCCTTCTCTTTTTCTGTTGAGCTCCATAGATGCAGACTTTAAACATACAGTTGGTGTCACTGCGTGTTTGAACACACAGAATATCGTCACAATTTAATTACATTAAAAGTCATAAAGAGTTTTGGCACTGTCCCCTTACAGAAAGTTAGGTACAACTAACAATTTTAAAACATTATGATAAGGGAATTGTATAACTCTTTGGCTCTGTTGTAATACTTAACTACTAAGGCAAGAACTGTGTGTACCTTAGGGTTGCTTTTTTGTTTATGTTTTTATAAAATACACGACTAAAAGTTTTAAAAAGTCACCTAATCATCTATAAATGTCAAATGCTGCATATTAAAATATATGCTTATTACACCTTTTTGTTCCATTACTAAAATTTTTGCATACTGATGAGAACACACACATTTGTAAACTGCTTAGTGTGAGTTTGTGAAGACATTCTCCATATAAGAGAATTTGTAGAAAATTATCATTGAATCAAGATGCTGTAATTTAAATTGCCCGATTATCCGTTTTGGAGCACTATGATTCTCTCAACAGCTTTAGCTCTTTCATTCCTATAAAGATCGACTAAAACAAGTAACAAGCCCCCCTTTTCAATGCATTTGTAAAACCGTCTCATTCTGAGGTTTCGGGTGCACATCATAAGGAGGACATTTCAGAGTATTCACTGGCTTTTCGGATTTCACTACATATGGCTAACTTCATACATTACGTTATTGCAGTATGCCCTATTGCCCCCTTTTATTATAACATGAAGTGGGTGTAGCCTTCTGCGCCTGTAACGATAACATCCATCCATATCCTCATGGCTTCTGGCGAAGGAGCAACCATATAGTATATCCGGTCATGTGTCTTAACACTGAAAGTGAGCAACGGGTTGGGACTCTAAAATAGAACAGAAAGGAGGTTATCAAAAGAATGAAATCAAAGCCATTTATTGGTACCAGAAGTGAAATTACTCACAGGGAGATTTACGATAGGGTTAAGGAGAAAGATAAAATGCAAAATGCTGTGTCACTGCATCCTACATTGCAGCGCTGGAAGCAGAGATGTGTTTAAAGTGTTTGCATCTAGCATAAACTCTTTTTACAACATACTTGCACTAGACTGTTACACAGTAGTACTGGGCTCCAAACTGTTGTTTCATGCCCAAACAACTAACTCCCCCACTCTGTCCAGTGGTCAAAACCACCTTGGCTTTCACAAATCCACGTGCCAAGGTTATATTCCGCTTGTTCACAGCTCATTTAAGTTACAGATGAGAGGCAGGGGGTGCCATGAGCTGCGGGCACCAGTTACCTCCCACCATGTGACAGATGCATACAGCCATCCCTTGATTTGCCAAAGCCATCGAATTCCATGGTCTCGCCACTGGACTAAGGAATTCCTCACAGCAAATCCTGTGTGGGACCATCACTTGGCAGGCAGATGCTCACTTATCTCTGCTTTCATCAGTATAAAAAAACCCCAGTGCTAATCACTGATCTGGCTTTATCTTCCTTTTCCTCCACTCCAGGGTTTTTTATTTGTTTGTTTGTTTGTTTTTAATAATGTCAGTTCTCCCTTTGACTCTACAGGCACCTACAATACTTTGGGTACTGCCATATGATACTCAGTTAAAACAACAATAACAAAGTTTACCTTATATGCATTCTTTAGATGATCATAATAGACTTCTTCAATAGCTTGAAAATATATTACACCTTTTAATTTAGTTTCGTGTTTGTCTAAAATGGAAAAGAGAGAATGACTTGAGAACTGAAATGAACAACACTTCAAGAAGCAGAAGCTGAATTTGCATTTCCATATATGTTCAGCTGATAAGTAACTGGATTAACACTCCTGCTTGTGAAATCCCACAGAAATTTTCAATCTTTCTTACTAGTTGGTCAATTTTTTTTTTTTGAGAGATGCATTTCCTACTTTAATATGTTTTCTTTTCCACCTAGTTTCCAAGGAAATAAAGCTTTTGCTATTTCCCCATCTATTTGCAAGTCACTCACTTCACTGAAGTGTCTAAACATTATAGCCGGTATTAGCCAACAGAAGGACATATGTCTCTGAGGTACATCCTATCTTCCAATTCCATGAAAGCTAGTCAGACTTCACATAGCTCGCAGGCTAAGACCTACAGTTTGCTTTCAAAGGAAAACCGTTATGATAAGCAAATTTGAAATACAATTTGATAGCAAAAGCTTTGTATTAGAACACCATTTGTGCTTGTACTTACTAAAAAAATGCTTCTTCCCATTTATAATAATCTCCCTCAGTCTCAAGCTAATATTTATTACTTAAATACGAGGTTAACAGATTGTAGGCAAGTTTCTATGAGCTCTGAGACATGGAAAAGTTTACAGGGGGTTAAAAGTTCCTGGGTACCAGCTGCAGCATCATAATTGTCTGCTTGCACTCTCCTACTCTTGACACCCAAGGTAAAAGCCAAATTAATTAGATGCAGTTTGCCCCTGTTGCGAAAGGGACCTCCCCATTTGATTCAGAGCGCCCGAGATAAGAACGCCTGAACGGACAGTTACTCCAAGGAGGCTGCTAACAAGGAGCAGGTTGTTATCCAGTGTTTCTGGTATGAATATCCCACTTCAGCAAAGCTGAAATACAGGGTGGGAGACTTCTCATTAAGTTTTGGTATCTACAACGGAGACACAGCTGACTTAATCTCCTTTTAAAGGCAACAGAAGGAAGCAGACACTTGCAGGGGGTCAATTCTAAACTATTTTAGACATCTTCTGATAGTGCCTTCTGTCCCAGCATTAGCTAGTGTATCTCTAGGGCATGGAGGATACAGACCGGGAATTTAACACCTTAATAGTCACAACTACAATGTTTCACAAGAAAAAGAAACCGGGCAGATAAGCGTCTACAGTACCCTCCATTTTCCTGCAATGAAAGAGAAATTGTTAAATAATCCTGGAAGGCGTTAAGAAGCATCACAACTGCATGTGACACTGAAGGGCAAATTTCCTTCCACTCCCAGTACTTCTGTATTAGGGAAATATAATGCTTTCTGACCCCAAGTTGGTATCACCTTAACACTGAACAGTCATGCAGAACATCTTTATCAGTCTCACGAGATATTCTGCTGTCATTTTGAACACTCACGAAACTCAGCTTACATCCTATCAGTAGCTGCAGGCAGTTTCCATAGCTTTATATGATGGCAAAAAGAAATCCCAGAGACCAAACGATACAGCGTTGGGAATCTCCCTGCTAGCCCCCTGGGGACCAGCAGAAGTACTGCGGTATAAGATTACGACACTATAGCACACATTATACTAAGCTAAATGCAATACTATGCAAAGTATACTGTCTATGCAGTACCAGCAAACAGTGATCCACTCTCCTTTCAAGCCCCACCTGGGGTCTTGGTTACAAGAGCATTTCAGGTACCCACAAGCTCCCATTGCAACAGTCTTTGTAGAGTTCCCTGTATGCTTCGCGTCAGAAAGTGCAGATGCTTCAGTCGCTGCACTTAATTGTCAGACTTTAGGGTAAGTTCTTTGTTCAGTACACTTACAGAACTAAAACAGTATACTGGTATATTCACTTAGAGTTCAATTACTCTTGAATTTAGAGCATCAGTATTTATTTTGGAAGTCTACTATATATTTAAAGATCTAGATGGATCCTCGCTCATACAAGCAGCTGCATTTTTGCACAGCTGGTACAGAATTCTCATGAAACTATGTTTGTTGGCTGGAGTCCGTGAAACATTATGAGAAGTTTTCCTTGGTAATTCAAATTGCATTATGGCAACTGTACTGCACTCAAAACTGAAACTGTTAATAGTTAACATAACTACTAAAAAAGAAAAAAAAAAAATCAGTACCAGATGGGACCACTGCTGTATGTTACAGGCGTTGCTAACCAATAAACCAGATGTTAAGAGCAAAATAAAAAAAAAAGTTTGTTACACACTTCATAGTATTGCTGCAAACTAGTAAGAAATATTCAGTGGGTATGTAATGAATGAATGTAATGAATTCAAATATGTGTTTTTTAAAAAAAAAATGCACTGAGCAATGCATAACCATACCATCAATTTTAAGTTCCTTATGAGTTTCTGGAAAGCAGTAATGTCATAAAAGGAAATGGAACTGTTTGGGTGTTTTTTGTACTCAATATTTTCTTCTTCTTCTTAGCAATGACCATCCTACACATGCCCCCTGTCTGGCCTCTCCTAACAATAAATATTCAGAACACAAAGTCATTTTTCTGGCTTCCTCAGAAACTTCAAAGTCAAACCATGTGTAGATTGGCATGCAATCGGAGAGACATATATGTTCTTAAATTCCAAATTTCTGTATTTACACCAAGATAACAAATTAACATAATGCTTATAATGGCTCCAGATACCATATAACACAACTTACTGTACAGAAACCTCTTTGGAGTATTGCATATTGTTCATTTGAAATTCCTTAGACTCTCAAAATATGGCAAACTCAAGAAGTCTACTCCTGTATATTTAATTTCCTGAAAGACTTTTCAGCACGTCAAGCAATGGGACTGCAGAAGCATTCCATTTAATTTTCATAGTAAGTATAATAAATTACATTCTTGTGTGAAGGGTACCAGAAATCATTCTGTCATTGGGGGAAGTATTTAAAAATAAATTATGTGGAGACATTATTCTGTGTACTAGGAACCTGATGATCTTCCATTTTTTCCTCTTGCCTATCTACATCTCTCCTTTTGTCTGTTATCTCATTTCTGTCTTACCTGGCATTAGGATTGAAGACTATAGGGAAGGGATTGAACGAGCTCTGAGTGTATGTGTAAAACACCCGACAAAACGGAAATGTAAGTTTTACACAGGACTCCCTATGTGTTCGTAACTCAGCTGAGGTTAACAGGAAAACAGAGGGACAGGTGTACCCTAGTAGTGATCCTGCAACCTACCTGCATAATAAGTAAAAGTTCTCTTGTTTCTGTCAAAAACAAACCATCGTTTTTTCCACGTTTTAATTTTTCCTCCCATTTTAATCAGAAAGCCTCGGCAGGTCTTCTCTGTGAGGGAGACATGGTAACAGGTCTCTATGTTGTGACCGGCTGTTTCGATGTGACTTCGTAGGTCAAAGTCTTCCTTTCTAATGGGCAAATAGCGAGTCAAGGGACGGGCCTACAGTAAAGAAAAGAAAATAGTGTTATTTTTAACAGAAGTCTTAACTTCTCCTTCACTCTTTCTGCTGCAAAGACATAACTGCAAACTTCCCATAGATTCTAGGAATGAACATGAGAAAAATAAAGAGCCTTTGCTGCAGCCCTAATTTTCTTTAAAAGAAAAATCCTTAAAACTTGTAACTTGACAAGGTGTTGGATAATTTTATAGAAGCAAGATTAGAGCACAGGAGTTTCTTGAAATAATCAGATGATAAGCTGCTGAAACAGGGGCCACAGCATAGTAAGGTTGGTTTAGAATGAAATCATTAATTAAATGTAAAGGTGTATTGCTGCTTTAGATGAAGTGTAAGAACTTCATTTGCATGATGTTAAGCAAACCCTCTATTTCTCTGGGCTAGATACTCACTACACATATCTCACTCATTAATATTTTACTGCTACAGGTATTTTCATGCAAAGTATAATATAAATAATAAGAACGTGCTATTACAGGAAAAATTAATAATGAGCATGAACTGTAATCGCTAGTCAGTTTCACAGAGATCGCTGTGAACAAAATACAATTATTTTCTTCTGAACAAATTAAACGTGGTATCTAGTACGCAGTTGGCAATACAGTATAGAGAGCTGAAGCGCGTCCCTCTGCAAGAGACAGCACAGCAGCACAGGAAACAGTGCCTCATTCTTGATTGCAGTTCAAGAGTCTGCATGAAGCCCAGATAATATAAGTTTGGAGAACAAGCAGGAGGAAGTAGTGATTTGGTACCTCTGCCAGCTGAGGGAATATGCTTGTTTTCTATGCCTGAAGGGTCTACGCACAACTCCCCCACTCATTTTAAACACAGAAGACAAGCCTCCCAAGGCTCCTGCTGCAGTCAAGGCAAACAGAGGCTACATCACAGGGCGATTCAGAATGGAAGTTGAATTTAGGTGCTTCGAATGACCCATGAAAGGAGCATGTCCCTCCCTGTCTCTCCCCTGACTCCAGAGAAGTCAATGACCTGGAGAATCTAATCTGCCCCTGTTCCATGCCTAAAGTTAGCTTGTTAAGTCCCACCGAGAGTCACAAATCGAAGGGACTTTCCCTCACTGCATTCTCAAGAACCTCTTGGTGCAATGGGAGTTGTGTTGCCCGCAAGAACTCTTAGCACCCTTCTAAAATTATGCTTTCCTGTATGATACAAGCTGGTACCAGCTTTGGCAAGTGCAAAGGTAGAGTTCCTTCCTCTAGTTCATGTTTCTAAGTGTCAGAAAGTGCTGAAAAAAAAATAAAAAACAGGGTCTCACTGTACAAAGGAAAGAAAAAAGGTTAACAAAAAAAAATCATAGTTATTTTTGACAAATACATTTTGTCTTCCTGCCAATTCAGTCTTCAGCCTCTCTGCCAAGTCTGTCAATTAGCAGTAACTGATAGGACATTCTATTACAACACATGCACGCTCCCATTTGGGATTAAAGATAAGCATGTCATCATTGTTTACGCCATACTTGAGTTGTCATTAGAATTTCTTAGAAAAAAGGAAGGCATTCAAGTAAAGTATGCATAGAATTTAACATTCTGTAATTACATTTTATATAAAAACAAATGAATGGATGTATTTAACCAGAAACAGCTTAAAGCTCCTCTGGAGTTGTCGTATTGTTCTGATTTAGTGTTTATCAATTAGATAGGCAAGTTATGTAGGAATGTTCATAAAAAAAGATATAATAGTAACTCATGAAACAAAGATTTAGCAAAGGTACCACAGATAAAAGCAGAAAGCTATTCAAATATGATATGGAATATGATATGAATATATTAAGATGGAGACATTGTCTTGCTATACTATACTAACGATAAAATGACTGCCTAGTCTATTTGCTATACCATGTAGATCTTATTAGTTGTGGTGGAATAAACAAATAGGCAAGACCTCTGAGCCCAAAGAAAGCTCAAGATACCTCTAAATTCAAAAAAGAAGCAGGAAGATGTAGGAGGTAACACTGTTTTAGTTAAGTAATGGTTCCCATGTTGTATGGTCCCAGTCAGTAACACGATCTAAATAGGTATCTATGCTATTATTTAACTTTAAATTAATATCCAGACATCTATCTAACGCTCCAAGAGCCCAAACATACTTTTAGCGGCACAGTTACACCTCAGAAATACTAAATCCGTCTATTCAACTGAAAGCAGTTCTGTTTACCATTGGCAGAAATACACTTAGGCCCTTCTGTATATCGAGGGGAGTTCTTGCACTTAAAAAACATTTTATGTCAACGTATCTCACCTGTGCTCTTTGTTTCTCACGTATTTTGACTTCCTTTTCAATTAATTTTTGCCTCTGGCTAGTTTCTTCTTCCAGTCTTTTCTCCAGTTGCTCTCTGCGGCGCTTTTCTTCTTCCAGAGCTCGTTTTTTAGCTTCCATCTCCCGTTCCTAAATACCACAGCACATGCAGAACTTGTATTATATGTGAAACTATAGCTGATAATGTAATTTCTAGCTAGGACTAAATCTCTTTCTGCCTATATATTGCAGAAATATATATTCAGCAAAGTGGACCAAGAATTGGAATCAGAATTGCAAATATTACCACTGTAGAAATTAAGGTTCTTCTAAAGCAGCCTTCCTAGCAGGTGTAGGAGCAATGCTGACCTAGCTTCAGATGAGATTTTGCCATCAACTCACCCATTGAGATAGCAGCTGTTGCATATGGGGTCAAAGATGTGGTATGAGAGTGAAACTAGACAAAACTAAGGGGGGAGAGGTAATTTTTTAAGTGTCTACTAGGTGTAAACTATTTAGGGTCCAGTGTTGCATTTAGGAGGATGTTATCTAACTAACATGCTCACTCTTAGTTTTACTCATAAAATTATACTTACCCTGGTCTCAAGCAGCCTAGTCTTTTCAGCATGTGCTTGTTTCAGAAGTCTCTCCATCTCTTCTATTCTTGCAACATTTGAAGTGCTAGCACTGCACAAAAAACCACAGTTATTTAAAAGCATACTTGGTATTTAAAGATGTATTTTACAGTCCAACATTAGACAGTTTAAGAATGGAGTTGATACTGTTCTGATCCAATTCAGTGCAGCAGACACTAACAAAAAAGCATGTATAAAGTATACAATATGCTGTCAATGTATACATTCCCCATACAGAGTTGTGAAAAACGCAGACTCAAGTGCCTAAAAATGCATCTTGTCAGTCCGTTGTGAGCTGTCTGTCATCTTCTCTCAGATAACAGAATATGGATGGAGGTGGTTACCATGTCCTAGCAGAACACTGTACTGATCCTCAGAGCCGGCATTAGTAGCCATCTAAATATACCATTTAAGTCTTTCAGGCTGTAGACTGCCTCTGTTTTGTGTCTCACTGAGCTCATCATTGAGAAATGCTCAGTAAAAATAGGGAGGATTAAGAGGTATGCATAAAGGCCATTCAGTGACAGAGCAGTGTCAGGAAGGATCTACTAGTTAAAGTAACTGGCAAGCCAAAGAAACGAGGGTAGTCACAAAGAGTGCTAGATCCTGGCCCAGCACAACACAGCTATCACCTCTGCCTGCCCTTTTTTCTTTGGTTTCTTTTCTCCAATACAGTTTCTCTGTTTCATCAAAATTTAACAGCCATTTCAACTGTGGCATTTCCATGGCATGTTCTTTATTTTATTTTTCATCTTATGCTGTTCAAGAAAAAACCCTGATGTTAAATATCACTATAATACCATTAATAATGCCATTAGACTAAAGCACGAGGTGAGGAAATGGAATGGATTCAGATGTTTAGGGCAGAGAGAAACTTGACCTGGGATCGTACTGAAAACGCTCTCTGACCACTCGAGTGGAAGTGGGTGTCAGATGGCAGGTTTATTCATGCTACTTAAGAGCAGAGAGACCAACTGTGAAGGGACACAGGTAGAATGGAAATAGTCCAAATATGTGTCCTGGGCAAGGAAAAGAAAAAAAAGTAAGAACAACATCCTTCGTTTTCTGAGAACGCTTCTGACGGTCATGTCTATAAGACCAGGATTTTTGTCCAAAGTGTGACAGGCTTCAGAAGATATTTCTCTGATACTGGGGATATGTTTCATGAGAGGATACAATAGAATAATAATATACCCCATTTAACCCAACCTTGCAGAAAAGGTATAATCCTTCTGAAATCTAGCTGAGGTCTAAAAGCTTATTGTCTCTCAAAAAAAGGGGTGCCACTGACTTAGATGCCTAAGCCTAGTTTGGCCACACTATATTTAGTTGAGAATCTGGGTCAAATAACTTCAGTAAAAGCAATGGGGCCATAAATGAAGTCATTTGAGCAACCCAGTAGACAGTGAATTGCATTAGGTTTTCCCATATAAACCTTGTCAACACTTCAGCTCAGTTAAGTTCTTTCATCCTTGATTTGCTTATCCTACTCGCAGAAATTAATGCATAGAAGATCATAATCTCTGAAACCTCAACCATGAAAAAATAAGTTGCTAATGAATCTTGAAACGACTATTGTTTGGTGAGTTGATGAATGGCTACAGCGGTTCTGTTTCTTCTGTAGTTTAATAACAGACAGATTTTTGCGTTTCCAGATAAAAAAAAAAGTCTCTCTCACCTTACACAAGGTAAAATATACCTTACGTATTTTAAATGTGTGAGAACAAAGCAAGATAAATTGTTTTCCTTTAAAGTCTCATATGGCTACAAAAGATTCTCAAACACCATTAAAACAATCCGAATTCATTTTGCTTAAGGGAAGTTTTCTTGAGGAAAATTAACTTCCTGTCTTCCAAGACTTATCAACAAAATCAGCCCATGCTCTTTTCTTCCGTCACCAGTCTTTGCCTTGTGAGAAACTGAAACGTCTGTTGTAATGGGTCCTTTTCTGGTTTTTGGGTTTTGTTTTTTTTTTTTTCTTCTGGCATTGATTGGAAACTGCGGAAGAGCCAGAGGGAGACAGACAGGCAAACACCACTAGTGAAATTCAACAGCTATTGGGGCTCCCCCATTCTGGACTGGGGATTCCATGAGATGGCCTCGAGGTAGCTCAGACACATGCCATCTTCCTCCAAAATGGTCAGAGCAGCCAGTCAAAAAGAGGCAGATTTCATACCACTACCATCTTAGATTACTGCAGAGATAAGAGTTAATACCCAGCCTGTCTCCAGCTATCAGAATCTTGCCAACTGCCTATCTATTTAAAAATCAGAATCTTGCCAACTGCCTATATATTTAAAACAAAAATCCTCAAAACCTGGAGTCCTAATGTTTTTACTTAAGGGAAAAAAGAAAAAAAAAAAACCACCACCAAAAAAACCCCAAACTCCAAACCAAACAAAAAAAAAAAACCCAGCCAGCAGAATCAGTGCCACTGGTATTTTCTGAAACACTTAACGTTGCAGTGATAAAGACTACAAGAGGAAATCCGTGGGCCGATACCCTGTTACAGGAAACAGATGCTGAATAGAACATAAGATGCTAGCCAAAAAAGCTGTCCTTGTGTTCACAAGGGATTCTTAATCCCGTGACAACATTGTACTTAATTATCAGCCTCCACTTATGCTTGTGAAACTGCTGGGACAGGACTGTGAGCAGAAATGAAAGCGCTATCATTAAAACCAGACTGTCAGAAGAAAACTGTTGGCACACAATTTTGAGACTCAGCTGGACTTTTAACACAGATCATTGATGTTCCTTTTATCTGAGGAGCGGTGTCTGGGCTGACAGCCTCCGAGGAGGAGAAAAGCAGCTGAGGGCTCTGAGCCTTCCACTGTCATCTCTTCATTCTTACTGACGCAGAAAAGGGAGGAGAAATGGTGAAAACAGATCACCAGAGGACCCCTAAACGCTTCAGCGTAAGGCTCTAGTAAGTTAACATGCTGGACATGCAGAACAAGCGTACTTCATCGCCGACAGATGTCTTTAGGAAATTTCCTATCACAGGAAGTCTCTAGTGACGAGGGAAGGAAGCTCAGGTATTACCCACTCTGAAAAGAGCATCAATGACTTCATAATTTCAGTTCAGGACTGACACTGATTTCTCTGTGGCCTTCAACACTATCACTTAGCCTCTCCATATTTTTATTTTCCATCTTTAAATAAACAGGTGAGATGATAGTTAAATCTGATGATGAAGGGCTACACAAACACTAAATATTACGTCTCTCTAATCATCTTGTATTTTCTTAACCAGTTAGCAGCATTCACATTACCAGAGCATCAACATGTACATATTCTCTTTTTTCATTATAAACCTATGACCATTACAACATCAGAAAGAAAGATGATTTACCTGGAAATGTTATCTGGTGAGCATGCTGATATGCTTGTCTCCATACTGTCAGAACTGTCTAAGCTTAGTGTATCAAAGGCATGGTCCTTGTAACTACGATCTGGGTAATGGAAACTATTCAAATACACATTCGATTCGGATGCTGTTCTGCTGTAGAATTCAGGAGACTTCTGCCTTTGGGTTTCACAGATACGTTGATGATTATATCCTACGGAGTACAGAGAAAACATTTATTTTACACAGAAATTTTGTGACCCGAACATAACATGTTAGCAGCACAAGCATTTTGAACATCACCTCAGTCTTAACTGCACTATGACCAAAGTACTACAATATTATGGTTAATTTCACAAGTTAATCATAACTGAAATAAAACCTTTAAATACCTGGTTTATCTATGATGGACGCAAACATACGCAGATTAGTAATGCTGACTTCTCAATATATATTCTTGTATGTGTATTATGAAAATTTAATTTGAATGAATGAAAATGAAAATTAGGTCTAATCTGGACAGTAATGCAGCTAAATTCAGGGATCTAGAAGAATTGACACTGATTAAATTAAATAAAAAACAAAAAGTCCTGGTATTCAATGGTCTTGAGTACTTGCTTGGTTGATTTTACTGAATGTGGATTATTTTTTGTCTGTTTGGGGAACTTTGCCTTCTGGTAACTGCAAGTTGGGCTTTTAGTTTCAGCTGAGATAATATAGGCTACTTGTCACACCATCATAGTTACTAGTGTAGAGGTACTTTCCTGGAGTTTTGAAACTGCAGTTCGCCCTACGTGTTGGAAGCAGATCCCTATAGCTCAATGACTGTGAAGAAAAATAAGGTTTATGCAACATTTAAGTTCTTTGCGCTGTTATTTTTCCACAAAATCATCCTTTCTGAAAAGCCATCCTTCTTGAACACAGGGAACTTTGTTTGGCTATGTCTCCTTTAAAAAAAAATACTTCTTCAGAATTATTTTTATCTCATGTCTCCTTTGCTCTTTGTAAATAATGCAGCAGTATTTATACAGACTTACAGAGAGGTTGTTGAGCTTGCCTGATGAAGAGGAGAGCATAATGACAGTTGTCATTTTAACTGCTGAAGTTATTTTACAGTGCCCTTTTAAGGTTCGTTTAACCCATGTCATTACAAATGCAACTGCACTGCTCATCTTTTCCTTCAATCAATGCACAAAGTGAGACTTTCTCACGGCTTTGATGCTCAGTCAAGTTTATAATACTCTCTGCACATTCCTGACCCAAAATCTGAGCTGGTGGCAGAGTTGGATGTTGGGAAGGACTGTCAGACTACATGAAAACCTCCCATTTGTACAGGAAAATAACCACTGACATTCCACATATTTATGATAAACAGACCCAGGAAAAATGCAAACAAATGTACAAATGCAGCAAAGTCCAGATAAAGATTTTTTACAAGACACCATTAAGACACTGGTGTTAGGAAAACATGCTTAAAGTGGAAATATTTTCCTGCCTTATTCTCACTCTCTATCTGCACATACAAGGTTACTGTCTGGTATTTTCTCTGCCATGCCGGAGTGGGGAGAGTCCCAGTTCAGGGAGCCAACAACTACAGCTCTACCTTGGAAAGGCTACAATATTCTCCAAAAGGTATCTGAAAAGCATGACTGAAGCTGACTAATTAAAGCATATTATTAAGGAAATCATTCCCTACAAGCATTTCCAAGGCAGATCGTTTACTCTTCCTTCTGTACCATACAAAGGTTTCTCACAGACAATTAGAGCTGATTTCTAAGGAACTAATAGGACTTTACTTGCCACTTGAAAGAACACTAAATTTTAATAAAAGTTCAATTGCACTGATTAGTAAAAGAGACAAAAGGGACACAGATACACCTCAGCAGTCATAGATAATAGCATCACACAACACAGGTGTTACTGAGTCACATGTGCAGTTGTTTTTTTTCCCCATTATTGTGGCAAATGCTGCTGTTATTGCAAATAAGCAATTACCTTTCATACTCGAACCTTTGGAATGACTAATTGCTCCTGTGAAATGATTATCAATTATTCATTATGGAAAGAGAGAAAAAAAAATAAATTACTCACAGAACTTTATTCAAATGCATGTTTTTCTCTTGAGCCCTTTGCAAAACCTTGACTACTCATAAAACTTAATTCCGTATCTAAATAAACCCATCTAAAAGGCGTAGAGAAATGTAGCAGTTTTACAAACGCTCTCCTAAAGGAAAGTCAATTTTCCCTGAAGATAAAGAACCCATTTTTAAGTAAAACATTTTTCAGTTAAATTTATGTAATCATGCAAAAATAGCTAAACACTGCAAGAAATACACAGTCGTTAGGTAGCAGAATGAGATTCATTCACAGAAACAAAGCGTAATGTGATGTTCTCATTTTCTCCTCATGCCATAAGCAACAGGCAGTTCAAAGCTCAGGATCAGCTGTGTACCGACACCGAGAAGCCTCACAACCAACCTGCCTCCATTACAGCCCCACTTACACATCACGCAGGCACGATCTATCGCTCAAGGAATTTTCAACTGCTCAGGTGCATATTCACAGACCATGCAATTAAAAATATTAGACTCCTCGCAGGATCCAGCACTTCACTAAAAGTTTGCCACAAGCCAAGGCTTGTATCAGCCAAGTCTAAGCTGATACAAGAGCTGAAGTGTTGCTTGTTGCTTTGGCTTGTATTCTCTGTAGTAAAACAGTAAACTTAACACTGTTAACAGCCATACCATTGAGCAAAATATTGCAAATATCCATAAAGCCATATCATTTAAAATAATCCAAGAGTTATTGCAGAATCACAAAAAACAGATATACCACCACAAAATTTTGGTGAGGTCAGAACTATAGGTGAAAGCTGTTATTAAAAGTGGCACTGTCAAGTGTGTTAAAAAAATAGTACTTCATAAAAAAGATCATGGTACAACATTTTCTTTTATTGCCATTCTTTCTTCTTTTTTTAAAGATTGACATTAACATGTCAAGATACATTTTTTGTATGGAAACATGACAAAGTAGGAAGCCCAAGTCTGTCTACCTTGTCATTGTCACCTACAGATCTGCAAAGATTTCTAAATTTTCTGCTCTATTTGTGTGGCTATGAGCAAAGAAGCAAAAAATTAGGCCTGCACAAAGCTGCAGCTCTGCAGATATTAGCATTAATCAGAAGTTTTGTTGTGACAGGTTATTTGACAGCAGGAAGAAAAGAATTTTTGAAATGCTATCATTATTTAACAACTATTTAAAAGTTTTCCAAGATTTTGGGAACAACTTGACAGTGCTGATGCAATCGCTACTTTTGCCAAAACATGACAATGATAGATACAGCCAGGTAAAAGGGATGTTTTCATACCTTTTCTGGCTTTGCCTGAGTTCAATAAGAGAAAGAGGTAAAAAAAAAAAAAGCAAACTGCTCTGAAAAAGCTTATAATTTGTTTGTACATATATACCTTGCTCTCAGTATACTGTTTTTCTATAAAGCTTAGAAAGAATACAGATAATCCATCTTGCTGGTACATAACTTCTCTGTCCCAATAGTTTTGTTCCCAGTGCTGTGTCTGGTCTTACATCTTAACTGCCAGCTAACTGTTCCCTCTTGCCTTCTGGAGTCCGTCCTGCAATCAATGGGACTGAATTGGCTAACCCCCCCTCCTCGCTTCTGCCTGTCCTTGTGCAGGCTTCTGGCACCCAGCACCCCATGGGAGCTTCCTGCGGCCAAGTTTTGACCTGTGCAGAGCGAGGTCTCTAGATTGTACCAAATAGCAGCTTCTTAATTTTTTTTTTTTTGCACATGGTTTGCTTACGTAGGCATGTACACAGGAGGTGAATTTATAAATACAGTCCTTCAAAAATACCTCATGAATGGCTGCTAAGAAAAAGCTTTTTCCACTAATGATTTACATCAAAGATGCGTCCTCTTAAACATTTTATAAGTTGCTCTTAGGCTATGATTACTGACAGCGACTGTTTCTTTCAAGAACAGTTCTTGAACTCACATGACTGACTAAACACAGTTTTGGTAATCCTACAATAAAGACTATTTAGTACTTAAAAGTCTTTCCTAGACTATTTCCTACTGGATCTGACCTAAAATTTATTCACAGACATTACTTGTTCCTGCGCAAAGACAAAGAGATTGAAATACATGTTCAAGCTCAAGTGGCTGTTCTTCATTTCCTGACTTCATTTTTTACTTTGAATGTTTTTCATCTCAAACTTTCACATTTACCTTCTTGGACTGAAATGAGAAAAACTGGAGAAAGCAAATTAGAGAAAACTCATTTTATACCATTACTAATTTCCTGAAGATTCTCAGATAATATCTTCAAACTAGCTGAGCTGCCACTTCTTCCTCCAGGCACTGTGGAATATACTTTTTTTCAGATCTTTACGAACATGCCAAAACATCTAGCCTAGAAGTTTGCTCAATGCTTTTAAGCCCTAAGGAACACCGTAAGCTACTAATACTGCTTCAGGACCGCATCATCCTCTTTGTATAGCAGTTTGTGGGACACTGCATGATAGCCAGTGCTCCGGAGTGGATGAAATGGCATTTATCATGTGAGACCTCCACTGAGCTGAGCACACCCAGCTCCAATGCACTTGGTGCAGCTATATGCTCAAGGTATCAGCAACTCGAGCCCCCCGTGTCATTTGCAATACATCACCTTGAACGCAGAAAACTGACGGAGTGAAAAACCTGTCAAGTGGGAAAAGTAATGCAAGGAAAGCAAGCAGTGGTTCAATATACATGACAAGTCAAGAACACTTTTTATCTGTTCATCACCTATTTTAGGTGAACAACTGATTTTTGGAGCCAGCAGAGAAGTGAGCACATATTTATCAGTATAAGCAGTATCTATACATTTGCAGAGTTCCGCTGATTTAGTAGAAAAACTTACTCCTCCGAAATACTCACTTAGTCCAAAAAGGCAAAACTGATCTACCTCAAGAATGTTCTTGTAAGAAATACAGTGTATTATTATCCAATAAACATTTATCACAGAGTGATGGAATAAAAGAACGTCGCCAAGGATGTCCACTGACATGAGATTTGGGTTAGTATTCAGTGATGTATTTAAGGATGTTTGCTGAAATTAATCGTAGTTACACAGACTCAAGTCTCGCTGATTTTAGCAGAAGCCACATAAGATTTCAGTATTTTAACTGACAATAGTATTCCATTTTAGTTGTACTGTGTGGTATGTTTAAATACTACACCATGTTCAAAACATTTCCCAAATTTCACTGTCCCACAGAAATGCACATCCTTTACTCATGACTGGGAAGAAAAGCTTGTTTTTCCTCTGTGCACTACGCATGGGTATGAGGTACTAGAGGAAACCAGAAATCACACCAAGTTGAATGCAGACCCATCCCCGCTCGTACCATGACATTCAGAAAGGCTATGCCTATAAGGCTGAATGAAAGATGCTCAAGGATTGTCCCTCCAGCCTGAGCTGGTGACTATTTCATGGTGTAGGGCTGTCCCCCTTCAAAACCACATTTGTCATGGAGCAAGCTAGTCTGAGCAGCCCAGAGCAGTTTAGGAGAGGGATGCTGACAGACAGTTACACAGTGCAGATGATCACGTGTGTCCAGCATGCCCTGGCCCTTTTGTATAGCTGGATAGAAATGCTCTAGGATCTGATTCTAGCCACCTGATGTCAACATCTCTTTCCTTGCCGAGTTCTGCACTGCAGTGGGATACCTACATAGCAGCAGAGAGCGCCATGCAAAAACTTTTGTGGTGTGCTGCTGAGACAAAGAAACCTAGAAACCACGGCACTTAAGAGCAAGAGAAAGCAGTTATACTCTTCAAGCTCCTCCAACAGCAAGAAATTCATGGAGCTCCATGTTGAATGCAAAGGGAATAAACCCTTCACTAACTACTAAGCGAGGTAGTCAAGCCACAAATAATCCTTGCATTCCTATATCCTCTGTGTTTTGACTCCATCTCTTACTTTGCAAATCCTGTGAGAGCTCAAGCAGAGCACCTGTCTGCAGCATCGTTTCCTTTTGACAAAGCTGATGTTTCAGAATAGGCCACCTGGAACTGTCCTCTTTCCTAGTGCAAATTAATCCTGTAAGGCTCTCTTCATAACTTAGTATTTCCATTCAAACTGTTGGATCTTCCAAAGAATAATGGTCAACTTCTAGTATGTCAGGCAGTATAGCACACATGATTCTTCATGGCATACGACAAGTACTGTGCCAAGTGCCTTAACAAATACATCTCTCTCATTCTCCCCTGCCTCTCTTCTTTGTCAGGCCATAATTCAGTTTTGGTTTGTGGTTTTTTTTTTCTTTCTCCCTCTTAAGTCAAGAAATCTGCCTATAGTCTTAGGATTTTCTTAATTGCATGCTGACAAAAAGGAACATTTAAACTGATCAAGTTATTTTTAAAACTCTTATCTTTGCCTATATTAGGTTTGGTAACACTTTGTAATTGTGTTTTAGGTCACACACCAATGCTCTTTTGCAACCATTTTACAGAAGTATTTCCAATTTTAAACATGTGATCTCTTGTCATCAAAGTTTAGCCAAACCATCCTTACTGATTTTCAAACTGAAACAAAGTGGTTTCTGCACAACGGCATAATGATGAGTATGAATGTACTGGCAAGCCATGCTACCCTTGCAAATGCATTACATCAAAGAACCTTTCCAAGCTGAGCATGAAGCTCCTTTTGCATCACATCCAAAATACTTCAAGATAAGTGAGCCACAACACGGTAGGTTTGTGGAAGGCCTGCTGCATAACTAAAGCTCAAAAAAACCAAATCACAACTGGATCAGCTCTACAAAGTGAATGTAGTACATCATGATCCCTTCTCAGCAAGCGTGTTCCATTGCTGTAGTGAGTCATCTCGCTGCGTATGGCTGACCTCAGTTGGGCTCTTTGACCTTTAACAGCTGCTAGCTCTGGCAAGTCCTATAACAACAGGATGGATCCTATCTCAGCTCAGGCTTAGTCAGTGCAATTGTACATAAGGACCTCTGGCACTTACATTGATAACAAATGCTGCAGATGCTGTAAAGAAAAGAAACTGACAGATGGGACTGAAGCAACTCCATTTGAAGATGGGACACTTATGAATAATGCATGTCGTTAAAGCAGAAATTAAGTTTGTCGACTCGAGTCGACAAACAACAGACACAGAAGGCCACAGACTAAAAGCTTACGTTTCAAAGATGTAACTTCCTTTGGGACCCAGAATTGTCATGTCCCTATTGCAAAAATGCAGCTGTCTATCCATGATAAAACACCTCTCTCCTTTCCTATTTTGTAACCCAAATATTTAAGACCAGTGACAATAGCACAGTTACAGATTCTCAAAGGTAAGTCATGATACTGCATCTCTGTCTGGGGAATTACTTTGTCCAGGCAAAAATATACACCTGTGAAAAACAATTTTTCAGATCGCAACATGAAAAGAATTATTAAAGAAAGAAAAAAAGGAAGAAAGAAGAAAGCACCATGTAATATCTTTAATTTATTGCCTCAAAATCACTCACAGAAATTACCCAGTTAACCCAATGTGTATTTTTCAATCTACTTTTCTTGTTTACTTGATTATGTTTGGTGATCACATGCTTCAAAGCTACACATGCACCTATGTCATCATCTTAACATCCTATATTTGCAAATTACATTTAGAGCTTGCTTTCTTCACCAAGAAGGAAACTTTCATTCTATAGCCCTGTTGATTATAGCAACACCAGTTTCAGACTTATTTTCTGAAAAAATACTGACTTTTGACAGCAGTGAATCAAATGAAAAGGTCTTACCTTTGTGCATCCTTCTTGACTCTGAGTCTTTGGTCATGGTTGCCAGGCAGTGAGGAAGTACGCTGCCACAGCTGTTGCTCTGTCCTAATGGTAAATGTCCCTGCAGGAAATTTTGTAAATATTTGCTTAAAACTACACTTCAAGACTTCTTTTGTATCAACAACTAATGGTAAAATAACTTGCTTTGTCATGGCTATCAATGTCACGTCATATCAATCAGCCATGGATATTTTAGTTGTGCACAGTCTCTATTAGACCAAAACGTTTTCAAAGTACTATCTCCACCTTGCTGCTGTTTGTTCATTTACCACGTCACAAATAAAAAGTATTTTCACTTTATGCGCAACTTTATCTTCACCACTTAGAGGCCTTAAGTAGGAAGGAAAACAACCTGTTGAGTCTCTACAATGAATTTCAACTAAACTAGCCTGGAAGTACAATCCTTGAGATACATTCTTGCATCAAATCTTGCATCACATCTTGCATCAAAATGCAAGATTACTATTACAGCATGGCATTTCCAGAGGTCAGACTAAAGGCTGGGAGTGTGGGAGGCTTCATGGATATTCCCATATGTTAATAGACCCGAATTTCTTTCAAAGTCAATTTCAGATGTGAATTTAGGGGGCTACATAATGCCTACCGTGCTACCCAACCCTACCTCTAACATAATACAGGTTTTAATAGAGATGCTGGAAGGCTATTAATAGCATGCAACTACGTACTTTAGACGCCACGCTTCGTCCAAGCGTAGCACTATTGAAGTGCGGCGATACAGACGGAGTCGTTTTCTTGCGAGGTAAAGTGTCACTCATGTACATGCATTCCCTGTGCTGCTTCTTTCGCTCTTCCAGATTTCTGAAATGCTTCAAATGTAAATTTGTTACACCATTTTGTCAAAATGAATTGACCTACTTGCTCAGTTACGCTCTATATGGAGCATACTGAAGGTGATAGTCTGGGAACTTCACTGGAAAGAACAAAATCTAAAATACAGAGTACCTCCTGTTTCACAATGCTTTCCAGGATTTGTACAAATATCACATTAAAATCATGCTGATTAGGAAAATACATTAAATTCAGGTGCACATTTTGTGTACATGTACCTGTACCAAATTTTTTGTTAAAAACCTCAAGTCTAGTGTACAAGTGGGATCCAATTACACAGAAAAACATTTATTTACAAGTTATTATAATGAATTGGTGGCTTAAAACTGATACAGCTTTTGAGAGGCATTGTTCAAATGTATGTGAAAAATTAATTTAGGATTTCAAATGCAGCCACCTGTACTTCATTGCAGCAAGTCTTCTGACAGTTACAGTGGCTCCTAAATATTAGGTTTTGCCTCTGGATTGTTTATATAAGGAGAATTTTCGTTCAGTAACATTCTATAATGCATTGTGGTGATTTTTAAATGAGCAAAGCCTTTAAGTGCAACACTCTGCAAGGACAATCTATCCAATCATTTTAAGAGCTTCACACATAGATCAACTTCATGGCCACCACAACAAAACAAAAAAAAAAATCATCCCAAGTTATCAGCTTTGAATCTGTTACCTGTTGTTGCCTGCGGTGTTTCTTAGCTGGCAGAGGTGGAGGTGTATCAGATAAAGGAATAGGATCTACATGAGTAGCCATGACCTCAGGCCAATGGACTGATGGAAGTTGAGCAATAGAGCGAGGAGAAAGAGAGTGAGGAAACACAAATCCAGAACAGAGAGGTGATCTTAGCTTTATAGAAAAAAGAGAAATTACACACAGGGTTTTCTTTTTGGAATTGCTCAAAGGATACGGTACATACAAGCTGCAGTTTTAGCACTGTGTTTGTTGGAGCGTTTAGCAGGAAAGAGGTGTGTTGTATTGCAACTCTCGAGGCATATTTAACTACCAGAAGCAGCACAGAAATGCCCAATTCTAAACCCGTTGCTGCCTTATTGCAACACAAAGATAGGTGGCTTTACATTCGTAAGATTATTCCATTCCTTGAAAAGGGGATTTATTCAAAATTTGCTATGGTCATTACAAGGGCAAAAACATCACAAAGAGTGAGGAAAAGAGAAGGTAAGCTAGAAGACACAGATTGGACAGACTCCATGAAATAGCTAAGATAAGTAGAAGCTACCCGTCTCCACAAATATTCAAGACATACTTCTACCACCTCACAGGATAAAAACAGAAACCTACAAAACATACAAAATTAACACCTAAACACCCCTGAACAAGTACTCATTAAATGTGTCCACAGACAGTTTCTCCAAAGGTGCATTACATTATAGTGTTTGACAGGCAAAGATTGTCACTTATTGCTGCTTGGGTCATAAGCATTCAGGTTTTTTGGCCTTCAAAGTCCCATCTACATCATCAAAGACAGTTTACAACTGGAGCAGTCCTTCAGCTTTACTATTAAATCGTTATCTGACTTGGTAACTGGCAGATGGCAGTTTGCCTTAGGGTCAGTTTGTTACATGTTGAATTACCAAAAGAGAAAAAAAAAAAAAAAAAGAAAAAGAAAATTAAAAGGCAGCCATGAAAGAACAATGCAAATAAAGGGAAATGTCTCTCAAACAAACCTCTTTATTTTGTGGCTGGCTGGTCAGCACAGCCGTGGAAGGCTCAGTGGCAACTGCTTCAGCATCTGTGGGGGGCTGAGTGGAAGGGGATATATTCGTGGAATTGCCATACAGCTCACTAATTTCACTTACACTGATATAGCCCTAAAAGGAGGAATTCAGAAGTTAAAAGGAGCAAAAGCCAAAAGACGTGCAAGAGTATTAATGTATCCAGTACGATGAAAGTTAGTTTAGAGTGATACAGCCAAATATTTGTTATCATTGAAATACTTAATCATAAATAAAATAAAATTATCATCAAGCTTATCAAATGTTGAATACTTGGATTCTGAAAATTGTTCTTCATTTAAACAATTACATTTGTGTGATCAAAAAGCAAATGTACATTAAGTGATGAAAAGACTTTACTAAAATGTAAATACCCTTTAGAAATTGTGTAGCTCTTTCTCGGGAAAGCAGATTGGGGGAAAAGGAAAAACAAATCTTATTCACCCATCTTTTTATTTCTTAATTTTTTTTTTGTCCATGTTTAAATAAAATAACTTACCCTGATTTGTTTATTGGTTAACTATTCAGCTACTTAGAGTAAACCAAATGACTAACAGAACTGGGAAGAACTTACTTAAGGACAAGCCATTGCTACTCTATAAATTACACTGACACAACACCTTCCATTTGCATTGTCTGGAAGTCACTTCTAACTTTCAGGGTTACCAGAAGACTCAGGTAAGATGCTATTAATGTTAGCCCCAGATCCATTACAATTTGCCTCCTTTTTTTTTTTTTTTTTTTTTAAATCATATAGGAGGTGATGGACTGAGGAAAGGCACGGACATCAGAGTGTGTTTCTGCCTGCAGAGAAGATTTATGCAGGCAGATTTGAGATATAATGGCACAATAAAATTACTGCATGTGTTCTGGTGTTAACTGAATAAATGTTATTTAAAAAATAAAATACGGATTCTAATCCTTAGCGTATAGGATGCCA
Organism: Gavia stellata; assembly: GCF_030936135.1. Lineage (NCBI taxonomy): Eukaryota > Metazoa > Chordata > Aves > Gaviiformes > Gaviidae > Gavia > Gavia stellata. The sequence goes on from NC_082594.1 coordinate 120,569,923, forward strand.
GACTGTAAAAAGTCAAATGTCCTGATTTCTTATCCATAGAAAACTAAGCTATGCAAAAGGAATAATAAATCACTGTTGAAGTAATGTCATAAAAATGAAATAGAAGTATGCTTATTTTTTAAATCAAGATGGTAAGCTGCTTTTAAATTGAGAAGGTGTTGAAGGGGCTATGTTTCTATTACTGTACCAGCACACTGACATGCCAGTATGCATACTTTGGCACAGGCCACAGGCTGCTATATTATTTCTTCTTTTAAAAAATGCATAAATTTAGCAATGATCATAGAAGGCAGGTTGAAAAAAACACCAACCCTGTTATCTATCAGCATAATTTTCAGTGTATTTTATCAGCTATTTCAAGCAAATACTCAATTGTGGAAAATTAAGTATCATACAGTGAACACAGCACTCTAGAAATAGGAGGCAAATCTTGACTCAGATACCATGTGATGAACTATTAAATGAGAAGGAGACTGGGGAAGATACTAAAGTTTCCCTCTCAAAACATGTGGCCATATTACAGTAAAATAGAGTCCAGTGTGATTAAACATAAAACTTGCTTAACCATCTTGTAGTAGCTGTATATCAGTAACCAAAGCTTGGCAAGTCCATGAATGCAATATTGCATTCATTTTTATAGATGATAAAAGCATGTTCACCATTCTATGAAAAACATTCAGTTCAGGCTCACAACCCCAATGGGAATTCACCATGGGGTTAAAAAAAAAGCAAACAAGGAATGACTTCACTGTGCATTAGCTCAGGCCCCTATGATGTTAGATTAAACAAATGGTTTCAAGTCAGATTAGGCATCTTTGTCAATGCTAAACTTTTAAACAGCATTTATTTTCCTCAGTTATTTAAGTACTAGGACAAGCATCCTGCCTCTTTACGTGACGCCGTGTTACTCTCTATTGCCGTGCATGCAGGGAGTAAGCGTCAAGATGGATGGGAGAGTCACAAACGTGAGCTTTGGCGAGGAGGGGCTGGGAAATGTCAGACCACAGACTCGACTGATACATGAGCAACTGCGTGGTGGAATTAGCTTCTGTGTGCAGGGAGTCTGTTTAAGCCTGTGTGCCATTTGGTGCCTGCTTTTTAAAGGTGCCTGAAGAGTCAGAGAAAAATAAAACTGAACAAAGACAAACACAACGTCTGGCAAGGAATGGCATTTCTTTTATAGGAGAGAGCTATGGGGACGCTGAGCTTAAAACAGGTAACCCATGCTGGTCCTTCTCTCATTTACCTTAGAGTACGTCCTAACTGACTTCATTACAGTGAACAGAATGACACTGCTGAATAATCCATTTCAATAAAAAGAGTGTCAGGCTCACTTAATGTAGTTGCATTTTGAAATCTGTGATTAAACAAACCATTATGTGGACGCAAAGACAAAAATCAGAGATAGCACCCACTCTCTAGTGAGAAAACAAACAGTTCCATCTCAAAAGAACAACAACGAAGCTTAGACTCGCCAGATGTCCTGGTGGGAGGTCAGATGTCCAGGTCAGAGCGCAACCTAGGACATTGGAAATCTAAGCATCTGCAACATGGCTTGCAGTGAGGAAGGGTGCTCAACCCCACTGGCACGTGCTGGAGGCCACGCAGGTTCACCAGGGACTTTGAGGCCAAATAAGCAAGATCACATTTCCCAGGTGCTGAAAGGACACGTGGTTGCTTTAGACTTCAAGAGCCCAACTTCCCACAGTGACACCTACATCATTAGATGGGGCAGACCTCGTTCAGGGCGTCGATACAAGCAGATCTGGGAAGTCCACTCAGACCTCTTAAGCAGAAGTTAATGAAGCAGCCATAGATACCTGTCAGTCTATTTTAAATGCTAGATTTTCCGCTTCTCCGTTTAGAACTTCATGTTTATCTGCAATTTGCAGATTCATCAAGTCAAGTCAAGAAGATAAATATGGGGAGTTAATGCTAATATCGTACGTGCTGACTGAATCTTTGCGATGGGCTGTGGCTTACCTTACACTGACCTTGCTTGCAGACCTTGAGGCTTAAAGCGGTACCCTCAAAGCTATGAAGTCTTGACAGCTGCAGGTGAGCTCTGGGTCTCATCATGCATTACCCAAACTAACTCATTTTTTTCAGCAAAAAATATTTGATGCCTTTACTCTAACTATTAAAAATAGTTCAATAAATAGCTCAATAGGTATCTTGCAACGAAAATAGCTTGAGGTCTTCAATTCAATGCTTTTTAAAAAGATCAAAAGATACAGTTGTCATAGTTTACTGCAGAGCCTTAGAATAAAGGAGGGGAGGCAATGGTAAAAATCTACAGTGCAAAAATAAGACTGAACCGTATTCGTACTTGAACAGAGTTATTCCTGGACCTCATTCTTCATTTCAATGAGGTTTAATTGTCTATTTTGAGAAAATTACACACTCCCTTCCACACACCCCTTCCCCCCCATAAAAATGATCATTTTTCCAGGGCAAGAGATTAAGGCAATACCAGTCACATCTGGGAAAATGTCAAGAGTAGCTATTTTTGCTCACCCACGCATTTGGGCTTCCATGAATAGCTTTACAAAGTAATTTCATCACAGCTCAAAAACACTTGTATGAATAGGACTTCACTAAATACTATAGTGCTTTTGTATGAAGTGTTATTAAAAGTTACTTATGGTAAAGTAAAAAGCAGTGAATCTCTTTACCTCTTTTAGACTGTTGGGACTGACAGGAAACCCCTTTCCTCCGGAAAGCGTGGAATATTTCTTTTCCAGATTACAGAGATTCTCTTTTTCCTGTTAAAAAACAGGCATTTTATATTAAAGACCAACAGCCATGTAGTGAAAATAAATGCTAGCCGTTTTCTTAAGCATGTGAAGAAGCATGCTGGGATAGAAGGCTAGAAACTGCACAGCAGAGCTTCAGCTTCACCCACTTACAGCAGAACTGAATAAAAAACGGAGGTACAGAACGAAAAGCTAGTGAAAGATTTTATCTAATAACCACAGCCAAACCAAAAGGTTTTTCCTTCAGCATTTTGAAAATACCGGTTCTGCTTAATGAACTAAACATGATTTCTCTCACAATTAAAAGCAAAGCATAAAATGCACGTGAAGGGTTCATGCCAACTTCTTATTAAGCAGGTGTTAGCTGATGTTAAGTAGCTCTTCTTGTGGCCTAGTACGGGCTATATTCTTGCTAGCTTCTGCACAACATGTTTTTCTCATGCTCTACGTTCTTTTATTCTATGAAACGGTTTTTTATTACACACTAAAAATATCTGAAAGACAATAAATACTTACCCTTTGCAGCATCATTATTAAGTTGTTTTTTTCTTTTACAAAATGATCTTGTTCTCTTTGTGCTTGTTGGACAATATGATTGGCTTGTTTTTTGAGAGCAGATATCTTTTCCTAATATAAAAAGAAAATAATCACTATTTACATGTTTCATTTTCAAAGCACAAGACAACCTGCAGCAAGGATCCTATTCATGAGAGTTCACTCATTCATATAAGTGAGGCGGTAGGAAAAAAAGTTTTTACAAGACAGCTCACTGCTCTGAAGGAGATAATTAAATAAGATTCAGGCAGTAAAGAGACAATTTCTTCCAGAGACAAAACAAAAGAACATTGATAATTAAATAAGATTTAGGCAGTAAAGAGACAATTTCTTCCAGAGACAAAACAAAAGAACAATGGCACATGTTCTTTGATAATATGGCGACTGGTTTCCATATACTGAACAGAACTGGTTTAGAGATGCAACTTCTGATCTTTGAAAAACTAGCATTTAATTGGTTGAGACAGGACCTTTAAAACTTATTTTAAAAGTCAAGATATTTTCTTAATTTGGTGTTCTGTTATTATTTTAACAAAATCATTTTAGATCAACACCAATCATGAGCATAAAATAACTGTAGTTTTGTCCAGAGTGTACGAATCTCCTTTGTTAATGAAGAAAAAGCCAACACTTTGGTACTTCATGTAGCAAATTTCACGGTTTAATTTTCATACGCAAAAATACAAACAGGGCATGGAATTTTATTGACCTATTTCCTTTTGGAGAAGTGCATGCTTTGATGTGTGTGGGATGTTACTGGGCCATCACCTTTTCTCTGCTGCAAAAGCTTTTTCAAAGAGGGAAGTTTTGCGTTATTTCAAGTTGTAGATCCATTTCACCTCCTTTATGCTCAACAACAAAGAACACAGGAATGGAGTGTTAGTGCTTTTACCTTTCTACTGACAATGCTACGTTGATATTCAGCTACTTCACGCAGGAGCTGTTGTGTCAGATTTTCTTTCTCTTCATCTAACCTGCTTTCGTGTTCAAGCTGCTGAAATTCCAGGTCTTCAAAGTGTTTGCTTTCTATGTCCAATAGATCAGCATCCTTAAGTGGGGAAAAAAAAAAGTAATCGTGCTTTCACTGACACCAGAGTAAACACACTTACAAACAAAGACAAAAATCAGTCTAAAATGGTATTTACGTATCTTGTACATGTTCAAACAGGAGCTCAACACTTTCAATGACCTACTGTCATAATGAGAGAGCAAATAGGGCTAATCATTATTTTGATGTTGCTTTCTCCATCACTCCTACTGTCCCCCCTGCTGAGAAAGATGAAGCACCTGCATGGTGAGGGAGCTGGTTTGCAGGGTTCAGAGCAAGCTGGAGCCTCTTAAGCAGCGAAGGCACCCTGGCTGCGCAGATCACCCTGCTGTAGCTTAGCTGTGATACCACCAAAGCCTGAACCCATTTGGCGAGGTTGTCAGATGCCAAACTGGGAGAGCATCTGCTTACCAACCAAAAGGGGCAGAGAGTATCACCCCAGTAACACCGGAGAACTGCACACTGAATTAACTAACTATGGGAATACACACTCAAATGAAGGAGTCTGGACTGCAGTTGGAATTTCTTCAGGTCTAGCCCAAGTACCAGCACTGTTTTTAATAACAGACATACGGTCAGGTGAGATGAAAGGTATGTGGAGCGGTGTGCCATCAGCACACTGCCATCACCTCAGCAGTGATGTCCAACCATGCCAGCTGCTCAGCCAGAGGCTGCTCGTGGACCACTGAATTGGAGCTGACAATTGCTCCTGTGCAAACACACAATTAAGGACTCTAAAGTCATCCGCCCTGGCCAGTAGGTGCATTACTTCAGAAAGGGCATCAGCCCACTTTTATGCATTCCTGACAAAACCTGGCGCTGGTCCAGGGGAAAAGAGGTTGAATGCTGCAGAAAAGACCCAAGAAATAAGAACGCACCTGCCTTCCACTTAGGGACGACGAGATAAAACTTACAGTGCTTTTCAGCACAAGAACTGAACGCTAATCTTTCTCCTGCAACATCTGTGTATTTGTAACACGAATCCCTACTTACAGGTTCCAGGCTCCTGAAGAAAAAGGGATTTTAAATAATCACAGTATTATTAAATGCTAAAGCTCTCGAAAATAGGCACATCGTACATAACTTGTTACATGAGAAAACCTATATGGTGCAAGCAATTTATGCTTAGAGAAGTGAAAACTTAGTCCTTTTCTTACTTCAACCTAAAGGTCAGTGACTGAGATAGGCAGATGGGTCTCTGCAAAGGCATTCAAAACCAGCTTCCAGTGTACCAGGGAAAGACACGGGATGCAGAAGCTGAAGAATCCAAGTTACTATATGAAATACCAACATCTTCCCATTATTCTTCAAAGATGTACCTTTCACTTGTAGGAGATAGTGAAGAGATCAAAAGCAAAGAGGTGGGCTAAAAATTAGAAGAAAGCGGTTACCTACAATACAGAAATGCTTCACTCAAACCAGTCAGCCATCTTCAGCATTCAAAACAAACAGAAGGTCTTTGCCTGGGCCACGCAATTCAACAAATTCAGCCTATTTCACACCACATTAATTGCTACAGAGGCAGAAGAACAGACTTCAGAAAAGGTAACCGATAGCCAGAAAGGCAACTGGTACCCAGCTGAGCTTACGAAATGCTATATTCTTTGTGAGATGTTCCGTGGAACAAGAATTTCACCACATTCTGTACCACTGTGTCCACTGGGGAAAAATAAACGTACCTAATTCAAAACCAAGTCTATTTTCTACTTAAAAACCCTCCAAAGGGTAAGTGGCAGTACCTCAGCTCTACCAGTGGTTGCAAGCACATCGCAGTGAGATCACCAGGCAGGCAGACCCACGGGGACCGAGACCCCAGGCAGCCTGCCGGGAGCAGGGCACAGCGGCCGGGGCACGAGGTCTGGCTCCAAGATGTGTCCACAGAGTCCTCGCCATAACCTTCACAAGGATCCTACTCAGCAGAGTAGGATTTGTAGGAGGATAGTTGTCACTGTAGCTAATGGCTTCCTGAACCAACTAGCAAGTGTACTCCCTTCCTTTTATTACAACAATTGACATCAAAATACTGTAACTTATAATCTATTAACAAACAACAGACACAATGTTTCCATATTGGATTTCCAAACCATAAATTTCTCCGGCATCTCTATTACTTCTGTAATGGCACTGGAGAAAATTTGATGGGAGAGAACCTGGCCCTTACTTCAGGATCTGGTGGGAGGTCTGTAGGCCCACAACATATGCAAAAATTAGAATTTTATCCAAAGGGTAAGGCATTTCCTAGCACTGGACAGTGTCTCCTCAGGTCTCTGCAGGAATCCAGGCATCTATTCTCATTCTCCCTTTATGTGTGTCTCTATAAACCCAGGCACATGAGAACAAACAAGCTTTGGTGCTTTCATATTAACAGCAAAGGATGAAGCGTGCTAATTAACTTTAAACAAGCCATCAGGAAAACCAGTGCTTTCCCTCAGTGCCTTCCACAAGCCCCTAGGTTTCACCAGTCTCTGATGAAGCGTCCTCCCTGCCCAACGGGGAGAGCGTACCTACATTAGGGACACCAGGAAGCATACAGAGTGTGCCAGCTGCCCGCTGCCAACCCCAGCCCAAACTCCACAGCCACCCTGCAGAAATCGGCACAAACTACAAAGTTACTGAAGTCCCAGAGATGAAGCAATAAGGGAATTCATCGCCTTCACGCCTACTGCGCTGGCAGTAAAGTAGCACAGCATAACCTGCTGCACACTCAGGTATTTAATCCTGGGCTGGGCTGATCTGGGGGGAAGAAGAGATTTTCTATATTTTGGGTATGATACTTACAATAATTTCATAACTGTTCTCACATTTGATATCTGTTTGAGAGATACTGTGTACTGATTCAGTGATAATTCTACCGCTTCGACCACAGCAGCCACAGCTAACTTTCACTATAGCTGGCCTGGAACAACTGCACATTTAACTGCACCCCCACATTTCAAGTTTCATCCCACTTTCAAAGCCAAAATTGTTATTAAGAACTGAGAAAAAAAATAAAAAAAAAATTAACCAAACAGATTTTTAGAAGCCTCTTGGTGGTCAATAGTGAAAAAGGATTTACTACCATCCCACAGCAACAAGACTGCAACTTCTCATGAATTTCTACCTTAAAGCACATGACTGCACAGGAAAGGCTTCCTTTCCTTTTAATATGTATGAGAGATTACATAATACTGATTTTCTATTTTTTTTTTTTAAGGTAACTTCAAAAATCCTTAGCTGTCTCAAAACCAACAAACTTCTCAGTTACTCCAGAAGAATTTAACATTGTCATTTCCAAAGCTGGACTTTTTTACTTTTTGCTCCTAGAAAAAGTTAACCAGAATTCTACAAATAAACCACAATGTAAAGAACATTTCCTATAAAGCAAAAAAGCCCTTTTTTGGTCACTGCTGTTACAGCCCTTATTCCTGATACAAACACTCAAGCCAGAAAAAACAAACCAACAATCAAAAAACCCCCACAACCTAGTTTGACTTTCAGACGGCCTCTTGAGCTTGCCCTGCTGATGCTTGGAAATTGATTTCTCCCCCCACTAAAGCTAGCTGTATGTGCTGTAGAACCCACCTAACATTAATGAATACTAAAATCTTTCCACAGAAAATAACTGTACCTTCACAGACAATACTGTAGCTTTTTGAGTTATAAACAATAAAAAATAAAAATCAAGTTACAATTAGACTTTATGCAAAGGCTATTATACCAACATGCAACTGTTGAAAATGTAGGAAAAAATAAAGCTATTTTAATAAGTGGTATAATCTTCAAAATTAATTTTTCAAAGCACAGTTCAGGCTAACAGCTAAGTTATCTACTGAAAAAAAGAAGTTATCCATGGCTTCACTGAGGCAGCCATTTACAACATTGCAAAGGAGGAGCGCACAACAGGATCAAACAACAGCGCCGGAAAGTGCTGCTAAAATGGTTGATCCCACAGACCGAAGTTCAATTGCTGTCTTTGCTCACACAGGTAAAGAGTGATGCTCCACCATCCATCTAAAGTCACCACAGCTTCCACATCACCCAGCAGCCCTAAGGGGCTAATTACAGGCAAGTAGCCCAATGCTTTAAGAACATTTAACACAAAATGATTCCTAATCCGCCCATTTGCACTCTAACTTGTTTGCCACCATGCACATTATCTATTACAAGCATTCCACAAAAAACCATAACCCTCGTTACTATTAACAAGTATAAGTTGCAAATGTGTTCAGACACTCTGTTGGATACTTGAAACAGAATGTTACACTTAACTCTTAAAAAAAAAAAAATGAACAAAAAAAAGTTAATGCAATCTTGAAACTTGCTACTGACCCTCTTCAGCTGCTGCTGTAATTGTTCCCTCATGGACTCAGGGCAATTATCAAGCTGCGTCTTCTGCTCGGAGTAAAGCTCCTGAAGCCTCTCTAGTTTTTCCCTCTCAGCATCAAGTTTTAATTTTTCCTGAAGCATGAACCAGAAAATAAACATAATTACCTTCAAACCCAAGCAGTTGTTAGTGATTATGACAGTGTGTGGCAAAACCTTAACGAACAGTTGAATCACGTAGGTCAAAGACAGAAACCTCTTGTTAGTTGAAATGCAGTGGGATGCAAAATGATCAAAACAAAACATTAATCGTTTTAGTGCAGTGATTAATTCTCTCCCTTGCCACTGTCTTTGGTACCCATGCCTGGATGATGCTGTTAAACCCCACTGCCCAAACACTTGTCTCCCCTAATGAAAAATAAAAATAAGAACACTAAGAAAAAGCGGTGGAAGTGGTAGCCATGTTAGTGAGGTAACTGATGAAGGAGAGAGAGAAAAGAGTAGCTTTTAGAAAGCAAAATGGATGGAAAATGACTGTAGTCTGGCAGTGAGGGGAAACTGGATCTTCACAGGAGAATGAATTACATACCTATGTGCCTCTGTAGAGATAAGTACATTTAGCAAGCAGTGAAAAACTAAAACAAGACAGAGCTTTATAAAGAAGTCATTTGGCCAGGAAATGCTGTTGCAGCAGAAACACCAACTGATTTAGCAAATTAATTCATTTGCTTCAGGGTACAGGAACTGTAACCTGTTCTCGGGGATCAAAGGGGACTGCTCGACCTCCCTGGTCTCCTCCAAGTAGTTCAGCTTTCCTCTCGTTCCACTCGAGCAGCAGTACTCGACACACTGCTTCTCACTCTCAAAAGCCTTTAGCCTTTAAACCTTTCTAATAAAATACTACATGATTTACTGGGCAGGACTGCTCTGAAGACTGGCTGTAGATCACTTAAAACTACCTTGTAGGCTATTTTTTATCTATTGACCAAAGTTTGGGATTGAATAAATGAGAGTGCAATGAATTTTTTTCAATGCTTTTACTTGCTTCTACACTGACCAACATAGCAGAAGCATTTTCTTCAACTAAGCAGTTAATAACTGGAGCAACCCAGTACGCCTGATATGCCAGGCATAAATAATCACATGAGTCCCTGAAGCCTCGTGCTCTGCTACCTTCTAGAGTCACAATGGTATAGTTCCCTTTTCCTACTTCTTTTTCTATAGTTATGCATCTCCTCTCAGATGGTCTCTAACTCTCCTTAATACTCAAAAATTAACAGTATCAGCCCAAAAATTTCAGCTTCTTTTGGATGGTCCAAGAACATCTGAATTCTGTCATGGCATCCACTCATTTGTCCTCTTTCTGGTCCCAGCTATTATTTAATTTTAAAATAAAATGCATGGCTCAGCAGGTGCTGTACGATCAGACACTCTGCAGCACCCTGACAGCACACGCCATAGAGAAGTGACTTCTTTTAGTATACAGTATTTGCCATTTCAAACTGTGGAATGGTCTTTCCCCAAAGCCTTCTCTTTGTTGTTCCTGACAAGGTTCTCAAACCCTCGCACATGGTAGAGGCACAATAACAAACATATATTAGCAGTCTGCTTTCTTTATGGTTTTGTCTTTAAACCTGAGTGGGATCAAGGGGTTGGGATTTCATTTTTCCAGTATTTAAAAACAACAGGAAGCACTCTCATTCAAGCTCAATGTCAAGCAAATTCCCAGCTCTGTTATTTTCATTTACATGTGCAGCTTCTCAGCTCATATAATCAGATGGACAAAATGCTGAACAGAAAAGATTTTTTTTTTAAGCTTGTAAAAATGAGCAACTGAGCCAGCATATTCAATTACCTGGACTTCCTGTACCAGCCTCTGCCTTACAACAGCAGCAGGGCTCAGAAATACGGAGGATGTAGCATGTGCAAGCTGCACAAGGTGGGAGAATCATAGAATGATTTAGGTTGGAAAAGAACGATGTAGGTTGGAAAAGACCCTTAAGAGCACCGAGTCCAACCGTCAAGCTAACGCTGCCAAGCCCACCACTAAACCGTGTCCCTAAGCGCCGCGCCTACGCGCCTTCTAAATACCTCCAGGGATGGGGACTCCACCGCTTCCCCAGGCAGCCTGTTCCAGCGCTTGACAAGCTTTCGGCGAGGCAGTTGTTGCCGATACCCAATCCAAAGCTCCCCTGGCACAACTTGAGGCCGTTTCCTCTCGCTTGTGACCTGGCAGAAGAGACTGACACCCACCTCGCTACAACCTCCTTTCGGGTAGCTAGTTGTGGAGAGCGACAAGGTCTGCCCTCAGCCTCCGCTCCTCCGGGCCGAACAAACCCCGCTCCCTCAGCTGCCTCCGCATCAGACCTGTTCTCTAGAGCCTTCCCCGGCTTCCTGGCTCTGCTTTGGACGCACTCCAGCACCTCAAGGTCTTTCTTGTCAAGAGAAGCATGCAACTCTTGAGGGGTTACCTCTAGCCCTGTCCCCAAGGAACCCCATTTGCTGAGTCATCCTTAATGCCAACATGGAAGGAAATCTATGAATAAACCGGCAGTTCCCCTCCTCACAAACTTGCTGTCCATTTAACAGTCAACCTATGGTCTGCCACATTGTTTCTTGCTTTTTTTTTTCTGCCCACCTAGCAATCTAAAGCAGCAAGGACTTCTCTGACCTTAGCTGCAGTATCATGCCTCTGAAGCTATTAATAGCTCTCTAAATGTCAACGCGCTGAAACAAGCACGCTCATTCATTAACGAGCAAGTCAAATCTCAGTGTGAGGAGACATCATCAGCAAGCATAAAACTCCCTGAGAATCCTGCCAGAGATACTGTTACTTCCCTCAAGAAATTAGAAATGTATTCCTTTGAGATTGAAAGTGATACTCATCTGGTCTATTTATAGCATAGGAAGTGCTAACATCCCACCAAACTGGCTCCCTTCAAAATGTGCAGTCTTAACAGGAAATATCACTTTCAGCAGTGAGAAGCATTATATGTTTTGCAGCTGTGGAGTTAAGTTCGCTGACATCTCTGACTGTGCATTGGTAAAGTCAATGTAATTCACAAAAGTAATTTGATAAATAAATAAATAATCAGAAGTCTTTCATACAATCTCTTCTACAAATGGATCAAGGCAAGTTCTTTTAGAAGGGAAAAGATTAATAACTTTGCAGCTGATGCAGGCCTGCAGCTAACTCCATGAGCTGTTTGCTCAAGACCAGCCAGAGGCAGAGCCGTCAACAGACCCCACATGCTCCAGCTGCTCATCCTCATCCTAACCGCATGAGCTTGTACTCCTTAAACGTTTCTCTGCAGTCAACTGCTTCCCAGCCCCAGCATTGACTCTGGAGTCGCATTAACTGTAGTCTGGCTGAATTCTCAACATCCTGTTTCCAGAGAAAAGTACAGCTCAGTAAAGCATACCATCTGGTCTTAGCCTACTGCCCAACTTGCCCTATGGTCTGCCTCTAGATACATGTTAAGTGAACTTGGGGTCAGCCAGGATACAGAGCAGGACTGACTTGGTTTTTGATGATGCTGGGGCACAGCCTGGATCAGTTTTGGAGGATATCTGAATATTGTGAAGGATACCAATAGAAAGAATTGGCGTGTGATACTGTCCCCCAAGAGCACAGACATAGGATGTCAGCAGAGCACCCATGGAATGAACACAGACCATAAGTGATCAACATAGGTCACAAAAGGAAATCAACCTTTAGATCTTGTAGAATTGATTTTAGGGCAAAGAGAGAGGAAAAAAAAAAGAATATATATCCAACACATCTCACAGATGATGAAGACACAGAGGAGATAGAAGGACAGTATTAAAGGCAATCATAGCCCCTAGAAGAATGGGAACAACAGAAAGAAAAAGAGAGACAAATTGCTTCAGTGCTGTCTCTTGTGGTTAAGGATGCCCTATGCCTGATCAGTACTGCTACTTAAAACCGTAGCAGGTCCCCACGCCCCTTCTGCAGAGAAGTTCTGCTTTTCAATTTGCCATTCATCACATTCTGCTACTGCAGGCAGGCAGGCTAAAATTGTAGAGCACCATGTGTCTGCACATATACGTGCCTTCTGAACCAACCTTCCCGCATAAACTGGTAGACTCTGCAGAAATGAGTCAGAGTAAACGCAGATGAAACAGAGAAAGCTCAAAAATCCAGATAAAAATTGGAAAAAAAAACAAAGCTAGGAACCTATCATTTTTACCAGGTCACTGTGAAATGGACTGTATGGCTAGGCGAATTGGGGTCACTCTACAGCCTTCCAACCCCACCCCACCTCCCCCCAAAAATAAAAAACCCAACAAAAAAAGAAGGTATGTGTTATTTTCAGAATGAAGGAGAATCTGCAAAGAAACCTACAAACCATAAACGAAGAAAAAAAAAATACTGAATGCCTTCCCATCCAACAGGCTCTTATACTTTAAACGTTCCAGTCTGAAGTACTCCAGGATATTCCTTAGTCCAACTCACCTGCAAATTATCACATTTTAAGGTAGCAACATCTCATTACCGACACCAAGCTTCAGACGTGCACGCCCTGTCTCTCAGTATGGAATCAGCAAGTCTCACAACTCTCACAGGTTTCTGAGCAGTAAGGAGAAGCACATGCAGTTCTTTGTTCTGAAAAGCTTCTCCATCTCATCTTCATGCTTTCACCTCTAGCCAAACTTTATTTTTTTACACTCCAAAAGAACATCCCTCCCCTTCTCCAAAATAATCTACTGCAGAAGCTAGAAGTGGAGGAGAAAGAGCAGACTACAGAAATGATTCCTTTCTATTTGAAAGTAGCGTGATGCTACAGAGTTTGTCCATTCAGTAAAACATTTTGGAGAATAAGTGAAAGAGCAAGAAAATTTTACTTTAACAAGTCACTGACGAAATTGGCCTAACCGTTGACATGAATTTGTAAGAAAATAGTCTAGTCCTTAACATTTCCTAGCCTGCTTTCTGTTATCTGCTCTTCAGCGGTTACTCGCTGAAAGGGGCAAATGGTACATCTGGGGAAAGTGTTAAACCTGAGGTCTACCAACTCTTCCAGCACTCTTGCAAATTGAAAGCATTTCCAATGCTACGGCTGATACAAATCAGACCACATACAACTCTGATTAAAAATATACTGTTGAAATGAAACAGATCCTCCTGTGCACAAACTGTACATGTTCCTCTTCTATATTTTTCAGACTACTCTTTCTTGCATTCCTTGACCTCTTTCAGGACAGAAGCATAAAACTTGTCCACAATTTAGTTATTTGTCACTAAATCCCTGTGGGCTTCATGAAAGAAGCCATTAAGAGGAAAAAAAAAGTATGCCAGGCATACGAAAAGGCGTGTAATATGATAGGAGAAGGTATTTCACAATAGTTCTTTTTACTGTATGAGTGGTAACTAATTTATTATATAATAACAGACGGTATGCAGTGATGGCATCTCTATGAGAGATCTCAACAGTTTTGTTTCACATGCATGTATAAAGCTGATGTTAAAAAGCATTTTAAAATCAGAGTAAGCAATCCCTCTGCTGTAAGTAAAAAAATCACAATAGTTGCACACATTAACTTGCCCTTAAAACAACTCAATGTTTTTGGAATTTCTAAGCTCATTCTCCCACCATTGCAATGTGTTGGCCTAGTGAACAGATGGGGAGGCAAAAGGAAACCCCTGATTCTAGACCACTGTTCCTTCATGAATGTAGAAGAGGAAATAATCATCCAAACCAGAAGAAAAAAATTTCAAGTGAGAAAATTAAAATTCTGTATAGTCTTCAACATCTAGATGACAATAAGAGGATTTCCCTTAGTGGTACAACCCATTCTGCTATTTCCCTCATGACTGTTTTAAAAGAAAGCTTGTGAATTCAGTGTTTTCTCCTTGAGTCTTCATAATCATCTTTTTTCCTCACTGGTGTTCTCTCAATAGGCTATCCTTATGTGGATATATCCAGTGGATGCAAGGATTCCTCAAAATACTTAATCTTGTGTATCGTGTCTTATGGAGGTTAATAATGTTGTAGACACAATAACTCATCATAGAATGGTTTGGGTTGGAAGGGACCTTAAAGATCATCTAGTTCCAACCCCCCTGCCATGGGCAGGGACACCTTCCACTAGAGCAGGTTGCTCAAAGCCCCGTCCAACCTGGCCTGGAACACTTCCAGGGAGGGGGCATCCACAACTTGTCTGGGCAACCTTCTTGCAGTGCCTCCCCACCCTCATGGTGAAGAATTCCTTCCTAATATCTAATCTAAATCTACCCTCTTTCAGTTTCAAGCCTTGTCCTATCACTACCTGCCCTTGTAAAAAGTCCCTCAACAGCCTTCCATTTAAAACACTTGCTTACATCTTGCTGAACTGGAATCTGACCAGGAAAGATTTAAAAGGCTATACTATGAGACATGAGTTTGTCAGATTCATCAGGATAAAAAAAAAACAGCAGGAATTTTGAATCCAGAAGAGAAAGGATTAAGGAGAGACCACCAGTATATTTAACTCTGATTGCTGGTGGCTCATCAGACAGCTGCTGTTGCCTTGACTCGATTCTTGCTAGTCTTTGCAGTACTAATTCAGTAAAGAGGCCGAGCTTCAAATGTTTTGGCATGCCTGGGATATTCTGTTAATGACTGAAAAATATTTTGACAAAAGCATGTGGACAAAATTAAATGTATTCCAAAAAAGGATTATTTATCCACTGCCAGCTGCTCCTGATTTCTGCTCTTGAAGAGGGACAGGAAATCCAGGTTGATAAAACAGTCCCAGAGTACGTATTTCCACCATGATATAAGGCAAAGGTCCTCCAGAAGAAAAGGAATAAGCTCCCTCTCTTAAAACACAGTCTAAACTTTTTCATAAATAATTGTTTTGAAGCTCTCTGCCAAAACTCCTATTTAGCTATGATAACCTCCCACAGCACTTCTGCTGAATTCATTACTCATTTTCAGTTACTTCTGTTTATTCATTCTTGGTGATCTATTCTTTCTTTCCCTGGCTATGTTGTTATTGTCAACCTCATGCTTTAACTTGGAGACATCAGGCATGGCAAATCATTAAGTATCCTTCTCCATGTATGCTGGGCTGCATGTTTTAAAACTACACAGACGAAGGAAACACTGTACGAAAAGAAAGTACTTGGCAAATCTGGATAACATCCAAGTGGGTAAATACAATTTTCTCTAGCTTCCTTACAAACAAATGTCAATCCCAAACTAAGTCTCCTGAGTGAAGAGTCATTGGGAGGAAGTCATAATTGTAAATAGCACCGGAGACCCAAGGCGGTATTCCACTTGAAACAATAGCATCATTATTGTACACCTACAGTACAGTAGCATGAATGATGGCTGCGGTAACTACAGGAAGCCGGGTCGGGTGGCAGGGAAAAAGGGAGATGGCTCACCTACTTGCTTGTTTCTGGGGACTGCCCAGCTCGGCTCTCTCCAGAGCAGGCTGTGCTCAAAGTAATTTTGTCAATATCTGTAGCAAAGCTCTTTCCTGGAGACCTTCAAGCTACATGTGTCAAATTGTGTTACTAGTGACTTATCAGGGCTGTCCCTGCATAACTGGAACTTGCAGTTAATAGCTTAAATACTGCTATTCAAATACATAGTTGGTCATCTTTTTCTGTGGATAAAAACAAATATGCAATGCATGATAGTTAAAAAAAAAAAAAAGAGAAAGAATGAGATGTTTGTAAGCTGTTCTCAATAAGCACAACCATGGAGGCAAAGCTAGACCTTCCTCCATACACTAACACAATTTCCAGCATAGCTGAAAGAACATGACATGCCAAACAGCATTCCCATTCCCCAGCTCTAGAAGTAGCTACCCCAGCCAGGCAAGCAGAGTCCTGCCAGCACTTGTACCAGGCAGAGATGCACCCCAGCCAGAATGACGCCGAGTTCTGCAACGGTGCTGAAAGGCTTTGCCATCTTTGTTTCAAAACAGCAACCGCTCATAGCTCTCGTTCCAAAACTTAAGTACATCACAGAATCACAGAATTACAGAATCATTAAGGTTGGAAAAGACCTGTAAGATCATCAAGTCCAACCATCAACCCAACACCACCATGCCCACTAAACCATGTCCCACAATGCCACATCCACACGCTCCTTGAACACCTCCAGTGAGGGCGACTCCACCACCTCCCTGGGCAGTCTGTTCCAATGCTTCACCACTCTCTCAGACAAGAAATTTTTCCTAATATCCAGCCTAAACCTCCCCTGGCACAACTTGAGGCTGTTTCCTTTTGTCCTATTACTTGTCACTTGGGAGAAGAGGCCAACACCCACCTCTCTACAACCCCCTTTCAGGTAATTGTAGAGAGCGATAAGGTCTCCCCTCAGCCTCCTCTTCTCCAGGCTAAACAACCCCAGTTCCCTCAGCCACTCCTCATCAGACTTGTGCTCCAGACCCCTCACCAGCTTCGTCGCCCTTCTCTGGACACGCTCCAGCACCTCAATGTCCTTCTTGTAGTGAGGGGCCCAAAACTGAACACAGTATTCGAGGTGCGGCCTCACCAGCGCTGAGTACAGGGGCACGATCACCTCCCTGCTCCTGCTGGCCACACCATTTCTGATACAAGCCAGGATGCTCTTGGCCTTCTTGGCCACCTGGGCACACTGCTGGCTCATCTTCAGTCGGCTGTCGACCAACACCCCCAGGTCCTTTTCTGCAGGGCAGCTTTCCAGCCACTCGTCCCCAGGCCTGTAGCGTTGCATGGGGTTGTTATGGCCCAAGTGCAGGACCCGGCACTTGGCCTTGTTGAACCTCATACCATTGGCCTGGGCCCATCGATCCAGCCTGTCCAGATCCCTCTGCAGAGCCTTCCAACCCTCAAGCAGATCAACACTCCACCCAACTTGGTGTCCTCTGCAAACTTGCTGAGGGAGTACTTGATCCCCTCATCCAGATCATCAATAAATATATTAAACAAGACCGATTCCAAAACTGAGCCCTGGGGGACTCCGCTTCTGACCGGCTGCCAACTGGATTTCACTCCATTCACCACAACCCTTTGGGCTTGGCTGTCCAGCCAGTTTTTAACCCAGTGAAGAGTGCACCTGTCTAAGCCATGAGCCACCTGCCAGCTTCTCCAGGAGAATACTGTGGGAGGCAGTGTCGAAGGCCTTGCTAAAGTCCAGGCAGACAACATCCACAGCCTTTCCCTCATCCACCAGGCAGGTCACCTGGTCATAGAAGGAGATCAGGTTGGTCAAACAGGACCTGCCTCTCATGAACCCGTGCTGGCTGGGCCTGATCCCTTGGTTGCCCTGCACGTGCCCTGTGAGCGCCCTCAAGATGAACCTCTCCATAATCTTCCCCGGCACCGAGGTCAGGCTGACAGGCCTGTAGTTCCCCGGATCCTCCTTCCGGCCCTTCTTGTAGATGGGCGTCACGTTGGCAAGCCTCCAGTTGTCTGGGTCCTCCCCTGTTAACTAAGACCGTTGATAAATGATGCAGAGCGGCCTGGCAAGCTCCTCCGCCAGCTCCCTCAGCACCCTTGGGTGGATGCCATCAGGCCCCATAGACTTGTGAGTGTCCAGGTGGCATAGCAGGTCGTTAACTGCTTCCTCCTGGATCACGGGGAGTTTATTTTGCTCTCCATCCTTGTCTTCCAGCTCAGGGAGTTGAATACCCTGAGGATACCTGGTCTGGCTGTTAAAGACTGAGGCGAAGAAGGCATTAAGTACCTCAGCCTTTTCCTCATCCTTGGTGACAATGTTCCCCCCCGCATCCAGTAAAGGACGGAGATTCTCTTTGGCTCTCTTTTTGTTTTTAATATATTTGTAAAAACATTTTTTATTATCCGTTACGACCATGGCCAGATAGAGCTCTAGCTCAATCAACACGAATTGCTTCATTCCTTACAATGTGTCTGGTGGCATACTCACAAAAGCAAGGGAGACGCTTTCAACTCACCACAGGGTGCGCTACATTATCTTCCCCACCGATTCATTCGTTATTCCTCACCATTAGTCCTGCCACGTGTTCAGGTAGGGCTGAGCACAGGACTTGAACGAGATCAGAATGCAGCATACTGTATAACGTACAAACCCACTTGCAAAATCCATTCCTGACTTACAAGCAAGGTGTTGGGACACAGACATCTTGTACCACAACAAAAAACACACTGGCACAGCCTGAAACTGAACTCACAACTCTCTTTGCCTTCTGCCTTCGAGTACATTTTCCACTCAATCTACTTGCCTCGCAAAGGCTAGAAACTTTTTAAACTGTGACTTTAAAACTGTGCAAAAGTTGGCAAAACTTGGTGTCCTCATCTAAATGAATTGTGCACAGGGCATTAAAAAATGATCAGGTAGAAAGTAGCAGAAAAACTTCCACCTACAGTCTATTTAAAGAACTTAGGATGGCCCAATAATTAGGTTGTAGTTTATGATCTCTCTTTTTAAGAATTTCACAAGTTTTTCAAACAGGTGCATGGGTAAGGGTGAAACACAACCAGGCAGGGGTTTCCTGCCAAACAGGTGCCGAGATCAGCGGCAAATTCCAGGAGACGCTCAAGTCGCTCCAGAGACAAGTGCCATCATGTACGGCACTAACGCCCCACCATCGTTTCATGAGTGAACTTAACTCTCTCACCTCAAGATGACACCATGCAGCATATTCAGATATCACTCCCTTACCCTGACAGAAATGTAACTGCTGCCCGACAGTAACCACCCAACAGCTTCTTGCCAGGAAACACCACCAAAACCAAGACCACCAGTATTATTAGGGGTGAAATATTCAGGTGACTAGAAGAAACTGTGACTACTGTGTGGACACTGGGACACTTATTCTTGCAAGAAGCAACGCAAAAAAAAAGTACCATTAGCAGGGTGGCAACTACTAGCCAAAACCTGAGCCTTAATTCTGTTGAGGAGGTCATAAGTTTCAAATTATTTCAGCAAAAAGGACTACCTACCGCCTCCACCCGAGCACCCCGTTTCTGGGGGGGTGTGTTTCTGTACTACTACAGAGCGAAGATGTTGCCTATCTTGCGTCAGGTCTGCAGGGCTGCAACCTTAAATGTTCAGACATACAAATCAAGCTTTAAAAGATGCTGTTGTTTCAAGTCAGAACTTTTATTTGTTGACATGTTCGGTGCCATCTGTTTCGCTGGCTGACGCTACTTTCTCCAGAACACTTCAGCTGTCACTTTATATTTTTCCCGTTAGCAGAAGCTTGTCTCCCATTCCTTTTTTTAAACTTTCACTTTTATGCAACGCTTTCAGACATCTTCTAGAACAAAACCTGTGGACTCTCTTAGAGTTTATTTCTACAAAGATAATTTCAGTATTAAGTGAGCCATGGCTTTAAGTCTAGAGCACGCGCTCACAGCTGGGTTTTTGTTTGTTTGTTTTAACAAAAAAAAGGAACACAAAAGAAAAGACAACTAAATTATTGTAACTGATCTGACTAGTGGTGTGCTTCATACTGAAAAAAATGTTTTGAGTGCATTTGCCTTTTAAATAAGAAGTGCTTTTTCTAGGCTGCTTTCTATGTTTCAGGTCAACTGAAAATTTAAACTAGACCTGGCATTTTAATTTTCTGAGTGCTACACACTAATGTTCCATCATATGATTGCAAGGAAATTTAAACAACCTACAGGTTTTAGAATAATTTCCATTAGTTTCATTGAACTTTGAGGCTACTGGAGGACAAATATAAAAGGCAAAAGATCTCTTGAATTTCTGGATATGTTATTTGTTACCACCTACCAACCAAAACTTCCAGCAGCATCCTTTTGGAGGGTATCTGCGTGCATCACCCTATCTGCTGTTACCAACTTCAAACTCATCTTTATACTGTAAAGCAAGTATGAAACATGTTCCGTGGACAACTTAAAACGTGACCACAGGCAACACCGAAAGCTGAAGGATCACTGAGGGGTACCCGAGAACAAGGAAAAGTGCAGGCAGGAAAGTCCAGGAAAGTTCAAGCTTAAACTGGACGTGCGCTGTCACTCCAGAGGGCAGAGAGGTGGTAGTGCCATTCTCCTCCTCGGACACAGGCTTGACGAGTACAGCTACAAAACAGCGTTCAGGCTCAGGACAGGGTAGGCAGAAATCGAAGACAAAAAGCTCAGAATGAAACAATGTGAACTGTAAGGCGTGAATTGAATGGGAACTGTGAAAGAGGCAAAAATGTCCAGCTTGTCTAAGCAAAAGCAAATAATGCAGAAGACTTCCAGACATTTCTGGAAAGCTTAAAAAAAGAGGGGGAGAGACTAGCTAGAGTATTTCCAGAAGTGACAGGTTTAAATTATGAGGTAGAGGATGAAATTTAAAAAAGAACCATTACTGGCTGAAAGCCCTGGAAAAACTTCCTGACCTTGAGATATTATTGGCCGTGGCACATCCCCCGTGGAGAAGAGAACTGCCCGGCTGGGGAGCCCAGCAGAAAGTCTGCCGGGGGGAACCAGCACTCTCTGCTTTCAGGAGGACAGCTTCATCTTGCAGGCCCTTTCCATATCTGTACTTAAAATCTTATTATAGTGCTTTCCTATTTTGCAAATATATGCTTATATATATTTGCTGCATATTTGAGAGCAATTAAGTATCTGACTATATAGGAGAACTAATTAATTCCTTGGACTTAATCACAGAGAGAGTGTTCTACAGTACTAAAATTGTCAGTCAGTCAGCAAACAAAATAAACCAACATAATTGCTTTAAAATTACGTATTTGACAGATGTCTTATATATCATTCTATATAATAATAAAGCCATCTTCTGAAACCACAGCCTTCTTTCATTCTGATCCTTTGCTGAGAAAGGATTTTTTTTTTTAATTCAAGATATAAAACCTACAATGGAAGGTAGTGGAACAGTTCAATTAATACTGTTCTTTTAAACAACAGATAACCTCCGTCCAAGCCCTATATGGATTTTTTATTCATCAAAAATATCTTCACAGTAGGTCAGGTCTTTGTACTTAAGCGTACTATATTTTGCTTGTCAAGTATACCCTGGGAAACAAGATTTTTACAGGGAGACGATGGTGAGACAACTATTTTTTTCTTCCATATTTATCAAGTAAATTTACTTATAGAAAGTACTTCATAAAAAAACCTCCATCAATATGTTAATCATATAAACATATTTTGAAGATCAAGGGGAACAGAGCACACAGCTAGCTAAGATAACTCAATTACCTTTGTCTTTTCACCAATAACATTTCTCTCCAGCTCAGCTATTTTTCTGTTTAGATGATCCAATATTTCCTTCTCTTTCAGCAGCTCTGTTGTTTCAGATTTCTGTTCCCCATCCAAAAGGGCACATTCCATATCCAACTAGGAACACAAAACATTTTTCAGAAGCAGTCCAGATAAAGAAGAAATCTTGATACACATTATTTTCTGGGGGAGGGGAGTGAGTTGGTGATTATTCACAAGAGAGAAACATTTTAAAAAGGGGGGGGGGGGGGGGAAGTAAGTTTTACTGCCACAAAAGTTAAAAGGAGATCACAAATCTGAGAAAAAGTAAAAGTGCAACATAAAACACTGCAAAATAAAGTCCAAACCAACTTTAGTTTGAAGATTCTTTTTCCAAAACTTTTTCTTTTCTATCTCTTCTCTGTGCTTCCTCCTGTTATGATACTGTACCGACTCTCTGTGCCCAGGCTCTGTAGGAAACCCTTCTGGAACAGCTGTTTCTTTCCTGTCGCTGATAATTGGAGCAAGGACAACCCAAATGCCTGGCCAGCTTAGTCTGCAACTGTGAGATTCCAGAAGTCAAGAGGGTGCCACATACCCTTGACACCGTAAAGCCAAGGAGGTTTGAAAGGAAGTTGTCTCACTTCCTTTCTCTTTAAACGGTCACAGGAGATCCCACCATAAAACTCCCAACTGACACAAGGTATTTAGATCAATTGAGTGACCATTAAACAAGCAAGATCGTTCTAATTCCACTTAGGAGTATAATGGCTACAGCTGGGTAAGGCTGATCCGAGCATCACATCCATCTCCCAGCCGGGGTAAAATAACCTTCATAGTAGAAGACTGTCAGGTCCGTGATTCTGTGCCTAATCCTGGTGAAAAAGCACAGAATGCAAAGGCTACATACATCCATGAGTTGTCCATGCACTTGCTGAACCCATCAGACTTATGCTACGTAGCCATACCTAACTAACAAAATAATTAAAACCAAAACATATTTCATACCTCTCTCGAGGATTCATCCATCTGGTCATTTAAATCTTTGATCTTCTGCTCAAGTTCTTCCAAGTTATTTAGTATTACTATACGCTCCTCCTCCAGTCGACCAAGCTCCTGCCCTCTTTGCTCATCACTTGTGCATTCTGGCATCTGCAGTTGCACATTACAAGAAGTTCATTAGAAAAAGAGTTGAACATTTTCTCTCCTTCCCCCTTTTGTATTGTATTTGTTTTAGGCAAGTACAGTACTGCTGGTTTTGAACCCATGACATATTTCTTATCTACTATATTGCTATTGCTATATTTAGAAGGTGTACAAGAGAAACAAACATGATACTTTACTTCCAGGCATTGGAAGTAAATACTATACTTAACAGTAAATACTATTCATTCTACAGGAATTATTAAAACCTAACCTTTGAGAATACTTCACATGCTGTGCTATTTCAGTTATAAAAATCCAATTTTTCCCTTCTAAAAATAACACAGATAGACGAAGATGCTTTCTATGTAAATTTCAGCTGTTCATAGAATAAAAGCCAGGAGGTAGGATAGGACATTTTTGTAACCAGTCATTAAGATGGGCAGCTTCTGTAAAATAAGGACAAAAGTT
This sequence comes from Gavia stellata, assembly GCF_030936135.1. Taxonomy (NCBI): domain Eukaryota; kingdom Metazoa; phylum Chordata; class Aves; order Gaviiformes; family Gaviidae; genus Gavia; species Gavia stellata. The sequence goes on from NC_082594.1 coordinate 120,593,354, forward strand.
GGTTCTGTCTCCCCAGTTAGCACTGAGGAAGTAGTACCCTTAACGTTGCTCTTTTCATTATCATTTACTTACTAGATAACTGTGCCAAGAATTAAACATTAAGAAAATACCTGTGATCTTATACCAGCAAAGGCTAGATCAAAGAGTATTGAGTTTCAAATGTATTCTTCATGTTCATCTGACCCAAGGGGCTTGCGATCCAATTACGCTGGTGAGGCTGCTAGCTCATTGTCCCCAGTCAGAATTAGAAGCGGGCTGCCTGCAGGGCTTCGCCTTAACCGCTGGACCACACAGCCTTGCTCAAAAGAGGCTCAGCTCAGCTACTGAACGGCTATTCTGAGAGCAGGCATTTTATCCTGAACAAATCTGATCTCGATATTTTAAAACAATGAGCTGTGTTTCATTAACACAGTTGCTTGTTCTTGCTTTTCTCAGGGCTTAGCGGAACACCCTTTACAATGAATGAATAAATGGTATTCCTTGATTAGCATTAGTAATCCTAGCAGGAAAGCCTCTTTTTGTCCGGTATCCTGTTCGGATAATGCTGACATAACATCTTCAATTTCAACTTCCTAATAAGGATTTAAAATAGGATCTCTGACTTGCACAAAGAAAGCAACAAACGGGAAAGAAATGCAAGACCGCAGTAACTTGTAAGTGAAATATCTTACTACCTTTTCAACATGGAAAGACCAAGTAAAGCCATAATAGCATGTTTCTGTTCCACATAATTTCACACCAAAAGACTCAGCAGACAGATTTCCAGAGAGATACCCCTTTAGATGATAAAATGTTTTTCTATCACACCTCTCTCTTCTTCTACACATACACACTTCTATTAACTAAAAAGATGTAAGTTGAGCAGAGGTTAAATACAATTCATGTTAGGCATGTAACTGTGCTGAAGCTCACACAGTGTGTAAGTAACAGTAAAAAGGAGAGACACAACGTATTTTGAAGGTGTGAATCTGTTAAATAGAAACCTGCTTTTATGGCTTTGCTTGGTCTTATTACACTCCTGATTCTAACTCGAATAGAGTTATTTAACACGCTGCCTGTCACCAGGATTTGCTGCACTGCTGCCCACCAGCGCCCAGGCACTGACCCAAGGCGCCGAAAGGCCCCTGCCCCAGCCCGGAGGGGGCTGCTGCTGCCCTAGCTGAAGGAAATTGTTAGCAATGCTGTTAGCTCATTGTTTTAAAGGACAATTTCCCTTCAGTAACGCAACAGCAGTGTGAAGTACACAGGAAAGGAGCCGCAGCTTATTAAAGGCAGGAGCTGGGTTGGAGTGGCAGGAGGCTGGCTGCCGCCGCGCGCCCCACGAGAGGCAACAGCTGATTTGACAAGTGGCTCAGGTCCAACCCCGGGAAAAGAGACAGGACAGTAAATTTGGCTCAGGCAACTCCTCTTCACCTCCCGTGCAACTGTTCTGGTTTGCCCAAAAGAAAACATCCTCCTCTTACGGAAGACAGGAGCCTCAGGCTGGGAGAAGATGGCAGAGCTTCCCTGCCCTCCTGCATCCCTGCACGGTGCTAAGCAGGGTTCCTGAAACCTTCCTTATTTAAGTAGCTATAATTGTTCAAGCAAATCCTTCTCCCTCAGAAAATCTTAAAACTCTTCCTGAACTGTACATACCTCTCTGAAAAAAAAACAACTTCCAGTACCAATAGCTTCCACAGAAAATGAAATAATAATTTGCTGGCTGCCAAGCTGTGTGAGCTCCGAGATCAATTTTCACACCTAAGCCACGCTAACCGTGGCCCCTGCCAGGAGAGCTGACTCCTAGAGGAGGATTTCAAGCAGTCGAACCTGGATTGTACTCCTCCTTTCCTCTTACAGGGCGTTACCTTTGGTGTGATGCTTAGGTAAGATGATTCGGCGGCATCCTTCAGGAAGCCGGGAGCAGCGAAAGGTGGAGGCTTCGCGCTTTCGGTGAAGTGCTCATCGGCTCTCAACCCTCTAGAGGGGAGGAAGGCAGCAGTGCCGCGACTGTGGCTGCTCAGCTCCGAGAAGTCCGAATCGCTTGCAGATGATTTCAAGTGGCTTCTGAACCTCGTTTCCAGATTCGTCTGGGAGTCTTCGAAGACTGAATCCTCATCGGAGAGCTGAAGTTTTTCGAGTTCTTTGTTAATTTTTTGAACATCAGCAACTGTTGTAGCTGCGGCAGGATCGCTGTCAGATTTGGAGTATTCTGCACACAGATTGAGGATTGTCTCCAGCCGCTGTCGTTCCTAGTTTAAAAAAAGATAATAGCACTAAGCATCACATGTCAGCTAAAGTAAAGATGAAGTTAAAAAAAAAGTTTGCTGTTTTTTATTTTGGGCGATATTTTTGTTTGCGTTTTTGTTTGGTTTTTGGTGGGGTTTTTTTTAGAGTGAAGGATTAAAGTCCTCCAGGTCCATGTATGTCTCTAGCATTTAGAGATAATAAACAGATAAATAAATTACAGCGCAAGATGAAGAATCAAAGTCAATATGGAAGAAGAACTTAAAAAATTAAAAGTACATTTCACAGAAATGAATAGCTACTTATATAAGATGTCCTAGCACTTATTTATCCTTCCAATGTAGAAAATTTTAATATTAATATGGTTTATTCAGGTTGCTGTAACCATACCCCATTTGTATGTACACGTGTCCAGTGAGCTCACTGTATAAATCACTAATTGTTCCCTTTTCGCACTTACGCTATACTCCTACTAAGCTGCAAAATATCGCACAGATTTTCCATGAACTCACTCATTCCCGACTTTTTTTGATTTTCTGTTTTGTTAATTTTTTGGGAGAGAATTAGTCCACATTTTGAAACACACAGTTTTAGGAGCATTAACAGAAAAATGAGGCCTCATATCTAAAATACAACAGATGTCAAATGCTCAGAAGTGGGGGAAATCTTTATTTACCAGTTAACTCAAATTCCCTATGGATTCATAGGAACATTTCAAACTTGAGAATCTGAATAGCTGTGCCAGTTTGACCTGACGTGCTTCAAGTTGCTACAAACATTTAATTCCCAAAGGATTTCTAGATCTCTATGATCCTTTACAAAAAGTAGCACTGTATTTGTTTTATTTTACTATACGTACAGCCTCCTGTAACTTCCACTTCAGATGAAATTTTTTTACCTTTTCATTTTTAAGAGGTAATGCTTTTATGTAATTTCATGTTTCTTTTGCTAAAGAAGAAAAACAATGTAAGTAAAAAATTGCTTACCATAAGCCTATTGAAAATTCTGCTGGAAAAAAGACCACTGTGAGAGTTCCACGCTTGGCATTAATACCTGCACTAATGATCTCATTTCTGATTTCTAGGAAATCCTTCTTATATTTAGTAGTATTTAAAAAGAAAGCCAAAAAACCCCCAAATCCTCAGCCTCCCTCCCCAGGAACCACTGCAGACATATTTGCTTTCCAAGCACTACCTGGCATGACATTTGCAAACAGGATTTGCAAAGCAGCTATTTCTGACAGTCCTAACACTCTCTATGCCCAACAGCAAGTAGTAGCAAGAATCGAGCAGAGCAGTTCGGCCCATGCATTGCCTGCTCCTTCCCCACAGCAAGCCACTGGAGTTTCGTGAAAATTTAACACTGGTTTACAAGCACCCAGCTTTTTATACAGCTACCAAGAGATAACCCACGGGTATGCACTACACGTTCACATCACCCCGCATCACCCGCAGTTAAGAGCTGCATTTCTGAGCTGGATAACCCATCTGAACCCATCTGTTTCCAAGCACTACCCAACCAAGAGAGCACCACGAGACAGAAATTTTGCCTTCAGGTAGCTTATTCCCAGGTTCCCACTGCAGCTTTCCTCCGAAGCCTCCTGTAACGGCACCGGCAGAGACGAGCCACTGAAATAACGGAGCCCGGGGCAGCAACTGCAAGCTTGTATTTTCCACGAAATGGGTCCAGCAGATTCTGCAGACATCTTTCAACCCCAAATGATCGACATAATTATAACTCCCCAAAGCCTCGTTCCCTCCAGGCAACCACTGCCAGACCCTAAGCCTCTTCCCTTACCCCTCCAATGTCGCTATCCTCCCTCTTACTAAGTCTTTTGGCCACGCAACCCAATTCCTAAAGCACTGTGCAAGTGCTGGCTGGGATCGCCGGTAATTATGCAGCTCTCCCTGTTGTGACAGCAGCGGGCCTGGCACTTTCATACAGTCCTTGTAATGGGAAAAGACGGCATCAGGACATAAAGTCCCATCCTTCCCTGCAACAACAGGGTATATCAGGTTACCCCGTGCCGAGCCTCCATCCCTTCAATAATAATAGGAGATGCCAAATGTCAAAGCGCAGCCGCTGCTCAGCCTAGCCTAAGCGCTCAGGTAAAGGGCTCTCACCGCAAACCTGCCCTTTGCTGAGCCGTCAAGGAAAAAAAGAAAAGGGATTCTTTTTCCCCCAAGTCTCAGATGCTCAGGAAAGCTTAAAAATTGCAGGAAAACCTCTGCCAGGTTCCAAAATAATTCCTGATGAACTTTCAGACACGTTACAGAAATACCGATATCTCTCACTTCTATTTTGACATGTGCCGAGAGGCTTACGGACAGGAAGCTCTGTGGTTATTTTATACACTCTATTCTCATCATTTCGTCTTGGCCAACTCATTCCAGCGCCAGCACACCTGCATTTAACTGTTTCGAGCATAAATATCTGAGTCAAGCAGCGAGCTAGGAAAGCACCCCCTGCAATGAAAAGTGCAAAAGCAGTAGCACATGGAAAATCCAGTCAAAAATTTTGTAAGAAATACCACACAAGTTATTTGTGGTGCTGAAGACAGCAGAGAGAAAAAAAAAAAGGTGCGTCAAAAGAAGGAAACTGGTTTAAAATTGGCTCTGGTGGGAGGGAGGGGTGTTGAATCAAGCCTTGTAAGCCTTTCAGTGTACCTCCTCATAAAATCTAACAGACTAACTCCCCATCTAACAGACTAAAATATCTCCATGTGCTTTCACTGGATCTCTTACCTGCTACGAAAAGGGGTACACAGGTCTTGTGCACTTTCTGCCTGAGCAGTTTCAGCACTCCTGGCTTTGACAAAGCTCCACACCACCTATGGATGGCTGCAAATTTAGGTGCTGAAGGAGAAGGGTGGGATAAGGGGATAATAACCCTCCTCTGTTATTGATTAACAAGGACATTAAGAGACGTCCCTGGCAGACTCTAAAGAAAAATATTCCAGAATAGCAGAGATAAATACATCCCGCTTTTTCAACAGCAACCATGTCGGTGATTCCTGGATTTGTTCATCTGCTGCATGTCACGTATATGAATTCTACAAATGCATAGAGGTGATGCTCTATCTAGATATCAAGGCAAGACTTGGTTAATCAGCTGTGGCAAGCAGGAAGCTTTTTAGATAAGTGCCATTAGCAACTGGATAACCCCAGATTTCATTAAAAATACACGTGCAGTCTATCCTTTGTGACTGACACTAACGAGAATTATGGCCAGCCCGTGCAGCCAGGGCTCCCTTTGCCTGAAGAAGAGGCTGTTGCTCTTTTCAGCTACCAAAGAACAGCACTTTTGCACTGCTGCTCGTGGGCAGGCAAACAAGCAGCTTCACAGGACAAGCTTGGAGCAGCTGCTAGACAAAAAAGATGGGGGAGGAAGAGGGAGAGAGGCCAAGGCAGAGAGCAGCAGAAACTCCCCAAATTTTCTTCTTACAAATATACTCAGTACCCCATGGACACGAGACAGGAGAAGGGTTTCTCTTTGCTTCCTGCATGTCTAAGGAGCTGGTGATTTCACACCTGTCAGATACCGAGAAGCTTACTTCGCAGCTAGACTTTAACTGGGTCTGAGAACTGCCTGTCAACTGTTCTTCCCCTTCCCTCCAGTTTGCACCAGCTCCTCGCTCCAGCCTCACTTATTTTCTCATTTTCAGTCCTTGTTTTGCTATCGTTAGTCTGTCGGCTCTGAGGTTACCACTAGCGGCACAGAGTTCAGAAGAAGTGCCCGTATTTCACGTCCGTCTCTCGCAGGCGATGCGCAGGCAGCCCTTCACAGCACAGGCACCTGCACGGAGAAGCGCTGCAGAGAGACCGCCTCAGCTCAGAGCAGAGGACCGGGTGCAGGGACCAGGCTGGCACGCCTCGTCCTTACCTTCCCGGCACAGGCACAGAAGAAAAGGACTGGTAAAAACAGGAGAGATCAGTGGCACGGAGTGGAGTAAACCTCCAGGGACGAACCAAGCAGACGACTTTCTGCAGAATTCTCTCCTGTGTCTGCAGGCACGTATTCGGCTCTGAGGAAATGCCGTCGGCTTCCAAAATAACAGCGTTCTTCAGGCCAGTGCCCTTGTGCCCCTACAGTACCTATGCAGATGCTCCTTTTCGAATTACACTGAGGGAAGGAGCCTGAAGGAGCTCCAGTGCAGTACTTAAGTTCTGTAAATGAAAACAGGTCTCCTGAAATTGATTTCTTCCTGGCCCATATTGATCATTTGCATAAAACATATAGCTGCAAAAATTAAGTATACGTAAGCCACACTTTGGATTCTTAAAAATCCCACAGAAATGTTTTGGAACACAATTAGAACTGAACGTTCCTGAAAATTTACTGAGTCGACAGTATTAGTTATATTCTGAGGGAGGTTTTTATCCCGTTATACGGCACTTGTTCATTTACTAAACTAAATTGATGTTAAGTAGCTATTCTGTAATGCTATAGAGACTGTCAAATACTAGTGGGGGGAAAAATTATGTTGATCTAGCCTTTGTCTACTTGGCTGAGATTCCTGTAAGAGGTAAGTCACTTACACTTTTACATACAACTTGAGTACTTCATGGTTAAAGGGTCTATAAGAAGACACAGTGCCAATATAAATTTATAAAACATGTATATGAGGTTTTTCCAGGCTGTACAGGAGATTTACATAAGCTCTATTAACCATAATTTTAAAGCAGTACCACCTTGAAAATTCCAAAATATTTTCATTTCATGTTCCCCTCACATGAGCACATCTTACTAAATTGTAATGCATCAAAGCAAACCAGGCACAGGGATATTCTGTATTATTTCCTACTTGCTGAATAAACTTAATGAAATTCCATGCTCTTCTGACTGTGAAAAAGTAGATGATGGAATAAGCTCCTTGAATTTTATTATTGCTCATTCGGGCATCGGTCATATGAGCTGAAATCTCTCCCAGCACAATTCCTACATCTAGTAAAACCTCATTAACAACCACATGTTTACAGATCCGTACAGACAGCTGAACCGTGGAAGGTATCATGCAGATCCTGCACATATAATTTTTAAGTACCTACCACCATCTAGAGGGAATACACTGTACTGCCTAAAAACCAGCAGTAGAAAAATCGAGTTCAGTGCTATTTGAATGAATGGACATCAAACAAAACAGATGGCCTGAAGATATATCTGACTATGCTGTCTGGGCTGTGCCACCCCTGACCTCCCCACAGGCTGAAGAGAAAGACTGCCTTCAATTCCAGCAGCTAGCACAGTTGGGCTTTCATTTCAGATAGGAAAAACAGAGTGAGATTTCCTCTTTAAAAAAAAATAAAAATTCAATAGCTAACTGAATCTCACTGAATATTCTTAGATCACAGGGATAATTTTTTCCCTTGTTTATAAGGCTGCTGGGCTAGCTTCAGCAATAGCTAACTCTGACTTCTACTTGTGTAAAGCTTGTATAACCATGCCTACGCCAAGATGCAACGTCCGGCCAGCCGGGCTGGAGAGGACGCAGGAGCAGTGTGACCCTCCAGCCCGCTGCCTGGGCAAGCTCCCGGAGCGACCTCGCGCCATCCCACCCGTGCCCACAGCCCACCGGTCCCCAGCGCCCAGCAGCAACGCCGGAGGGACGGCGGCCGGGGGGACTGCGGTGCCTCCCGCTCCTCGAGTCAGAGAGGAACAGGCTGGCAAAACAGAAGCGGCACCAGCCTTCGGCTAGCGTGGGTGAACCCAGCCGTAAAAGGCAAATCAAAAGAGAGAGGGAGAAACACCAAATCCTACACAACTGCATACATGTCTTTTCTGTTGGGTGCACAGGAACAAATTAAAACTCAGACGTTTACATCATTCAAAAAAGAAAAAAAAAATCCCACAATGCATATTTTCACTATTTGTATCATTTTTTTTTTTAATTCTCTGTTTATTTCTTTGGGCAATGACAGCAGATCATATGCAGGCTGTAGCAGCAGCTCAAAATGCAAACGTCCAGAGGAGCCGCTGTCACTTAAAAAGCAAACTAAGCACAAGTAAACCTCATAGAATAATTTATACAGAAAAGAAAAAGAAAAAAGTGAAAGTAAATAGAAAAGACCAAGGGCAGATACTAGGTCAGATGACAATGTGTACATAGATTTTACAAAAAAAAAAAATAATAATCCAGAAGTGAATAGCATCTATCAAACTCAACACCCCAAAACTGCTCTGTGCCAGCAGGATAGCTACGGGGGCAGTGCTGGTGCAAAGAATCACAGAATCACTACAGTTGGAAAAGACCTGTAAGATCATCAAGTCCAACCATCAACCCAACACCACCATGCCCACTAAACCATGTCCCACAATGCCACATCCACATGTTCCTTGAACACCTCCAGGGAGGGTGACTCCACCACCTCCCTGGGCAGCCTGATCCAGTGCTTCACCACTCTCTCAGACAAGAAATTTTTCCTAATATCCAGCCTGAACCTCCTCTGGCACAGCTTGAGGCCATTTCCTCTTGTCCTGTCACTGGTCACTTGGGAGAAGAGGCCAACACCCACCTCTCTGCAACCTCCTTTCAGGTAATTGTAGAGAGCGATGAGGTCTCCCCTCAGCCTCCTCTTCTCCAGACTGAACAACCCCAGTTCCCTCAGCCGCTCCTCATAAGACTTGTGCTCCAGACCCCTCACCAGCTTCGTCGCCCTTCTCTGGACATGCTCCAGCACCTCAGTGTCCTTCTTGTAGTGAGGGGCCCAAAACTGAACACAGTATTCGAGCTGTGGCCTCACCAGCGCCAAGTACAGGGGCACGACCACCTCCCTACTCCTGCTGCCACACTGTTTCTGACACAAGCCAGGATGCTGTTGGCCTTCTTGGCCACCTGGGCACACTGCTGGCTCATATTCAGCCGGCTGTCAATCAACACCCCCAGGGCCTTTTCTGCAGGGCAGCTTTCCAGCCACTCGTCCCCAAGCCTGTAGCGTTGCATGGGGTTGTTGCGACCAAAGCGCAGGACCCGGCACTTGGCCTTCTTGAGCCTCATACAATTGGCCTCGGCCCATCGATACAGCCTGTCCAGATCCCTCTGCAGAGCCTTCCGACCCTCGAGCAGATCAACACTCCCACCCAACTCGGTGTGGTCTGCAAACTTACTGAGGGAGCACTCAATCCCCTCATCCAGATCATCGATAAATATATTAAACAAAACCGGCCCCAAAACTGAACCCCCGGAGACTCCGCTTCTGACCGGCGCTCCACTGTGGAGCAACAGATGCTCTCCACTTCTTATCTGGGCCATAGAGCAGTCTAATCCTCTAAAAAGGAGGCTTATGTTTCTGATGAAGTTCTCTGAGTGGTTCTACATTTTTCTTCTGCTTACCTTGCTTCAAAAACACAGTATGGGAGAGTCTGACGCTTGTGCATAGAGGCAGTACATTTCCCCTACCATTTACCTACCAGCCACTCAATCTGAACTTTTACTCAGCACTGAATATCTAAAGCACGCAGTTTTGCTATCCATGGGTGCTTGTTTAGTTGGGCTTTCTTATTCACACCTTCCCTCACCCCCCAAAAAAGAGAGGCCTGAGCAGACCTGGATCTCTAACCTTTGTCCATCTGACAGTACACAAGGTCAGACAAAACTGCTCTTTGGAGGCTCAGGCTGAATATATAAAGACCCTGTTTGGATAGACCCATGACTAGAGCCACACAGAAGGACAAAAATAAAACAAAACCAAAACAGGACAGGGCCTAATGTACAGAGAGCTGATGCGCGGATTTTTATTTTTGTAAATATATTCTTTCTTCTCAGAGATCTAAAAACCCATTTATGGCATTTTTCAGACTCTCAAACCATTCGAAGGAGACACTCTCCTGATATTCAACTATTCTACCAGATAGCTCTAACAAGGGGAAAACAAATATTGAGCAGGATCCTGAACAGAAGACGAACTCAAGCAGGGAGAAGTTTCTTCATGTTCAAATTATATGCAACACACAAAACATCATCTTTTTTCAAAAACTTTAACGTGCTTGGAAAAACAGTAGGCAAATTCTCTGTTTAAAGAATCAGGACGTGAAGGAAGTTTTGTCCGGCAAGAAAACAAATGGGGGGAGTGGGAGGGAGGGTGGAAATGTAGTCATTACATCCAAATATAAAACCAGAACAATTTTTAGCATTACTGAATACTGAAACAACCCCATAGCTTCCATCCCCCACCACAAAAAAAAAAAAAAGCTCTTCTCTTTGAAATACAAATACGCTCTACTACGTTGTCTTTTATGACTGATTATCTCAGATTTTACAGCATGACTGTCTGGAAAACCCTCTCGTAAGAAGCAAACACCGCTTTGCACAAACAAAACACCAGGACTAGGGAGAAGGGAGGAGATTTCCGAAAGGAGTGGCGGAACGGCAGGGAGAAGGCAACACGAAGAGAGAGAAACAACCTGCCAGCATTTCTGCTGATGCTTCCCGCTTTTGTGTGCACAGCTCCACAACCTTTCCCAAGCCACCCAGTCATCTCCACTGGCAGCTGGCCCTCCCCTCCCCGGGGAGCCCGGCCCCTGCTCCCGAGAAACCGCAGCTTCAAGGGGAGCTGGCGGAGGTTTCGGGGGGCAAAGGGGGCAAGGCAGGGCGCGTCAAGGACACAGGCGAGACGGGAGGCAGCGATCTGAAGGGGTTACAGTCCTCCAGCTGAACCTGCGCGGGGCTGCGGCTCGAAACGACAGGCTTAAGAGTATCCTATCCCCATTTTGCTCAAGTCCATAAAGATTTGAATTAAAGCACACAAATGTAAAGTTAACGTCTCAAATCTAAGACTCAGTAATACAAATTGGCCCATCTAACGGCCTCGGTTTCTGTGTGGGCGATAAAAATCGGTACAACATGAGTAAAAGTTAATAGGGTCAGAGGCTCTTGTAGCCACTGAGAAAACCTTTTTCAAAGAAATCCTTTCAGAAATAGTTTCAATAAAAAACTGCTTCAAACATCTTTGTGTGTTCTGAAGACCTTTTTTCCCCCTACCCTAAAGTCGTTTCAGTAATACATAAATTACATTTTACTACCAAGTTTAATCCTGAGCTGAAGAATTACGAAGCTTTACGTTGACTAGAGACAAAGGGAGAAACACTGTCCCCCTCCGCTACTCTCCGTTTTGGGAGGGGGAGACGCAAGAAGGCCGATATTTTAATGAAAATACTCAGAAGGAAAAACCACAACCAAGCAGAGAAAGCTCTGATGATGGATGTTGAGCCCACACCAACGTCTACCTGACTCCGCAGCACAGGCAGCTGAGCAGCTAATAGCGGAGCCTCATTTTTTTTACCCACAAAACAGTGCCATCATCTAAAACAAAGAGTGCTGGATCCCTGCAGTGCAATTTGTGGGTTTTATGTACATAGACATTTGAACAGAGCCCACAGGATGACTGAACACAATTTACATGGGTTCCAACACTTTTTTAGGATGGCTGAATGGTACTGCCTATCCGAGCTGTTACAGCAGCACGCAATTGAAGCATCAGCTTCATGGACTGTGATAATAAAACGAGGCATCTGAAGCAGGCCACGTTTGAATTTCAAAACACGGCAGCTTATGCTTCACTGTACCCTCCTGATGGCTGCATCTGGGATGGACATTTTGCAAATGCTAACTGCCATGGTAAACTAAGAGGAAATGAAAAAATTACCAGCCGTTCCATCTCCTGCTCCCGAAGCCGCTCTTCCCTCTGCCTCCTGTGATAGTCCATGAGGTCTTCTCTTCCAGAAATGGAGCTAATGCTGTTCTTCCGCTCTCGCATGGACGTTTGCAGTGAGTTTGGCGTCTGTCTGTAACTTTCTAGATCTGTGTCGTCAAGTTCCACGGAACTGGTGGAAAGGTTTCTTCGGACAGAGAACGACCTGTCAAAATCCACCGGGGAGAAAGAACTACTGGGACTTGTTCCTGAGAGTCCAAGTCTATCAAAATCATCAGAAAGATATGGGGAAGAAGGTGCTAAAAGCATTTTTTTAGCAATTCGAGGGCTTGCAGGAACACTAAGAGTTGAACTGACGTAGGGATTGTTCCCAGAGACAGAGTTTGCATGTGGTGAAACCCCTGAGCTGCAAGAAGAAAAATTCAGGTAATTATCAGCATCTAAAGCATTCTGAGGTAGATCTTTTTCTCCAAGCTTTTTCCTTTTAGTATTACCCAGAGAGCTTCTGGGGGGCAAACTTAATGGCACCAGCTGGCTTTCTGTTGATTTATAAAGTCTGGGTAGGGAACGACTGTACATTCCCATATGACTTAGAGATCCACCAGAGTATTTCCTCGGCCTTGAACCCAGAGCCTCCATCATCACATCCTTGTGCTTAACTGGTTTCATGTGAAGGGCCAGGCTGTCTTCAATATTCATCCTCCTGCCTTGCTTTGGGCTAGAAGGCATGCTGGCTGCCCCCGAATTGCTAGCAGGTGAAAGCATCAGCTCGTTCCCCGAGCTTCCATTCCACATGGTCAGAAGAGAGCCCGAGATCTTCTTTGTCTCCAGCATTCCCGGGAAGTAGACATTGTCGTAGGATTTGTTTTTCTGACTGTACTTGGAGTAGTGAAACTTATCCATGTGTCCAAGGGATTTTTCGTTTTCTCTGCTGGCATGAATATCAAAGTCTGTCCTTCCTAAACTGTACCCGCTGAGGGATGGAGACGTGCCCGATACGGAACCCAAATGCTTTACAGAGATGCTTTTATCTGGAAGATATGGGCTTTCACAGGGGAACTGCTTGCCTCCTTGAATTTTGGTAATAGAGTGTGTATTTTTAACACTGGAGGAAGGATTAGGTTTAACTGGCATAGGTTGTGAAAGGGTTAAATACGAGCCAGCATAGTCCCCGTTTGTTTTAAATTTGAGACTTGATGAATATTTCTTTGGGTTGAGGTTTTCCATAATATCCTGGAGACCGTTTTCAAGGGAATTCGCCACAGAACCCTTTCCCAAACTAGCGTTTTGTAATTCCATCTGGTTTTGTGTGTGGCTATACTCTGCCATAATCTTACTGGAATCTGTAAGGAAGAGAAAACAAGGAAAAAAGTTTTTAGCAAGTAAGTAGCCTCTTGCATGTGCATGCCTGCACATTAACTTGAAAAGAACACTTTTTGTAATAATTACTGTGCTTGTAATAAATGTGTCTCAGATCATTACGCAAAGGAGGGGATGCACAACTTTCCCATCTCTGTTTTTGCGAAAGAGGGAGACTAAAAAAGAAGGGGTAGAGGGACATCACCAAATTCATACTACAAATCAGCAACACAGAAAGAGGCTAGACTCTCTCTTTAGTGTCCTATACATTGCAGGAGTCTGTGGCTCAGCCTTTATAATCCTGAGCCTCCTAAGATGTCTGCGACATAAGGAAGCATCACTGTCCTGATGTTTTACAGCTGAGAAGCTGAGGTGGAGGGAGAAGATGCAAAGCAGACAGCAGAGTTAAAGAACAGACCGCAGGTCTCCCAAGGCTCAGGATACAGAACATAAGATACTGCTCTGGACCACCTCTTCTTTTAACCTCTGCAGCTAGTGCATCTGAGCCCCAACATACTAATGAGCTCAATTCAAAGCTCAGTAGGAGTTTGTCACCTTTCTGCTTACTCTGGGGATTGTCGTGCGAAGCTTCATGGAAAAGTACAAAACCGAGGCCCGTTTTTCAAGGTGCTTCAGCTCAGTGCTCTTAAAATACAAAGCTGTAACTACATCTGCAAATAGCACTTTAGTTAAAAGACAGCCTTAAGGAAGTATAATGCTAAGCTCCGTGACTTCATTCAAAACAACAACAAAAACACATGACCATTAAAAACACTGACAGGGGTTTCAGGTCCCGAGTCCTAACGCTTGTTCAGAGTTATAATTTATATGCTGGAAGAGGACACTGACCAAAAAAGCCTTTGCTGTGGTGGATGTTCTTGTTCAACGATGGGTCAAGCTCCAGCCTACAGTTCTGAGCCCCACTTCGCCGAAAGCAAAGAAAGGAATTCAGCTCCTGACAGTGTCAGTCACTGCAGGAGATAAACAGGACCCCCAGCAGCCTTGCACTTAGACCTCAGCTAATGTGGAAATGGCACCGTTAACATTTACAGCAGCTCCTTGGATGTGCTAGCTGTGCTTCGAAGCACTCTTCAGTGTCAGTTCCTGCAGTGCCAGCGAGCGTTGCTTCCGAAAATAAGGGTCAAATCCGGGATTTACTCTTGCCTCAGTCACATTTCACCTGCGACTTCAGCCACCTCGTGAGAAACCTAATCTCAGCTTGTCACTCAGCAGGAAAACCTAACATCCAAACGTGTAAGTGCCTTTAAAATCCTCAGAGGCAATACTTTAATCCTCTTCCAAGTACCACTTCAGACAATTATATGAACCTAGACACAAAACTTGGATTCCCACCCCTCACCAGAGCTGATACGATCCGCTAAGATCACTAGGTTCAGGTATCTAGTGGAAGGTGGCAGTGCATTCTTTGAGCAGGTCCTCGTTTCTGGGACCTTCCTTGCTAACAAGGCAAAAAACCCTGGAATTCATTACTGTCCGGGGCATCATTCAATAGACCTCTGCTACACAGGCTTCCTCTATGCAAGCTGTGGTAAGTCTAAGTGTGTAACAACACGTTCTCCTCAATTCTTAAGGAACAAACCCATAAGTTTAAGAACAAAGGTAACCATCATTAATAACGTAATTGAATAGGCAGAAGATAAAAGGAGGGGGGGCAGGGAGACAGGAACAAAACAAACAAACAAACAACTCAAACACCTTTTTGAGCATAGTGGACCTGGCTAAGCATGTGTTAATTACAAGCTCTGGTAGCGGCCAAAATCATTAACTTGCAGCTTCAAAACCAAGCCTCAGGTTTACTACTAAATAGAATTTTTTATTTTTATGCTGACTGTGATTTTATTTGCTGTAATTTTAACATATTTATTATGATGATACAACCATCTAAGTTGCCTTTGAACTAGTAAATTCGCAGAGTTCTCCGTCAGACCATCACTGCTGTGAGCAGTGAAATGGCAGTTCCTTATAATTTGACATTTTACTTGACATTTTTTAGCTATTTTCACAACTTTTGATCAACAGCAATGATAAAGTTCAAATGAACAAAAGGAGGAATGTGACCCATGTTCAACACAACTCTTGTTGGGACAAGACAAAATCATCTGGAAAAGATCAAGCATTCATCATATTAGTGGTGTTATAAGGAAGAAAAACAAGAGGTGAACGTTAAGAGCACAGATATAAAGCACAATGTATATGCCTTGTGTACTTAGCCTTCCATTGTGGAACAGAACCTAATTTCCATCCTTGCCTCTCTCCTTCCCTCTTCCAAAGCTCTCTTAAAATTGAAAGCTCATCTCATATCAGAATTGTACTGTCCAAATCATAACTTGAACACAGCTGAAGTTCAAATGTTTTTGCATAAATTCCACTGTCTCCTATATAAATAGCTTAGCAGACACATTAAAGGACAATTAATGATTGTTTATTACTCCCTTGAAACACCAGTAGGGCACATTTAATCCTACAAAGACTGGAGGCTTTTGCCAAAAAACAAGTTAGCTCATGGAAACTTTCAGGCCTGTTCACCACAGCAATGAAGTGTTCATTGTACTTGAAATCCAAACAAGTACAGTAAGAAAAAGTCACGATACCTTCATGTAGCCACTCAGATTCAACTTTTCTCTACTATACCTTATGCCAGTTCTTCTGCATTTTTGGTTACAGCACCACAGTGCCCGCAATCATACGGTTAAATCCCAACTGGACGACAGCACATGTTTAGCTGAACCGTAGCTGCTTCCCACAAACCAGATCTTGTTTGTTTTGTTTATTTTTAGGGTAATGTTTGGGATGAGACTTTATGAATATGTAACACATCCTGGCTGACGCTGCCTCCGCATGCAGCTATAGGGACTGCGGCGGGGAGCTCCGGCACATGGCATGCCCTGAACCCATCCTGCATCCAGGTCAGCCCCAGCTTTCGCTTGGTAACCTGCAGCGCACAGCGCAAGGCTCCTCCGTTTAGCAAAGTATTTGCTGCCTGGAGCCATACAGAAGGAAATTCTTCCATTTTTTTTATTTTCTTTTTTTTTTTCCCCTCATTCTTGTCCTTCCTTTCCCAAGTTGTTTAGCTGGGGGTCACTGATATCTATTCCAGCCAGGCATTAAATTGATGGGGGAGGGTTGGCTGTCTGCAACGTATCCAGCTGTGGCCTTATTTTGGCTGATAAATAGAGCTAGACATGGAATAAGAACAGAGCGCTGATCTTACCCACGCGTCAGGAGAATTAAAGGACCAAAATCAATAATGAAATCTGAAAGATCTCAGTACGTTTACAAACAAACTTTATTTTTATTAATTGATTACCTGATCCAACATTCTGAAAGGAGGAGAGGTTACTTCTGTTCGGCATCATGTTCGTCTTCTACAGGATGGTTAAAACAACGCTAATTTGAGTGAACCAGATAAATTTTGACCTGCAAATAAGGTAACAAAAGACAAAAATGTTGTGTTAAGAAGTGTATTCTGAGAACGTTTTTCAAAGTGTATAATATAGACCAAAATTGGCTTTTCTTATGGCAGAATTTCCAGAGACAACTCAAAAAGAAGTACGTTAAAAGATATTTGGAAAGGGCACTGCATGTTTAGTCTGGAGACCGTGAAAAAAAACCTGTCTGCAGTTGTTTTATCAGTTTAAAAGTCCATATAATTTCATTTGATAATCAGCTATTATCTATGATCCTGACTCTGTGCAGGCAGTTACTAGTCACAGCTGCCAAGTTTTGCCTGTGATCCTGTGGCTTCCTTAAGAAATCATTCACAAAGTTGGACTTCTCTGCTGAAGATTTTATTTTTGAAAGCCATAGCCCAATTTCAGCCCACGCAACACCAGCATCCTGCAGTCACGAAGAAACCTATACAAAAACAGGTATGCGATCCAAAACACTGAAAATGTTTTGGCATGCAATGATTTCTGAGGTTCCAAAGACAGACAAGGAAATCAAAGAGATTCTTAAAAGTTTATTAAAAAAAAAAACCCAAACCAAAAAATTGATATGGCTACAAGAGAGACTTGGCTGAAAACAAACACCAAAATTAAATCCCAGCCACTAAAGACTAAAATTAAATCTAAATCCAAACAGAAGACCTCTAGTGAGCTGCTCTATTAAAAGATTTATTTATTTTTTTAAACACACATCTGTTTTTAAAAGGTTGACAAAAAAGCTTTAAAAAAAATTGCATCAAGTGACAAAATAAATGGTGACCATCTGTAGGTCCTCTGGGCTTTAACTCTGGATAAGCAAATAGAAACGCGGCAGAAAAACAAGTGAAGAATGGAGACAGATGTCTGGGGCTGTCTAGAGACGAGCCACCTATTTAATTAACCACAGTCGTCACAGCCGCAACGTTTCAGTTCTCCGTTGCACTGACTTTTCGTGTCATGCCTTTTCACATTATTCTCCTGGGAGGACAGCCCTGGGAGAAGGGAGCTGGCTGCTAATCCCTGCGGAGGGAGGCTCCTTCTCCATGACCTCCAGCTTCTCCCTCGCCTGCTCCCTCCAAGGTGCTCTCCGGCGGGGGGCCAGGCCCTCTCCCTCCCCTCTGCTCCCCCAAGGAATCCCCCCGCGCTGGGCTCACTTCGCAGTGCTTTTTCCTTCCCTGCAGAGGTCATTTCTCACTCCTAAGGAGAGAGTTTCCACCCCGTCAGGCACCTCTCCCCTCCTCACAGCCAGAGGTGGGCTTCACACTCTGACAGCCCCCTTCAAGAGCACGCAATCTACCGTTCCCCAAAACCGGCGCTGCTCTCCGCGGAGCCCGGGTGAGGAAGGAGACCCACAGAGCGCCGGACCTCCTGGGGGGACTCACCCACCACGTCTGCCCTCTCCAGCACCACAGGACTGAAGCTCTCCAGAGCAGATGGTGGGAAACAGCCTGGAGAGCAGAAAGCTTTTCAACCCAGGTTTCATGCTCAACAGGTTATTCTATTGACGTGAAACATTTACCGTCCTTTTCACCCCACTGGGTCTTCCACCCCATGGAGAGATTCCTTTCCTAATTCCTTCCAGCTTGCCTTGCATCCTCCAAACTCGAAACCTGCGTAGCACCCCGGGCACCTTCCTTGCCGGGAGCGGGGGGCTGCCTGGGGACCCCCCGGCAGGGCTGCGCCCAACAGGCAGATGACCCCAGCGAGCGTTCACAGCAGTTCTCCCGCTTCTCCAACCACCTCTCTGCCTTTTGCCTGCCTACGAAACGTGAAGGATTAGGACAGAAATCCTGTTAAAACTGCCGCTGTGTTGCTGTCTAGGCGTATCGCTTGTGTAATCACCATTAAAAATACTGTTTCAAGCCTGGAGCTCCCCAGAAAAGAACCAAAAGATCTAACTTTTCAGGACGTGTTCAACTTGACACAGAAAACTAGCGACTCTCAACATTTCACACTGTTCTGTAACAAAAGTATAATTATATCATCAAACAGAAAACCAAAATATGGATAACTTGGAATTAAAAGGTAGAAGAAAGGGTTGCTTTAAGGAAAAGGAAAAGGTATAATTGGATTTCCTGTGTCTTTAACATTGCTGCTTTATGGTTAAAAACATTGGTAAGATCACTAAAAAAACCCCATCCTTTCTACCTCATAAGATCACGGCTACCACTTAATCAACATGACACACATGAAGGAGAGAACAACTGAGAGGGAGGGGTTTCTATGTAATCGAAAATTCAATCTTTAATTCAAGTTTGCTGAATACCTGGGTTTGCTAACAACCAAAAGGAAAAATGTCTTTTTTAAGGTTAAATATTTATATGGTTTCAGTTAAAGTTTGAGAACTCATTACACATCTCTCGTCCTAGAGGATGAGAGATCAGAGAAGCTGTCACCTAACAATAATTGGATTTTTGAGGGGAAGAACTTTCTAAAACTCTCCACTGTGACCATAAACAAGAAACCATTAATTCATTAACGAGCTAAGCAAATGAACAGCTCAAAATCCACAGTTTATCTGCTCTGGTGAAATCATATTCTTTCAGATGAGGGTTATGCAGGGCCTCATCCAACAACCAGCGAGGCTGACTCTCGTTACAGAGCACATGCTGCGCTCTGCCTTGGCTGGAACGAAGCAAAATGATTTCATCTGGGATTTATAAAGTCATCTGAAGTGAATGTATACAGCATTACTAACCACGTTTCATCTCTACAGTGCCCAGGCCAAATTAAGTTTTGTTTCACTAACGACCAGAAGAAACAGTGATTCACGACTCAAACAGGCAGCGAGTCAAACAAAGGATTCCAATTTTAAGATACTGCAAGACAGGGTGGCTTTACAGTAACGGCTCCTTTCCCTTGGTGTAGGAGCTTAGAGCTGCGGCTCAACCAAGCCAAAGGTACAGCTCTACCCAGCATTTAGTCCATGGATTTAGGGCGACTTTTTCTCACCACATGGTTTCTCGCCCTTTCCTTTACTTCTGCCCGGGCTGATGCTCACCTCCCTTTAGCTGGGTCTGCTGTGGCACCCACTTTGCTCTCACCTTACCAACCGAGTGGGTTGCAATGCCTCAGGCGTTGCTAAAGTGATCCTCTGACTGAAAATAAACAGCCAATTTGAAACAAAGCTCTCCAATTTGGCCATCTCTCCTCTAAGGCTTTTCTGCTCTTCATTGTTTCTTCGTTTTCAGTTGCTCCCAAAACATTAGCAGTGGTTCCCGGCAGCTCCTGTCCCCTCTCCTGTCTCTGACGCTTCTCTTCAGAAACTCCTACCACAGTGTACAGCCACCCATGGAAAACAGGTGAAACCCCAAGTGATGGAGGGCAAGGACAAAAACCCATCATTGCCACCGTCTGCTCACCACCATTAGTTTAATTTGTTCTGAAACAAGAAGGTTTTCAAATGATTAGGCTCTGTTTCAACTGTTCCAATAAAACACACACTGTTTTGGGAACAAGAAAGCCTCTTAGATTTTTTACAGCCTGAACAAAATTCGGTGAATGAGTGCTGATGGCTTCGGTGCCCAGAGATTTAACTTTCCCACGGTATAGCACACCTAGGTGCATAAATGGACTGCTCCATTACCAAGTTGATGTACCTTTCTCCTGCATAATCTGAGGACAATGTACTTGCTGCTGATTAAATCAAGCCTGTTTTTTCCCCCTGACTTACTTTGCTCATTTACAAATGAAAGTCTTGATAGGCTCAAACTGATGGGAAAGTAAAACTCACCAGGATCTATAGTTTACCTCCAAAAACACTTCAGTGTAAATCCATCTGTCCCCAACCCCTTAAAGCCTACTGTCAAACTAAAACAATATATTCACAGAAAGGCACCTGCATAATTTGGTGGAGATTCTGTACCCATAAACCAGCGAACGGACACATCCTTAAGAGAGAACACAGCCACCTCTGCCAAAAACTGGGCAACTCGGCAAGGCTTTTATCTAAAGGTCGCCTTAAACATCCTTCTTCATTTCCTCCTCCCCCGCAACACAATATACTAGATCCTAAGCTACAGCTAATTTCCTGCCAGCATAGCCCTGAAATCTGCTCAGCCCCTGGCTTTTCACCATACAGGTCCTGCAATACACTGGTCCCCACAGTACGAGTGAGCACAAAGTATGGTTACAGGCATAGGGCGGTTTACTTCCCAAAGCTCACAGCTTGGCACCTTCACCAGCACTAAATAAACGAAAAATCAAATATCTGTGAATCAGATTTGACTAAGTCACTCCCCCGTAATCCTGCAGGTTTCCGATGTGGAAAAGGGAGCGGCAAAGGAAGTCGCTCTTATGGCTTATCTCTTCCTCTGTGAAATAATCATGTTGGATATTGGAGAAGGAGCAGAAAAAGGGCAATGCAACAACAACAGAAAACACCCTAAATAACTTTATTCCCCTCATAAACCACATACATTTTACTGGAATAACTACCCCAACTACTCCAAAAATTGCACCCAAATACAACATTTTTAATTATTCTGTCCTACTGTATAAGCATGATTCTCTCCTACTTGATGAGGACTGATGTTGTAGGCATTGTCAAATCAATTGCTCTTTCCAGTGGATGGAAACCACATAATCGTTTTAATCAGGTCACGACAACTGACAATTTTAAATATGCATCAAAAATGAAAACATTCATTACCATGGAAATACTATACTTTGGTGACTACAAACTGAGATTTAAACCACTGACATAAAAGACGCCGACCGCTGAGTGTGTCCAAATAAAAACGACAGTGAAAATGTTGAAGCTTTTTAAGTTTTGTGCCATAATAGCTACCCTTACCTGAAATTGAAACTGTTAAAGTACCCATTTCAATGAATCTAATCTCATTCCTATGCATTTGGTAGGACCAGACATCAGACCACCTACTCAAACTGCATTATTTTAGCAGACATCACTGCCTCCTCCTTATTTTGCAGTCACACAAGCCACTGTTTCATCCAGACTAGTTCACTGAGATAAGTTGAAATGAGAAGGAGAGTTAATTCTTTTCTGCACAAACAAAAGTCACTGACAGGTAGAAACATATTAGAAGAGATTTCTGTTAAAACAATTAAATCCTTTCTTCATGCAGGAAAACAGGGCTGGCAGAGGACAAGCCAATCCCAAGTCATACTCATCTTTTCTATCTTGGTACCTTTCTGGTAGTTAAGCTTAAGAGTCAGTTATCTGATCCAATGACCGATTCATCTCACGTCAGTAACCATGAGCTCCCTGGTATTATTCTGACACTATTTCATTAACTCCTTTCCTATTGAAAATTTGAGCGTGCTCAACAGATTTGCAAATCGAGACTTAAAAAATTCACACAGACATGGCAAATAGAAGGAATCACAGTCCGCCAGCAGAGCTTTCTATCTCATTGTGCAGATTAACAAAACCCAAAACAAACAACATAGCTGGTGTAATAATAAAGGTACGTAAATATTCTAGACCAATATAATTCTCATGCCTGAAGCCCAAGAAATACAGACTTTCTTCACCTAAAATTTCAGGAAGGGGGTTGAGTGAAAAACTATTATGAATCCAAATTCATACTGTACAGGAGCAGAAATACTCACTGTACAAGAGCAGAAAGACGCTAAAGAAAAGTTTCTCCTTTCCCATCCTACCTGACATGATAAACTTGCCTCTAGGATGCCCCTAACAATTTCAATGAGAGTTTACCATACACAGCAGGTAGGTAAGTCCCAGAAAATCTAAGCAGCTAGAAAAAACTTACCAGAACAGCTTCAAAGATCATCTACTCCCTTTTTCTTTTGTGGGGTTTTTTTTTTTTTTTTCCTTCTTGGATGTCCTTACCATTTTTTTTCCCCATCTATTGCATTTTCCCACTCGAGAGCGTGCCTGAGAAGGCAACCTTTGCCCATGATCTGCTTTCTCTGCGCTGATTTCTTTCACTGCCACTTTGTGCCTGTCACTTCCTTTCGTTAATCAGTTCCCTCCAGCGCCCACTTACTCTGACAGTTTCTGTCTCTCCTCTTTCATTTGTCCATTTCTCCTCAATTTGTCTCCTTCCTGAGATGCTTGCCCCATATTTCCAAACATTCCCTCTAGCTCTTTAATGCTTCTTCATTTCCCAGCACTCTCAGGGCAGCGAGCATGCCCCCAGACTAAATGCTTCTCATCATGCTTGCTTGGCAAACCACATCGTCACAGCGACAGCTCAAGTGGCATCTGCCGTGGCTGTTGTGCTACCAAGCCATGGGCCTGCCTGCACAAATACAGGGCAGCATTCATCAGCGTTCCCTCAAGCGAGGAGTACAGCTACCATACCTGCAGTTACACCACTTAATATAATTAAGGAGGTTAAATAAAGTGGTTCACTTAAAAACTGATCCCACCTGCATGAAACTTGAGTAAGAAAAAACAAGCCTGGTCACATTTACGGAGTTCACACCTATGTCGCAGTCTCTGGAGGACCTTCTACAGGGGAAAACTCCCCTTGGATTTCTGTGGCATCTTGGTCTGAAACAAAACCGATTTGAACACCCAGAACAGGGCATTTTCTTAGAGCTGTTTAGTTAATTCAATGGGAAGCACTGTTCGCTATACGGGCAGTTACTACACATCAGAACTAACCGCTTGCTTTAACAAATGAAAACAGAGAGAATACACTCCAGGTGCAGTGAACACAGCATTAATTCCTTCATAAACAATCACCAGCACTTCTTCCCACCCACTTCCACTATTTTAGCTTTTCTCTGGGTCTTCAAGTGGCAAAGACAGACAAGATCTTCCCATGGAAACCCCTTTAGTCCTTCTGATCCAACTCCAGCCTCAAGGTGGACCTGCAATCTTTAACTCACCTATCCTCTGCTTCCTATCTAAAAACAAAATACTCCAAATTTTTCATGATGGACTTTGTTCGTTCCCAACAATTGTCAAACGGTGTCTTTGCATACTTTCAAGGAGCTGGTTGCTAATTGTATCTGATAAGCGCAGACAGTAAGTGATATGGAAAAAACCAGAAGAAATGACTACTCTTCCTGTCCTGGTTGCTGCCAAAGATTTCCATTCCCTCAGTAAAAACATGGACACACAAAAGAGTCAATTTAGCATTTGTCAAAATGGAAGGGAAATACATTTCTGGTGTGGAAAAGGAACTGCGTAAAATGAACAAAAACGGTACCGTTGGCTCTGGAGATGATACGGTGTTTCTATTTGACTGTCCTAAAAGTATCTCGTTCTCTGTTACCCTCTCAGTTCAGCCTACCCCTGCCCTTGACAGCAAAGGTAGGCACTCTTCCATCTTCCAACTTCTTCATCTCCTTTCTCGCCTACATTGCTTCCTCCTGCTGTGGGAAGGCAAGCCCATCCTCATCCTTTGCGATTCCGTTTGGCACTACCATGCTTTACCTCTTCCCGCCTCTCTTCCTTTCCCATGTTAATAATACCTTATCTTTGGGGCCCTTATCTATGAGAATATAGAGAAAGGAAAAATTGAGAAGTTCCCCAAATGAGAGAACTTGCCAACCTGCCTCTCGTCTCCCTCCTCCCCAAGAGAGAGGGAACCTGTGGCACGAAGAGGAAAGGTTCACCCCGTTCTGGCTGGCACCGTGCCCACCCAGCTGCCCTGGCGTTGCGGACAGGGAGGATTCGGGCACGTGCAGAGTCAAGACAAGATGACACGTTGACAAGAGGAGCATTTGGGGGAAAAGGAACTGGCGACAAAAGCCATGTGTTTAAGATCACACAAGCGCTCAGCAGCGGGAGGAGAAAGCCCATCTCTTGAGCCCTTATGTAAGCACGGCCAGTCTATTTACACTCCCGCACATGGGGAAATTCCTCAGGCGGCTTCGGGGCGGGAGGAGAAGGAGCGGGGACTGTTAGTCTCGGGCCCGCTCCTCCTTTCGCCGGTGGGCAGCAGGTAGCTTTCCGAGAAGATCTCCAGGCTGAATTCACCACCGAGCGTGCGGCCGCCGAAGCACAGCCCGGCCCCGGCTGCCGACAGGGCTACGCGAGGGGCGGCCGACGAGCTCCGAATCTGCCCGGGGAGAGCGAGCCCCAAACGCTCGGTTCCCGCAAGCCGCTCGGACGTAACGCCGGCTGCCCGCCGCCGAACTCCAGCGATGCCGAGACGGCATCCATCACCAGCTCAGCCCCGGGAGAAACCCACCTCCGCTGGGCACGGCAGCCTTCGCACAGCCGCAGGAGGCTTTAAAAGCCACCAGCCTAACAAAGAAGCGCGGACAAAGAGCCCTGTCCTACGCCTTCCCCTCCGCCAGGTAGATTACCGGCGATGGAAAACCCAGCCCAGCCCAGCCCCGCCGTCCCTCCCTCGCCTCCTCGGCCCGGGGGACGGACGCCCCCGCCGCCGGCCGGGGCAGAGGCTTTGTTCGCCGGCGGGGACGCGGCAGCGCCAGCGCCCGCCAGCACCGGGGGGAAACACCCGGACAAAGAGGGAGAGGCGACTGGCGCCGAAAGGGACACGGGGGGATCCCCCTCCCTTTTAGCTGCAGGGTCTCCGCCGAGCCGGGCAGCAAGGGGGGGACCCCGCCGCCCCCACCCGTCAGAAAAGCGAGAGGGCCGCGGGGGGGGGCGGCACAAACTTCCCTAAAAGTAGCCAAAAACCGGGGACGGCTGCGAGCAGCTGAGCCGGCGTCAGCCCGGGCTCTGCGCGCCCGGGAGGGACCCCCTCCCCATCTCCGCCGGCAGCCCCGCAGGGCTCCGCCGCCGCGCGTGGAGCCGCCGCGGCCCGGGAGCGCTACACCCACCCCGCGGGACGGCGCTTCCCCCGGCCCCACACTCACCGCTGCCGCCGCTGCCCCCCGCGCATCCCGCTGCCCGCCCGGCCGCTGCCGCGAGCGCCGCCGCCGCCCGCCTCCCCCCGCCGCCGCCGGGAGCCGCCCCCCGCGCGGCAGCCAGCGCCGCCCCGCGCAGGGGCGCGCCCGCTCCCCGGCGGGGCTGGGGCGTGGGGCACCCCCGCGGGCGCAATGGTTCGCTCCCCTCCGGCCGGGGTTGCGGGAGCGGGGCGGCCGAAGGGGAGCCGGAACGGGGGTGGGGGGCGGAAGGTGGCCGGGCGAAAAGAGGGAACGGCGCACAGGGATACCGGCAGCGCGGTGCGGGCGGGGGGGCTCAGCCGACGACTCGGCGGGGTCTTGCCGGGGCCGCCCCCGGGGACAGCCGGCGGAGCGGCCGCCGCGGGCGCTGCGCGGTCCATAAATACGAATCGCGAAGCAATTTCCTGCCCGCGAGATTAGCTGAGCAAACAGGGCGGCTCTGGGAGGGCGCGGGCCCGGTTTTCCGCGCCTGGAGCTGGGAGTGCGTTTACCTGCGCCCTGCCTCCTCCTCATCCTCGTCCCCGGGGCAGCCGTGTTGGAGAGGGGCTGCCCTCCGCCCTCCCAACTCCGGAGGGGAGCCGGGGTGCCTCCGTGCCCGGGTGGGGCGTCCCGGCCGCTCACCCCCGCCCGGGGATCGCGCCCTGCTGCCGCCTGCCCGAAACCTTCCTGCAATTTAGTCTTACCTGAAAAAAATACACGTGTATCATGCGTGTATCATATATATATATGTGTGTGTACACACACAGGGGGCCCCAGAAGACCCCCGTCCAGGCCCCGTGCGTCAGCGAAGGATGCTCGCAGGGCGCAGCTGCCACCGCCAGCGTTTTGCCGTCCCAAAGCGGGGAGCGGGCCGGTGAGCCTGGCCAGGCCTCGCTGGTGGGGCTTCCAAACCACAGCGAGCGTACAAACCAACGCCAGCCTGGCAAAGCGTATTTGCCCGCGCGGGGCACCTTGTCTGCCCCGTGCCTGGCGAGTTGCTGGGGGTGCTGATGCAGACCCCCTCAGAGGTCCCCGCTCAGGAGGCTGCTCAGTGACGGAGGCAGCCAGACTAACCGCTGGGTTGCAGCTGGTACCGAGGAAAACAAAAAGGGCGAAGGGCCTCTGGGGAGGTGTCCCAGCCCTGGGATCGGTGGGAGCTGGGAGCCCAGGGCGTGTAACAACCCTTCGCTTTCCAAGCACATGGATAGTGTCAGCTTGGTAAGGAAAACGCCAGCGATGAGAGATGCGAGCCAGCCTGGAGGACTGTGCGCAGGGCAGTGAGCCAGAGTATCCTGGATAGCGATCTTGTTTCGTGCTGTGTGGCCTCGGCGCTCTACCTTTCCCCGTTTGTTTCCCAAAGAGGAAATGTGGGGATCGCAGCACGTACCTGCTGCGCGGGGGCTCTGCGGGATGAGTCGAAGCTGACACGTAAACCGCTACCGCCATCGCTGGCTGTTCCCATCTGCCTTGGGAAGCGGGGTGCGTTGTCATCCGGTTCCTGCCTTGCATATTGCAGGCCATATTTTGCTTGGCTAAAACCATTACTTTACCACAATATAAACTTTGTAATAACTCCTTAAATCTGGAATCTGTATGGTAACACCCACAGTACCAGAGAATATGAAAAAAAAAAAAAAGAAATGGCCTCAGCTGTCCTGGGGTCTACTGTAGTTCACGTATAAAAAGACAAGCTTTTGAGACCCATTACTCTAACAGGCCAGAACCTAGATGAGTTCTTCTTATGTGATGCCCCTACAAATGTCCAAGTGCTTCATTTACTACTAGTGTCAAACCTGGCTCTTCCGTTTTGTTCACTGAACAAGCAAGAAGGAGTACACGCAGTTAAAAAAATAAAGGCATATACGAATGCAGAGTTAATGACATGCTCACAGCTGGAAGAGGCGAGAATGACTTCTAACCCTGCTGCAGCCAGAGCCAAAAGCAAGCAGCCTTCCCTTCGTCTCACATGATCTTCCTTTTTCTTTTAAGTGGGAAAACTGTAAGTACTAGTCTGCAAAAATCTCCCTAGGGAAAATGATGTCTAATAGTACGGAAAGGAGTAACTTTGCACTCGTGGCTAAACTGTTACTCTGAAGGACTTTCAATATGCTGGCTGAAATATTCCTTTAGTTAGTTCCTGCACAGTAGGTGAGGTGACAGCAGAGCTGGATCAGGCAGAACGTGTGTTTCCCCTCATACATGTATGCTGGCAAAATATTATCCAAGTCAGTGTATTCTGTTTCTCGGCAGCAAAGGAGAGAAAAATAAGGAATAAAGCTTATTTCTAAAAAAACAAGAGGTACTCAAAACCAGCCATAGCTGAGGCCCTAAAATAACTTGATAAGTTGGAATGTCTAACAGGCAAGAGTCTGGCACTTTAAAAACAAAACAAAAAAAATGCTCTCTTGGACATTTTATGAGTAGGAAATACTTAAAAATTAGCAAACAAATGGAACTCCAAAAAATAAAGAGCTGAAAACTCTTGTTGGAAAAAAAGCAACAATACTACTATTTAAGAAAGTCAGGAAAAAGGGTATGGAAACTTGCACAAGAGCTACAAGTTGTAGATGGGTTCAACAGTCCACCTAGCTAGCTTGAACTGTTTTCATGGCAGTTGCACGGCTACATCAACTGTACCTCATATCAGAGCAGCTTTTAAAATTCTCCACCCCTGAGTATGCAAGCATGCCCAATAAAAGTTTAGTTTCCATGGTAATTCGTATAAGTAGAAATCAAATGTTGGAATGTTTGCAAAAAGTATGCTTTAATCAGGAGCATTGAAAATGGTAATAAAATACTTCAGTGCCATGCTTCTGTAACAGGGAAGGAGGCATCGCTTCAGCGGCTTCAGATCTGAAGTCACCTCTGAGCAGGCGCCCGCAATCACAACCTCTGCATTACCTGGTCCCTGACCTTTACAGATTTTATCCACATCAGGTGTGGACATGACTGCATTTCTGTCGAATGAGCCAGAGCCCACAGCTGGGAGTTGGTTCAGGCTTTATGCTGCCTGCAGGAGGAGAGACAATACCCAGCCTGACAAAGTCAGTTGAGATAAAGCTATCCATTGATGAGTGGGTGTAGTTACACCCAGCCTTTTCTTTGGTGGCAAAACTGGTCTGGTTTCTTCCCCTTCCTGCCTTAACTATTCATTTGGGTTCCCAATCTATAGTTTGTGAGCTTCTTTGGTGGGCTGACGCAGTTATTTGTAAAAACCAGATCAAGAAAATGATCCAGGTGAAACCTCTTCCTTCCCCGCACCTCTCCCCCTTCTGAAAAAGGTCCCACAAGTAGTTGCATTAGAGGGGTTGATGAGAAGAGGAACAACATAGATCTGAGCAGCTGTGCTCGAGACTGAGCCTCTGTTCTTGAACCGGCATCACCAGCACACCGGTGGATTATTAAATTGCACCCTTTTTGAACCAACATATGGCAACAAATGAGGTCGTAAGGATTCAGTGCTTTGCAGCATGTAACCAGAGCATTTTGAATTACTGCCTCAGTGAAGAAACCCAGCTGTTGCTTGCCGTTGCAGAATAAAACTACATAATTGTTTATAGCTTGAAAATAATAACAATGGTCACAACCAGAACTTCTGGTGAAACTTCAGAGCGAGTGGTGATTCTTCTGCTGTAACTTCCTCAAAGACTTTTTGAGGCAGTGTAGCAGGCTAGGTTCTAGGTACTGAAAGAAACTCGATTTTTAAGGCTCATTGGGAATCTCTGCAAAATAAAAAGGCAACCTGGAGCATGACTGCATTCATCAGTACCATTCCCGTGGAAAAAAAAAATCACACCCAATAGTTACAGTGGTTGTCCAAGTTAAAATCTAAAAATCTATTAAGGCAGCACACAGTACAGAGGTATATCTAACAATAATAAAATAATATAAGCTGAGGTTCAACCAGTGGAGTGTTCTTGTGACTTGGCCTGAAACTTTCTTAAATTGTCACACAAGAGCTGTCAAGAAGAAACTGCCTGGGGAAAATAAGTAACATGAGTAATCAAATCTTATGGTCCAGGGCACAAGTCAATTGCTGGAAGGGTCAAGAAAGGAATTTCCTCACTCTCTTCCTTTGCGCAGTTGTACACAATTAACTAGGTTGTAATTGCAAGGCCAAAAAGCAGTTAGGTTTTGCATTCCTCTGAATCATCAAGTGCTGGCTGCTTTTGCAGCTGAACTCAGAACTTAAAGGATGGGTCTGGTACGGTGTGGTTTGGTGCATTTCTGTGAGGCTTTGCCTAGATTTGCAGTGCGGTTGTGAGATCTGCTCTTCCTTTGATGCTGACTGCCTAGCTCAGAGTACGGCTGTATTGCAAAACTACCATTGAAGTGAGGACTCAACTAATTTAGGTGGCTAGTTTTCTGTTAATAATAAGTGGTTACCTTAAAAATGTCTCTATCGATAAATTCCACAACTCATAATGACTCAGTTAAGTAGTGGCAATGTTGTGGCCGTAATGTCTAAGATATAAACAAGACAAGAATTTTTGGAAGGGTAACCATTTTTAGTAAAGCAACTAGACCATTTAGTGCAATAAAAGATCATGCTATTTCTTCTTTAAATAGAACATTTTTGTAATCAAAAGGATTTTTGCTAACACAGGCCAGACATTACTCTGCTTCAAATCACAAGAGTACTACCCTATTAGCTTGTGTATGGCTATCTGTCTTTGCAGCTGATTAATTGCTTCCCTTTGCTAGAATTAGCATGCTTCTGTGAATGGGGGTGGCTTAGGGCTTAATTAGCCCACTCTGATACTACAGCTAAGCTCACTACAGTGTTACTGAAGTGTTTCTGTATACAAGTACCTTTTTACATGATCTGTGAGCAAACATGTTGAAAACTCCAAGCAGTAGGTCTACAGGCAAAACCTTGGTCCATGCTCCTCATAGATGCTAAGTCAGTAAGCAGATGGTTGTCAGAAGACATGGTGCAAATGCCATAGCTGCACTGCTTTACAATTACAGTCACAGATTAGGGCAGCAACTCATTTTGTACTCCGTGGTTGGATACAAGGGTATCTTTATCCTACAGTTGTCCCTTCTAGACTTATCTTTTTCCCAGCAAGCATTAAGCTGATTCATAAGTTCCTATACGCACTTCAGTTTGGGGCCTTATGATTTGCCTCTGGTGCCAAGCCAGGGAAGTTTTCTGTTCTCCTTTGGTCTCTATCAAATGTGGATGCAGAAGTCATTCATATATCTAACAACGTGGTGGGTCATGTTAGTGAGATAGTACCTTCTTTAGTAGGAAATTAGAAGACATCTAAAAGTGTTTAAGCCTCTTGTCCAAGGTTATGCAAGAAATCTCAGCAGGAGCAAGGCATTGAATGCAAGAACCTAAGATACTACTTTGATTTCACAGTTAACCTGTGTAAAGATAGATCTCTGTGTTGAAATAAATACTCATTTGGTCTCTTCCTCCTGCAAAAAATATTCTTCCCCTTTGGGTGAAACTCAATTAATTAGTACAGAGTCAAAAGAGGTAAAACAATACATGTCCACCAAAAGGAAAGATGGTTGCCAAAACTTACTTCATTCTGTTCGGAGTCATATGGGCTGGAATTGATGCAGTGGCTTCCATAAAGGAAAAAGCTCCACCTAACAAAGTTCAGATAAAATTTATCCTCACAACTGATTCATGAAGCTGCCTTTGCTGACAAGTTTTTATATGCGCATTGAGAAGGGTTGTAGAGGTTTTTTCTTAGCAGATGGCCCCCAAATGTGGAATTAAGTCCATTAACAGCACAAAGGATGACACAATATCGCTACTACTTTCCCACTTTAATAGGGGCAGAATAAGATGCAGAGACATATTTTAGCCTCAGCTTTCCGGGTTTTTTTCTCCAAATAGGGGCGGGATTAAAAGCAACTGAAAAATATAAACTATAACCATTTTCTCCCTATGTAGCCCTTACTCAACACTGCCTTACATGCTTAGACAAAATACACAAACCCCAAAGATAAACATCCTAAAGATGTACTAATGCTCAATGCAAAATCAACCTAAACCAAAATAGTAGTCAAGTGACAACCCACCATCTAACCTCCCCACTGCACTTGCACCCCCTTCAACAAAATCCTAAAAATATAGCGGGGTAGCGGAGAGGGTCGCAGAATCAAATACATTCGGGTCCTGGTAGAACGTGCAGGGGAAGGGGGGGAGATGGACAAGCATCTCCCCGCAGGTTTTTAACTGATGGATGCTGTAGGAATCTGGCTCCTGAGGCCACGACAGCTTCTGTAGCAGAGAGCTTGTTGGCGTGCAAGGCACGATATGGCACATACACCTCGCATATGCCCAGTGTCAGATTAATCCGTATCCTTCCCCTTCCTCCTTATATCAGGCCCATTTTGGGTTACCCTGGGGAATAATGGGGGACCATCCTACCGGTAATGCTGTTTCCCTGTGCCCGCTGTTGGATGTGCCACCTTCCTCACGGGATCCGTCGGCATGCCAGTGACAGGATTGGCCTCCAGCAGGCAGGGCAGAGGGTGAAACCATGGGAGGGCTCCGGATCACCTCACCCTCGGCACCTGCAGGGAAGCTGCAAGCTGCTGGAAGAGCTGCTGGCGCCCTGAACTTACTCTAAAGAAAGTAAAGCACTCGGGTACTTCAGGTTCAAAGCTCCGCAGCTCTCCACCTGCCCAGCCTGCATTTCAACCAGAAGCTGAAGCTTTACGGGGCAACACGTCGGCTAATGGTACGATGGTGAACTGAAAAACAAATTCAGCTATTTGGGGAATATGAGAAGTTTGGAGATGCTATTTTGCAGGGGCCGGACCGTGTAAAGCCTGCTGATTTATGCATGTATTCTTGTCTACGCTGCTCACCTGAGAGCATCCGTCTCCATCCTGCAGCACTGCTCCCGGCAGCCGGGGTAGCCTATTTGTGAAGAAGCCCTAGACACGCTCTTCAGTCTGGGCTTGCACCGCTGTGGCCACGACACCATGCGCTTCCAATGAAATTCCCACTGACTGATGTAGGATTAGGCTCACAGGAAGCAATAAAATCTGCTTGCTGATCCCACAGTATCACAGGAAATTAACATATGACAATCTTTAACACATTGTTTTAATAAATTATGATTTTGTACTGTAGTTTAAAGACCACTGTGAAATCTGAGATAGGAAGCTGGGGGTGGTCTTGCTTCTTTTTCATAATGCCTTGTTTGCACGTTGCATTTTTTTTCCTCCCTTTTTCTACTACTGAAACGTTAAAACAGTCGGGAGCGGGGTGGGGGGGAATGGGGCATCCCAGCGTTTGTGAGCAACAACCTTCATTGTGGTTGCAAGCTCCCCGGACAGTCCTGTAAACTGGAAACCCGTTCTAACCAAGAAGAGAAATGCACTGTCTTAGTGACACACTTCGCTGACAGGACATAAATTAGGGAGCAATATGAAATGGGGACACAAAAGTAGCCCGCCGGAGCCAGGCGATTAATGCATCAGGAGAGGAAAGGGCTGACAGCAGATCCTCATTAGACTTAGGAACAGTTTGTCATTAGCGTGCTTTTTTAAACCACAGAAGTTTAACAGGAGAAAAATATTGCTTTATGCCTCAGATCTCCTCTCTAGTTAACGGAGGCTTCAGGTTCCCCCTCCCCCCTTCATTTCTGGAGAGGCTGCCAAGTTTTCCCAGAGCTAAAAGCAACAACTTTCTGTTAAACGTTACTTCATGCTTCTGGTATTAATCTAATAGGAGGCTAGATGGGGAGGAGGGGGAAGCAGCAATGAAAGCTGATTTCCTGCCATGCAGTGGGAAATCCATAGAAAATTCAGATCTAACACTAATTTTAACAGCTGGATGACTGCTTTGGCTTTTACTTGCCATAGGAACATGCAACTGCATACTTTTTTTTGTTATAAAAAGAAAACAGACATCAAGCAAAAGGCAAAATAAAAAGAAGGCTTGCAATTGTAAATACACTGATTAAACCATCCTATTCAACTATGCTAGAAATAGCCACACATTTTGCAAATTGCCTCTCATTTCTGTTAACATTTCTAATAAGAATGTTCATGGAAACAGAAAACATACAAGGAAATCATCTTGCTAATAAGCACTTCAACAAATATTTACTTGGGAATTGCTCCAGCAACCACACTGAAAAGAGTCTTTGCGGGTTTGAGAATCACGCAACCGGGACATGGAAATAAAACTCCCTGACGGAGGTGAAAAAATCATAGCAAAAAGAGCAGATTGCGAACACTCACATGTAAGTCAGAGACAACAGGACTGTAGCAGTTCATGGCCGTCTGTAACATACACGGATGAACTATTAGCAGCACCTCTCTCAAGCATGCAGCATGCTGGTGGATAACTTCTTATATTCAGCCTCCATTCTCTGGATAAGTTCTTTGTTAGGAAGGGCTTGACTATTTATTCTGATAATAATTGTTGGGAGGGTGATGGCCACAAGGGTAGACCTTTATCTTGACTATTAAAAAAATGGTATTTTCTTCCTTTCATGCTTTTTGCTCAGCCTTTGCTCCACCTGTTCTTTATATGCCATATGGCTCAAATCACAACATACTGCAGAAGTTTTTTTTACATTGATGCAAAGAAAGCTTAATACAGTACACACGCTGATATTGAACCCTGTTTTGTAGATAAAGCAGGACTATAGCTTGTTTGTGCATGCTAGGAAGGATCCCTACCGCAGATTATCTTGATTATAAAGCTTTACCTGCCCACTGACGCATGCGATCAACAGAACATGGCAGCTGGTTTTTATGTCACTAGCTGCAGCCAGCTGTTAGACTGAAAGTGTTAATAACCATTTTCATCGGTCCCAGGCTTGCATTAAGCAAACTGGAAGACTCAAAGACTCTGGGGGGTAGTGATGGCAGAAAAACCCCAGAAGCTAACACCCAAAACACGAAGTAGAAGCTATGCTATGTGAGCCGGGAGGCTTCTCGCGGGGCAGATAAACACAGGGCTGGAACGTTTGATAGCTTGAAGTACTGATGGGCAGGAGAGACAGAAAATAAAAGCCTTGAAAACAAGGGAGAGAATGAGAAAAGTTGCTGTGGATATCACATTAGAAAGAAGTTTAAAGAGATGAAGCTTCTTAGGGGTGCAGTACTGCTGAAAAGGCAGAGATGTGTAAAAAGAAAACTGTTTCCCATATCTTTATTCTGTGTTCATAAAAAGCATGACATTATGCACAGTTTTTAAGTCAACAGGACCATTGCCATCGCTCCCTCTGTACTCCAAAAATTCCAGCTGGTATCAGGTTTTCCTTGTAATGGAAACAAGCTGGCAGAACTTCAAAGACTTGATAACAGCTTATACAGAGAAAGGACAGCAACAGTGAGTTATACTTCGCTATTAAAATGTTGTTTTCACCTCTTTTTTTTTTTTTTTTTTTTTTAAGAGAAGCTGGATAGAATTTGTCAATGCTTAAAATGGTGCCACTTGTATCTGGTCACAGGATCAGGAAGAGACTGTGCAAATGTAGCTGTACTGGAATTTATTTGGGAAGGGCTATCTAACAGCTCAACTTTCATCAAATATGCCGTGGCCAGGGGCTATGAGCACCATGAAATCACTGAGCTCAGTCGGACGGCTTTTAGATGACTGGAAAACTGAAATGGGAATTTTGAAAAATAGGGGTATATGAGTACCCTATTTATTTCTTTATTTGAAAGGACAGAAATCAGCCAACCCTGATAAGCATTGTCTTAAGAGCATGAACACTCCGAAGAACCTAGGAAACTGACTGAAAAAATGTTGAGTAAGTAGAAATAAGCCTTTAATTTATAATTTGATATTTAAAATTATAAATTTGCCTTTGATGGACAAATCCAGTTCAACCAATTCCCTCTCAGTCTTAATGCTGCATCTTTTCTTTTCAAATTTTTGACCACAGTAGGATTGTAGGTTCAGTTTCAAGACTGTCCTAACTTTCCATGTAGTGCCAAATGGCATCTGTACTATGTTAAAGCAATGTGATCCGTGCCACTTTGCAGAGGTTTAAGAATTATGCTGGGGCTCACAGTAACCAGAGGCTGAGTATCTATATAAATAAGACATTTTTACTTCCCTGGAAGAAATGTTTCTCTTTTAAAAGTATTACAGTCCCTCATTTCTTTTCTTCCTCCTCTCCTTCTTCCCTGATCATATGCAACTGAAGAAACGGCCTTTGTTAGTTTTTTTCTGGGCTGGCAAGAAGCCCAAAGATCCAGCTGACAAAAACCTCAAGGCAGCAAATCCAATGGGAGGAATGTCCTTTTCAGAGCCCCCGTTTCACAGTCTCCCTGTCCCAGAGCATCTCAATAGCACCACACAGAAAAGCCTTGCATGGCCCTTCCTTACAAGGTGAATTATCCTTACTCTCTTCCTTGTGCTTAAGTAATTAGCTCTCGTTACCCGCCCGTTGCTGCCCAGCGTTTGCACGCTGAGCTCTGGGGGAGGCTGATGCGACAGCATCGCTCCAAAACGAAGCTCCCATCAGTGGGTTCAAGCGGTGATTGCAAGGCTCAGTGGATCGGCTCCTGTCTCTCCCACCCCTCGTTACGCCTGTAACGTGGCACCCCGTACTCAGAGGGAAGCAGCTTTAGAGGGCTGTGTTAGCCTAGACAATGTACGGTCAGCAAAAGGTCCCCGAGTTAAATACGTGTGTGCTGCTGTAAGTCCTAGCCCGCTACCGGGTCACTGAGTTCGCACCAAAATTCCTAACATTGAAGAGTCAAGGACTCCACAGAAGCTGCTGGTTCCGAGTGATCAGTAGTCAGAAAAACAGGTGCTGCGAACAAACTTACGGGTCTGCCTCAGGCATTAGTTGGATAAGATGAATTTTGAAATTTTTTGCCCAAAGGAATTCAGTGCCTTTTGAGGAAATAAAGAACACAGTAAATAAAGACTTCACCAGGCAGCACAGCAATCTACGCTACGGCTTTGCAGCACAGAAGTGTTTCATCCTGCAATCAGAGCACTTCATATAATCTCAAAATAAGCACTTATTTCTCATGCAGTTTTCTTTCCTGAGCCTTTCCTCAGCCAACACAAGTGAACACTGTTCTTTCTCCTCCCCTTTCCTCAGCGGTCCTTTGGTATTTACCTCCTCTCATTTTGGATTTCCTGCCTGCACCCTAGGGAAAGGATTTTCCTGTGAGAAAGAAATGTCACACTGCTGATCTGTTTGGATGCCAATAGACCAAGTCTATCCTCCATGTGAAGCAAAGTTCTCATCTACCTGCTATCAGAGTAGTACTGTCCTCAGATTATCTTTTCTTCCTGACCCAGTTTATTTGGAACTAGCTTTACAGAATTAGCTTTCTGGTCCCTAGCAGAGCTGCTATTTTCATGTATTACATTAAGACGGTTGCAACCGTTTTGGGTAAATGAAGACCTAAACTGGACTAAATCTCAAAATTAAAACCAAGCATCAAACATTTTGAAAACATAGCTATTTTCTATAGGGTCCTGCATAGCACGTGTCTTTTTGGTTGCTGTATTTGATGTTTTGGTCTGAGAGGGGGAGAAAAACAAGTGAGAATACTCCATATCTCTTCTGCAAATGTACAGAGAGCAGGGCACGGCGACTCTGCCAGAAGCATCCAGATATGGTGATATTAAACATACGCAGCTGTTTCTGAAATTACAGAAGGTGGGTTTTCATGAGGGGGGAAATCTTGCTGGCAATTCACACCTAATTATTCATGGAAATGAAAGCCACCAGCAGGACAAGGGAGAAAAAAACCTCTGCATCTGAGCAGCGAAACTCCCAGGAGATGTGTCTACTCAGATTGTTGGGACCCAAAACTTGCTTCACCTCAAAGACAGATTAGAGCTTTTGTCTTTCCCCAGCGACCAAAGAGAACAGTAAACCTTTGGCCTCGGGGCTGGATCATGGCCAAGGCTGCCGAGCCCCCAGGCAGCTTACTGACAGGCTTTGGAAGTGCTTGGGAAGGACAGAGGTGCCACTCTCTTCTCTGGCTCTGCAGAGGCCAGAAGACACAACACAATTGTGCCGTAAAGACAGAGAAGTAATTTCTGGGAGATCACCAGGGAATGTGTCTGTGTGCATGCTCAAGTACAAGGTGTGCATGCTATATTAGGCACATGTAACAGCAGCAGAGTGCAAAAGTCTGGCTAAAGAATGGGGTAGGATATATTGCTCAGTGCGTTTTCGTTTAGAGGCCTTCAGGGTGTTTGGTGCTTAGGATGTTGAAAATGCCTTAGATCTCTTTACCACCATCTCTTGCGGTACGTTATAAGAGATGCTAGATCGCCATGATTGCAACAGCCCGACTGTGGCAAACAACAGTCTGTGGCTTTGAATGGGTTGTACTATATATCTTCAAGCTGTTATAGAGCATTGGGGAGTGTTTTGTGGCCTGTGGTATATGCAGAATGGGTGATTTGTAGACCTTTTGGGTCTAACCCGCTATTACCCTGTGCTTGTAAGGCACTGGATTAGATGACCCCGCTGACTTATTCCATGTATGGTGTGTAGTGTCTCACACTGCTCAGTATTTTATGAGAAATAAATAATTGCCTTCATTGTTTTCTCACTTTGAAAGTTGACTAAAATCTTCGTTATTACATATGAAAGGATTTTTGCGTACAAAAGTCTAGAGGTTGAACTCTGGGTAACGTATTCTGGAAAGCTCAGAAAAGCCAGTACTCTGGCCAGTGCAGCGCCAGAGGACTAGCTGGGGTTCAGAAGAATACAGCAGAATTACGTACAGCCTTGTTTCAGTTTTACCTTAAGCCCATTCGGTTTGCATTTTTGTAAGAAGAATCTAAATCTACACTTAGTGATCATTCACGGGAGTAAGGCGAGTCAGATTCAGGCAGCGCTTTAATAAAAGTCAGACTCAGTTGTACGGGAAATTACATGGAGCCTGCAGACCCTTTAAATCCAGAGGAACTATCTGTGGGAGGCACTGTTTAGATGGTCTTGAACTTTGTCTCAGTTGCAGCCCAAATTCATAATGTTAGAAATCTCTTAGGGTCATGCTTATAAATAGACCGTCAAAAGTCTTTTTCAAACAAAGACATAAGGGACAACCTTTCTGTCACAGCCAGAGAACCCAGCCACATGCTAAATCTAGTCAACAAAGCAAACATTGTGCAAAAAATCTGGTTTCTTCTAAGCGATGAGATAGGTGAATAATGAAGTAAAGCTCGTTCAAGAGTGTGTGGGACACTGTAGTGATCAGAAAGATGAGTAAAGGTTAACTGTGATCAAGCTGACTGTACAATAGAGAGAAAAAGCAAACCTCCAAAGCCAAGCACAGGTCTCACTTCACCAAATTCGACTCTGTAGCAACTAAATATTCCTACACAGAAAGGTCCAGTGGAATCTACTTAGGCCAGGTGGGCCTGGTTTGTGTTTTATTCTAACCTGGCCTTTCCCTTCTAACTGGTGTTCGTTTATATTTTCCACACTGAAACCTGAAGTTGCATTCCCTATAAAAGATTCACTTCCTTAACTACAGCTAGAAGCAGAGATACCTGCTTCCTTGCCACTGCAATAATAAGGAGATCCATTAGAGTGTTACCCCGTTCTGAGCTGGTCAATACTCTGCATCATCTCTCTGGCCGATAGACAGATGTTGGAACCCAGCACTGCATTTTTCTAATACAAAGCCCTCTGATTTCAGAGCAACTTCTTAAACACAAGTTACCACATATCAGTGAAACTTCAGAGCAGCTAACACCTTGCTTGCTCGGAGCTCCAGGTGCCTGACTTCTGAAAACTCAGCTTTTATTCAGTCAGGCAGCAAGTATTTATTTTGCTGGGACTTTCTTGATGCCTTCTCTGCGTGCTGCTTTGATGTCTTTCTGGTCTCTCTTCCACATGAACAATATTCAGCCACCTGCACGTTAACTCAGCCTGTTATCAAACCCTCCACCTACACAATACGTTCTTAAACAGCTTTGTATGTACCCTCATTTTTGGTGTGGTGGCTCCTATTGTTTCAGCTATCTATTCCATAAAGCTTAATTGCACTTTGCAGTCGACTCGAAGGGTGGTTGTTACACCCACTACCTTCAGCAAGACTTCACGCAACTGCCAGCATCACAAGACGTGCATTTTTAGTAGACAGGCAAGCTGTTGTATTTTTGTCCCTCAGAACTACTCAACAGGACACTAACCACTGACAAGTTTTCTCAGGCACACAAATCTCTTCCTATAAAACTTCTGGAGCTGCAGACCACCTTCTTCTATCTTCCTACAGTAAAGAAGCCCTGTGTTTAAATGCAGCAGCTCCCTTTTCCTTGACAAAGGCAGTATCTGAGTACTTCAGGAAAACGACCTGTTCCACTTTTCCTCCTGCCCTTTAAATCACTCTCCTCTCCCCAGCTAATTCCCTTTTCCAATTAAATCTGCCAAAGGGCTGTTCTCTTTGCTGCAAGAGCTGGATTTTCCCTCACTGTAGATTCGTAACTTTGTGAAACACATCTCTACACATTTCAAAATTAACCTGTATTGTCAGCTAGCCTCAATGTGGTAAGACACAGTGTAGCCAGAATATCTTGGGGGGGGGGGAAGGGAATTTTTACCTTTCAGTCAAAGCTGGAATTTTTGGCAATGAGTGGAAGTTGTTTTCGTACTCTGGAGAGCTCTTGACAATGGGACACCCACGTTCAAGTTCCTGCTGTGTTCATCTGAGAACATCTGGAGTTAAATCCTCTCCTCCAAGTTAGGCAGAACTACCACTTTAAAGCGGGGTGCATCCTGTGTCAGGTCAGTGTCTGATACCACAAAACAAACATTCACAGATTAAAACATCCCATTAGCATCCAAACGCAGACATTAACACAACTGAGTTAACAGGAAAAATATATATGTAAAAAAAGAGTAACATTTCAAACAGTTCTCCTTTCACTCCAGTATGGAATAAACAAATCTCAAACCTCCAGCGCTGCTAAGGAGCAAGCATTGTACTCCAGCAGTAACAGAACTGCAGCACTGGTAGCAACGGACTTGAGACAGAAAGCTTCAGGCTTCCACTGTTCATATGGTATTTCCAGACTTCTGGATGGTGCTTCAGATATGAGCCTCCTAGGAACTGCCTTGTGCCAACTTGGCACTCCCCAACTTGTTCAGGTTTTTTTTTACTGCCTTTGCTTCCTGGGCAGAGGCCGACGGGTGACGGAATGAGGACTGCTGCCCCTTGCAGAGCTTCGCAAAGCGCAGGATGGTGCTCTGAGTGCAGGAACAAGCTCTCCTCCCAGGGCCGCGTGCCCTTGTAGTGTGGCTGATCCCCCACCATGATCCTGCCCTTTGCAATCACCTCCTTTAGCACAGCTTCCGAATGCTCATGTCTAGATTGGGCCAGTTCCCAGGCTGAGGAACAATCCCCGTTTACCTAATGACACCATCCTGGCCTAGAACAGGGATGTCCTTTCTCTGACCCATTTGACACAGGAAATTTATCAGCTTTGGAGCTTTTCCACTTAAAACAGAGAGACTTGCGTGAACTCCGCTTGCCAAGACCTGCTCCACGAAGCACACAAAGGAGCCGTGTCATAGAAATAAATGAGTCGCTTCCTTGCACAAGCGCGGTGGTATTCTTCAGCCTGGCGGTCATGCCCTGGCAGGAACCTCACCTGGCACCTATTTTTGTCAACCAACAGGTCATAACCTGGAGGCAACACACTGTTGAGAACAGACACAAACTGTTCACAGGAACAAAGAAAACTGAATGCATGGGCAGGCTTTGGAAATCCCATGGAAATTTTATCTGATGAGTGATGAGCAGATTGCAAAAACACTTAAGTACTTCTGGGAAGTACCAGATCCCATAACTGCTCCATCCCAGGAAATTGCCCCATCATTAGGCAAAACAGTCATGCTACCTCTTGGTTTTTTCTGTGTGGCTTGATGAGTCTTCCTTCCTTTTCTGACCAGATCATGACTCCACATCCACAGGTGAGGTAGAGAGTGTCTCTGTGCCGATTTGTTCACTGGATAAGCCAATTATCTTGCACACGAGGTGTACGTTTGACATGGCTCAGGCAGGGGAGCTCATCAAGCTCATGCTGAATTGATACCCCTCACTTCCCAGATGAGAGGTGGGCACTGCCACAGCTCAGAAGAGAACAAACAGCAAATCCCCCATGTACAAAGACACAACGCAGGTGCCTGAGCCCAAGCCATGAATCCTGATTTCAAATAATCCCTTATTTCAAAGCTGTGAGCATGCCCTCAGCCTGGGAGAGCACAGGAATTTTTGACACATTTTTGTTCTTGTCAACAGTCTTTCCTTCTCCAGTAGGCTGTGAAGCCCCTTTTTGGGCACCTGGACCAGGACTGGGAATCGCAGTACAAGCCCTGGGTTTTTCAAAGTTAGGCGTGTTGCAGCTCACTCGTCCCATGCCTGAGCTGCTGCTGTCTGTAGCGGCTTGAGCCGCAATGCAGACCCGCAAAGGATGCGAACAGGTGACTGCCAGCTGGGAATTTTCTAATTCAAGTGCTCATTTCTCTTTTAACAAGATTTTAAAAACACACCTCGATATGTTTCTGAAAGTTTAAAAAAGTATGGAAATGATATCCCATAGAAACTTCAGAATGGACCTCTAATCCCTGGGGTTAATGGTAAAATACGCTTGTGAGAGCCAATGTCACATCTCTGCTTTAAAGCACGAGGTACTAATACTTCCCTCTGAAAAGGTTCAAAGAATTTGTATCATGAACATGTGCACTTCCCAACCTAAGTTCAGTAGCCTTCGGTGAAACGTCCCGTAAAATTCAGCGTGAGGCGTGAGTCCATTTACTGAATAGCTCATCCTTGGCTTTTGAAATTCATTACATCCTAAACAATCAAATGGAGCCCTCAATGTATGTATTTTAAAGTAGCCCTGAATGCATATATTTGTACCTTCTCTTTCTATAACAACACAGTGCTCCTCAAGAAACGGCTGACAAAGCGTGGATCCTTACTACGCTTCAAAAATGGGCAGTCTAGAGGAGAGTGAGCTTTTGCCATTCAGTCACGCACGAGCTGGCCGAGGAGAGGAGGTAACAAAACGGGCTGTTCTACCTAGGCAGCTCGTCAACACACTGTCCCTCTACAACCTCTTATTAGGCCAGCTGGCCTAAGAACTATCAGTATCTCCTCAGAGCTGAAATGCGGAGAGTCCCAGTCAAGAAATGGCGTGAGCTCACCTTCACAGTGACGTGGTCATCCTTGGTGCGAGTGACCCGTGCTCCTCGAGGTTAATCATCGCTTTCTGAAAGCTGGGGTCGGGACACAGGACTTCATCGATGAAGACATACTAAACCCTCCGCGGCTCAGAGCACACGCACTGAGGCTGCTGGAAGGCACAATAACCATACAGACGGAGCCAAGTCACACTGATATTGTACGGAGTCTATTTGGAGGCTTGGCCTCAATTAGCATATAAATGAAGTGATACACGCAGTCGCAGCTTGCCAGAAAATGAGACAGAATAATCTCCCCAATTTGGCAGCTCTCTAGAGCATTTAGTTTGTGAATGAAGAGCCAGGCACGCTTTGAAGCCAAGCTGGGTTCACAGCTTACAGCCAATTGACTTTACATGGTGAAAACAGGTCTTGAGAA
Organism: Gavia stellata; assembly: GCF_030936135.1. NCBI lineage: Eukaryota > Metazoa > Chordata > Aves > Gaviiformes > Gaviidae > Gavia > Gavia stellata. The sequence continues at coordinate 120,636,354 of NC_082594.1, forward strand.
GTCGTGAAGCAGACCAGCACTTTTTCTGCTCTTAAACTAAGTTGCTATTATAGGAAAGTGACTTTAAAGATACTCATCACCCTTCCAGTAGACTGACAGCATTTCACCTATTGCATCCACAGGCCCAGATGAGCTGCGGTACGGCCCTCCCACTGCAGGCTTCTGGCCACTGACAGTGCTTGATTTTATTCCAAGTAAAGGAGAAGGAACTGAAAGTTCACAGGAAAAACGATACGAAGGAGATGTGACCACGTAGCTGCTGAGCTTAGACACAGACAGAAAGTTTTCTTACAGAGCTTTATTAGGGTAAAGAATAAGGAGACAAAAATAGAAACAAAGACATTTAAAACTGGCGCACAAGAGCGTAGAGGGAACGAGTAGTTGTATGTATTTGTATAGCCTATGCAAGCCTTTGAAGGTATTTCAATTAAGACAGAGGGAAGAAGGCTTGTGTTTTTGTACAAATGCCTTCCACATTTATTGGGGTTTAGCTTTCCTTCTTTAAATATTTTCAATTGTCAGGGGCTCAGCTCAGACGCAAAAGCAAGGGAATCTAAGCACAAAGGCATGCAGATTTTTCCAAGAACAGTGCAGTCTTGCTCCTATAGCTACAAAGTCTACTTTGGGGAGGATCAAATTTCTAGGGGGAAAAGCAAAACGGATTTAAACGTAGGTAAAATGTAAAAGGAAAATCAGTGCTAGGCTAGGATGGTCTTTTTTCTTCAGACATTTTAGCTCTGGTTTAAATGTACTGACTTGGAAAAAAATCCATTCTCCATTTACATTAGCAACCACAGCCAGGCCTAGCTTGACCATACATGTAGCTGCATCTTTGTTTCCATCCTGGGACAAATGCTTCTCTTCATTAAAGGCTTGGCATTACAAGAAAATCTTACAGGTCTCTCAAAAACCTCTTTGCATCCTTCAGGTAGCTTGTAGTTTCTTTGTGCACTGGGTTTGTCCCTTCCCCTCGTTTTTAAGCTCCAGTTTAGCGCTTCCCTACGATGCTGTAGCAGCTGCAATCTGGAACCGCACAGATGACTCATTCTTTGCAGTGCCCCAGGCCTTCTCCTCAGCTGGGGTGAGGTAGGTGCTGCGCTCCTGCCCGTTTCGCCTTGTAGGCATCTGAACACGTGGGTCCCTGTAAAAATCCACAAAGTCACTACCTGGTCCTGGACTTGCTTTAGGTACGATCCCATCTGCTGTTCACAACTAGGAACGCCGTGATCTGAATAACCGCTTTCTTTTTCTATGACATGAAATAGTCAGACAACCTTAATGAAAAGCAGGAATGACAGTCTGCTTGAGCAAGAGCTGGGAATTTTAACAACTTGGATCAAAGAAATGTGTGACATCCAACTTGATTCGGTACAAAAAATTAGATTAATGTCGCAAGACAAGAAACATCAAAATAGAAATATTCCTTGAAAAGCCCCCCTTGCCCGTTTCATTAATATTACCCACCCCTAGGCCGTCTGCTTTCCTGGTAAGCCATTTCTGGCACAGCTATTGTGTGAAGGGTGGTTTCTGATCTTGCGCTCTGGAAAATATCCCATTCAAGTTTCAACAAGGGAGAAGTATTTCATTGAGAAATTAGCATTTGTTTAACCCACCCTCACAAAAAAAAGGAGCAAAGTCGTTCATCAAAAATGAATACAGCAGAATGAAATAATCCCATGACTCAGGGTTGAACCAAAGTTATGATGCAAATCTACTAGTGACTCCAACTTGCATCTGTTCAAATTAAAGGGCAAAACTGCTCTAATCTTGTCAGGTCTTGCATATTCTGACAACACCACCTGAACTGGAACAGCAACATAATTTTCCAGTTGTCTCCACACTTGGCTTTCTTGTGGTCAGAACCTAAGAGTAGCTCTGACAAAAAGAGAGGGCTGCTTCCCAAAATTTTTGCTTCATAAATACATTTCTTATTCGTGCTTCTAGGCACATAACATCACCTCCAGGATCACGAATCTTTTATGACCATGACCTATAGCTTGGCAATTACAGTTTATTACGAAATAAAGATGCTAGCCGTGTCCTGAACTCACCCACAAAAAGTCCTGCACAGATTACTTCATTGAATCTTTCCTCTGTCTCTCTTCCCCCGCCTCAAAACCACAAAAAGCAAAGCAACACGGCTTAGTAGAGCAGGAATAATGATAATCACGTGGAGCTTTTGCTTGGTTTCTATTATCTCAGCACTGCAAGGCCCCAGCTCCGTTCACAGGTGAGGAGTCTTCAGGGGACCAGCTCTTTTTGGCTGAATCCTTCTGCATGCTTCGTAGCAAAATGAGACCATGCAACACAAACATCGTTGTATGGGCTTAAGCTACCTGTCTCAAGTGAGTTAAGTAATAGGCTGAAAAGGAAGTCTGGTACTGAGCTACTGGTACCCTTTATGGACTCCATTACCGAGCACACGACTAATGACCTTCGCCACATGAGACACAGCCTAGGGACATGTGCGACTCATGGTGTTACACCACGGGCAAGTGCCACACAAGTCTCTCTCGTCTGACGTGATTTCCAGCCTCTGGCTCATCCCAATTTTAATCGCTTCCTTTGCTGTCCAAGGGCAGGGAAGCAGCAGAGGCACGCTGGCAGGACTCACACCACCTTCCCGCGAGCAGCCTGTCACACAACTATGTTGGGCATCACCTTCCTCTGCTGCCCTCGATGGCTGCCAGAGCTGCATCCAGCCCTGACACCAGCTCCTGCCTCTGGTGCAGCTTCCAGTTCGGAAATTGTACGTGGTGAACAGTTTGCAAGCCTCAACAAAGCCCCAGCTGTTTTTATTGAGCCTTCCTGAACCTATTGCTTGTAGAAATGAGCATTAAGAAAGGTCAGGGACAAGGGACATTCAAGAGGAACTAATGTGCAAAACAAAGATCTCCGAGAAGCTAACAACCTTCTGTGAGGTTCAGCATAAACTACAGAGACCAGCTGCAAAAGAACAGTTGGATTACAGCTATAAACAGACCGAGTTTTACAGCGGGTTTATATATCTATTTTGGTGAAGTTATTTATTCTACAGGAAAAATGCTATTCGTAAGGCCCCGGGAAGGCAGGGGGACAAGAGGAGAAAAGGAAGTCCTGCTTGTGTTGTTAGGAGAAGCTTCATTTCTAGGCTCAGAAAGGGACTCTAAAATAAACATTTCACAAAGCTACAAATTTGGAGAGTCTTCAAGAAAATCATGCTTTTTTTTTTTTTTAAGAAAAAAGAAAAATATCTCAGAGCTCTGCCATCAGGATATTTAAAGCTACTTTCCTGTCTTTAAAAGCACACCCTGTTTTTTGTTTCCTGGCTGGGGGTGGGGAAGAAAACCAACCCAGAGATACAGAAATTGCAGCCCAAGGTAAATAAGAATAGCATGTGTTTTAGTATCTGCATGAGGCAGTGAGGTAAATGGAATGAAAACTGGACTGAGTATAAAGACGAGGAGAAGAAAGAGAGTGCCCAGGTGAAAAGATCTTTGACGATTCAGATTAAAAACTGTTAAGACAGGAAAATCTACCTGAAGCTGTAAGTTTTGTGCAGGCTTAATACAAACTGTATCTTTTAAGTTAATTAATTTCACACAGTAAGTTGCTATGTAAAGTCCACACTGAAACAAGGGTAGCTCTAACCAAAGGAGGCTTCTAAATGAAAACAAGTGATATCTGTCATCTTTAGTGTAAAACAAATACTAAAACATGCCATTTCTCCATTCTGTTTTGTCCCTCAGAGAAGTCCAGCTTACTCCATAGCTAATAATGAAAAGCAGGCTCATTTGTTTTCTATAAAAACATTTCAAGTGAAAAACAAAAAACGAGGTATTTGGTTTTTATTCTCAGATTTCTCCAAAACACGAGCGATGACAAAGTGGTCTGGAAACCTAATCATGACTAACAGGCACCCAAACAGAACCAAGACAGGAAACATTTCCAGAAGCTCTCAAGCCTATAGGACCCAGGGAAACCAGCACAGCTACACTGAAAGACCTTATTTGTTCATTCCAAAGATGAGTTTCGGGAGCCATAGGTTGTAAGTCTTACGACTGTGCCAGCTGCCAATTTATTTATTTCCTCTCCCACCATGACCTATTTCATAGACATTTGCTTTTTTTTTTTTTAACTTTCAATCAGATTCAACAGTAACACAATAGCAGCGAGGTAACAATAATGAAAAAAATAGAGCATCCTTTGCTCAACACATCCTAAGAAGGTGTGTCACCTCAGTCATTCAAAAAAGCCAGCCATCTATTCACAATGCAAGATGAACATGCCAATAAATGTGCAATCCCCCCTCTGAAAGTGGTTATGAATCACCACGTTATCAACATATTATACGTTGCCCCCAGGTGAAATTATACCAAAATTAAAACTATCGGCATGTCTTAGAGTTCACCCTACAAGATACCATGCACTCTGCTCATCTTGCGGCAAATAGTTACCTGGGCCTTAATGGGGAAGACTAAGATATATTTCTTCCTCATACCAGAGTTTTTCATCAGAATTGTGGAGTCTAATTTACACTGTGCATATTTACAATTTTAAGTAGTGTATTTTGGCTTCTCAAGATCCAACAACAGCCAGTGACCAGTACAGGTCCTATCCGTTTTTTGCTTTCAGATCCCAATTTTAACAAATGCCCATTATTTTTGCTGCAGAAAGGAGCAAGCAGAAGAGCCTCTGCCAAAGGCAGGAATGCTTATAGCAAACCAGGCTCCCAGAAGTTCTCCACTTTGCACCTTCCCAGACTCAGTGCTACAAGCACAGGTCAAAACACAAAATCACAGTACTATGATTTTGAAATGAAGGTGTAATGAGCTTCACTGGCCAACAAAAACATTTCTCTCTCTTTTTCTTTACTCAGAAGTGTCACTTCTTCTGCAAAATTAGATTATTTCTTCAGAAGCTAAAGCAGTCTGTGATGCATCTTCCACCTTCAGAGCACCCATGCAAAGGTAGGCACATAGCTATGTTGCTAGAGGAACACAACTGGGGACCTGGTGAGAAGAGCTCTAACCTTGTGCCTTGCAAGATAAGGTTTTAATCTTGAATTTGTCCCTTGACTGGGGGAGTGGGGTGATTTTAGGAGATAGGATTTGTATTTAAAGAATGCATTTGAAGATATTCTTTAAGGTCCCTTCCAACCCAAACCATTCAATGATTCTATGATAATATTCCTTTAACATTAACTTAAGCTACTATTTAAAAATCTAATCTTGTGTTCTTTTTTCCTCTGATTCTTGACTTTATTCTCTCTCCTGTGTTAATCATGACTGAAGTCTTTTTCTTGTTTAACATACAATAAATACCATATATAAATTGCTTTACCCTATTTCTGTCATTTGTATTATACCCTATATTAAATAATTTAACCCTGGAGCATGCTCTGCACTCCTGCTTCATGAAATTTGATGCACAAAGAAAATTCTTTTCTTACTCTGTATTAGCAATAGCAATGAGTATTAGTGTAATATAGTGACAAGTTTATTTGCAGAAATACACAGGTTTGTGGGAACTAAAAGCACAAATTCAGATCAAATTTGATAAACCATTTTAGGCCAAATACAGAAGAGCACCAGGACCAACAAGTTAGTTTTGTGTGCTCCTCTTGATGAGCTCTGACTGCATGCTATTAGGAAGAAAAACAAACCATGGATATTTTTTAGATTCACTTTCTAGAAAGCAAATTAATGACATTTTAATACTGTCTAGCTCATTCAGAGTCCATTAGAGCCACATTTCAGAAGGATGAAGTTCCGTATTAGTATCTCCAGCAGCAAACCTGTCTGATTTTCATTATCTTTAAGCAGGAACCATTCAAACAAATGACCAAGCAGGGATTCTGCCACAAAGGACCGGCCCTAGAGAAACGTTAACATTGACGGGGTACCTTCAGCTTGCACGAGCTGACATCCCATGTGGTTTAGGCAAATTTCAAATGTTATCTCTTATCTCAGCACATGAGTTCAAGGTGTATCCTGCTGGGTCTGGGAAATTTGAGAGAGTGATAATACGTTCAATCAGTGACTTACTTGAAGCAAATAACTCCCATTTTCTAGGAACAATTGTAAGGATTGTAATGGGAGAAACATCCAGTATTTTACCTGTCTTGGGTTTTTGTTTCAGTTTGTTTTGGGTTTTGGGTTTTTTTTTTTCGGTTTGGGGTGGGGTTTTTGGTAAAAGAATATTAGATTTTCCATTTGTTTGTAACTAGCAGGTTGTCCTTTTAGAGATTAAATCAAAATGAGACTTCACTATTACCATTTTAATTTAAATTCTTCCTTCTCATTACTTCCTACTTCTAATGCTCCATACCTGCAACTAGGCTGTTAAAACAAATATTCACGGTATATTATACATCCATGTATCTCTAAGTAAGAAGCTTCTTTTTTTTTTTTTACTTTCTTTTTCTTAAATGTAGGTTTTCCACTTACTGTTAAATTTCAAAAAATATTTTAGCAGGATGTAACCAGTATCAATTAAAACATGGCTTTATTTTCCACAAACAGACTGCGCTGTACTTTCTTCCAATTTGAAATGATGAACCAATAAACATACATTTTAAGACTAAAGTAAACCTTTTAAAAGCTTAATCTGAGGTGATTCATCTGAGAGAACTGGAATCATTTATCAAAGTTGCAGAAAGTACCTGAGCAATATTCAGCTCACTTGCCTGAACAGCAGTGTAAATATGGGTTAGGTATTGATTTTGGAAGTAGTATTACGGATCTGCATCAGTCTAAGTAAGGAACTTAGAGCTTATCATCAGTGTAACAGGAAGGAGTCAGAATAATTTTCTATCTCTGCACAAAATGTTTTCTTTTTCCCATTTAGTCTCTGACAATTAACAAAATTTATTTTAATTCATTGTGAATGTCTTTGATATCTTGGCAGAAAGCCAAAAGCCTTTTCTTTGAACATCTTGTGCTCAAGTGTCACATCTGGAAAAGCTAATATTTTAAAGTCTTGATACACTTCAGTTAGTTTTTGATTTCTGATATACAAGAAACTATCTAGATTTGCAGAAAAAGATGGCCAAAAGTCACCGTTTAACCAAACTTCTAATTATGATACCCAAACCAAACAAAAGCAAAAGCTAGGATTTTCTCTGAATTCTGTCAGAGCAAACAAGTCTTTTTAAAAAGCCTGGGATTTTCTGTGCATTATAAGAATTAGAAGTATTATAATGGTCCCATTGCTACGGTACCCACAACAATGGTAATGAAATTGAAAGACTCACAATTTCTATGTCAGTGGTGATGTCAACAGAACTATTCTCTGAAATTAAAAGATGAAGAATTAATTTTTAAATCTTCCAGTCCATATTTTCTAAAGTAACTGTGAGTTTAGATCTCTCTGATTCTGCATATGCAACACAGAGCAGCTCAGAAGGCTTTGGTTTTCAAACAGCGTTGAGGACTTCCCCTCTGAAAACCCAGATGCTACATAGCATCTTTTAAGACGACACCACTGTGAAGACAATGCCAATAGTCACTTTGGAAAATCATGCCATGCAATTTCAGCCTGTGCCTTCAGCAGAGACTTTGTTGTGGGTCACCCACGATCCACACACAGGTTTAGGTTACAACATTCAAAGTAAATTTTAAACAGCTGTTTTCATTGCCAGAGGAAGGATAGGGTAGTTGCAGCATCTAACTTAGGGACCTACTGCAGGAGGTTACATTACAAAACCAGTCTCCTCACGCACACTCTTAATCTTTCACATCACAGATGTATAAGCAAATGGTGACACCAATAAGCCTTTGGAGAAGGGACAACAGAGTATCTAGGAGCCACGTCACAAGGATCCTTTTTTGCTTCCTTCGTGAGCTGCCAGATACCTGTCCGACCACCCCATGCCACAGGGCAGGGGCAGCTCTGGTCCAAGGGGACTTTTAATTCCCTGGGGGAAGCAACAGCATGAGGTAGCCTCCTCTGCAGATTATTCACGGCGCAGGTTGCTTGGGACAGCAATGGCCTGAACCCTACGTGTGAGCCCTGTGGGACTGCTGGCTGCCATGAGAGTACTCACCCCCAGCCAGCTACTACAACAGCTACTGTCTGTCCATCGCTTCTCGGATGTAGGAAATGGCCAAGTCCTTCACTGAAGCAATGCTCCTCATCCAAGCTGCCTGCCTGAGGAAAGGCTTTCCCAGCCTTGCCCCACTGTTTAGGTGGGCTGAGTGCCCTTGGCACTCCGCTGGATGATAGAAAACCCCTGCAGACATCCAGCTCAAGTCCTGATTTTCTGGCCAGCTGACATTTGGTTTCAGGACTGTAGTCATTGACCTTCACAGCATCCAATGGGCACAGCAATTTACTGGGTGTCTCAGCCTCTCCCACCACCACCCTCCCCCATGTCTATTCTACCTTCCCGTCCTTGCAGATGCCTCTTGCATGCCCACATCCTTCAAAGCGCCAGGGGAGCTGCATGGCTGCAGAGAAGCCAGGCACGGACACGGGTGCACGCATGGCTGCGGTGTCTTCTCCCAGCTCCAGGACTCTAGGCCATCCCTGCCCTGGGAGCCAGGGTGGGAGGGGGCATGCAGCTGCCTCCCTTTCTATTCCCCCAGTGTACCAGGTTTGCTCGTGTTCACTGACATCAACCAGGAGTCCAAGTAATATGGTCAGACACGTTGAAAAAAGATCAGGAATATCTTCTGGAGGTGCAGAAAAGGTAAGGAAGTGGAGTGAGACGATTTGGATGAGGAAGATAAATGTTAGAAGTATCAGTGTTTAAAGCTCGCTAAAATAAAGAATGAGATTTAAAATTGAAAACAGATCTTGTGTAAGCTTAAGAACTGTTCCTATGTAAAAATCATCTGTCAGCAGAAAGAGCCTAAGGAATGTTCCTATTGATTCAAGACCTAAATTGGCTACAGGCTTTATGCAGGTGTATCTTAAGTCCTTATAAAAATTGAAAAGACTGCTTTTCTGACTGACTCTTCAATCATAACTAATACATGTATCTTTTTTAACTGATCAGAAGCAGCCGTCCCTAGAGGCTGGGAGGCACCGGGCAGAGATCCTGCTTGCACGCACCAAGGATCTCAACTTTTCATAGGTACCGGAGAAGCCCAAGCTAGACAGCGTGAACAGGCAATACCTCGCAGTACCAGACCGAATTCAGCCATACTAGAGTCCATCCTCACTCTTTTCTTTAGACTTTGCATTATTAATAAAGAACGACAGATTAAACATCTTCCTCCAGTCTATTTACTCCCTGCGCCAGTCGCAGGGCTGTTTAAGCTCACAAACCAAATCGTCTCAGAAAACCGTCTTCAAATGCTATCTAACAAAGTAAAATAATCACGTACCTACGCCAAATGAGTCTGCAAACACACATAATATTTTCCAAGCAGAAGTAACGGCTTGCCAAAAAGACATACTCCGGTTTAGGTAAGTTCTACTATTTATTAGAGACAGGCACATACATAATTATCAAAACTGATGACATTGGAAAGATTGAGACAGTGATGTAATTACTTCTGGATACCAGTGACTCTATGAGGGATGGATGATTCCTTTTTTCCCCCCCTGTGCTAATAATTTTCTTCCTCAACCACATCATATACCCTCACGGAGAGACTGCTGCTGCCTGTATATCCCTTCACCTTATTTACCACATGTGGCTGCAGCAGTATTCAGTGTGAGACTGCGTCACTTCAACCCATGTGCTCAACCGATCATCCGAATTTGTTTGCAAAATGATCCATTAAGACAAACCATCGCTTTACAAGACGACGAATCACATGCTTAATTGCCTTCTCTGAACAAGCAGAGGTAATTGCGAAGTATCTTGTATTGATGACTCCTCTACACGTCAGCTCAAAAGGAGAAATGAGTCTGAGATGCATCCAGTATGGGACTATGGAAAGCAGTGACTCTGCAATCAGAGCTGTTTTTCTTATATGAAAAAAATTACTCAACCAGTGCTGACTGTTTAAGAAGCAAAAAAGAACTTCAAGAAGTAAGTGAGCAATACATTCAGCTGAATATTGTTGCACTCCAGTGGGGAAGAACGAAATTTTTCCTATTAATTGCCTAATGACACAATTTGCCCCTCAAGTATAGCAAACTATTTGCATGGACTGTTCAGAAATGGAGCCATTTGCCTACAGCTGAGACACAGCAGGAGATTTATTACACTCATGTACATCAGACATTTCCGAGACATCATGCAAAGTTGTACCAATATCCAAGCTCTCAGCTAGGGTAAAGTTTCATTTTATTACCTAACATTATAAAGCTGTATTTTCCTCCTCAGATCAGAATAGCTGTATTTCTCCCCCCAGGTTAGCAGGACCTAACAGCAAAATGGTTGTGATTTCCAAAGGCTACTAAGGAACTTGTATAATTATATATCTTGCTTAGCTTGTATTTCAAATAATTAACCCTAACTTTTAAAAGCCAAGCAAACAAAGAAATCGCAAGAAACTACACAGTTAAAATTCTTGCAAAGTTTTAAGCCCGTGCCTCTCTGTTGCCTGTTCCACTCTTAAAGCCTCCTTTAGTCATCATTAGATCCATTACTTGCATGCCAAGAAGGGATGTGCAAGACAGATGTCACTTGTTTCTTAACTCTTTTCAAGGGTTCAAGAAAAGCAGAGAGTATTTTGAGCTCTGGCACCAAGAGTGAGAGCTCACAGCTGAGGCTCTAAGGGCAGGTCCATGACATCTCCTTATCTCTCTACAACCAGCCACAGATAACCAATGCTGCAGGACCTGAATGGTCTTAATTAGGGTTTCCCAGATAAGTTGCATGCCAGATACTTCACATTTTACCGAAACACTGCCTGAATTGATGACCATCTCTTTCTGCTCACGCACAAAGCGCAGAGCCCAGAGCTGTTGCTGTTACCAGTGGCAATACTGGCGGAAACTAATTTTGGGAACCATGCTTCCAAGTGAAGATCTAGCACCAGCAGTGAACAATTAGGAGATGGTGGAGGGTAGAGGGAGTTCCAGCAGGAAGAGAAAGGATTTATGTGGGAAGGCGGTGCTTGCTGATACTAGGTGTGAGAGCTGCCTGGAGACACTGGTCTTTGTGCACCAGCCAGTAGGCACAAGGACCGTAAGAGCAACTGCCAATGCCAAAGAATGCATTTCTTGCACTAAGTCGAGTTCATGTAACAGCAACAAAGAAGAAAAGAAGCCAGTGAAGCAATTGTGAGCATGGCCTTGCTTATGGCAGAGACCACTAGAGCAAAGTGGTGGAAACTTCCTGTGGACAAAGATACCCTGCAACAAACGTGTACCCCTGGGGCTAGCAGCTATTTCCTCAAATACAATAGCATGGGAGCAGAAAAGAAAGCCAAAAATAAAGCACAGCTTTAAAAAAAAAAATTAACCCCATAGCTTAGCTTGCGTTCATTTACCAGACCAGAATATTAATGGCTTGCAAATATTTGGAGATTGCCAAGTATTTGTGGCTCCTAAAACATTGATCAATATTAATAAGATTATGAAATTTAGAATGCCCAAGAGCATTTGCTTTCTTCCCCTAATGCTCTCTCCAGCGTGTTTCAGTCATACAGTGGGGGAATAGAAAGAGCATCATCAGGGTTACTAAACCAAGCCCAGAGTAAGAATAGCAAATAAACCAAAAAACATTAAGCAAACTACATATATACACACCATACAAAAATGACTAATGCCACATACATCTGGAGGAAATTAGAGTTAATTTGAAATAATGAACTAACCAAGCAGGCCCAACTTCATAGTCACTATTATTTGTGGTGGCCAGGACTAGCAACAGTCAAAAGATACGTCCATATTTCTATGCTCCATTTTTTAACTGTCACTGCAGCTCTACGTAATTAATTCTATCACATCCCCCATCATCCAGACATATTGCCTAATATGTAAATATAAATTGCTACATTTCTTCTCGTCTCTCTCCCATCCAAACCACAGGTATCTCCTGTATGCAGGATATTATTAAAACTTCGATGAAGGCAGAAGTTAATAACTGGTTTCTCCATAGGAAAACATTTTATGCTATGAAGGGATTTATTATCTGAAGTCAGGCAGGCTACAAAGTTTGCTGATGAGAAACAACCCCTCTGCCATATTCAACTGTTTTGACAACTGTTAAATACAAGTGATGACACACTTGAAATACCTAGTCTGAAACAAGATAAGATGAATACTTCATATTAAAAGCTTTCTTGTACTAATGCCTGTTTTTGCATGTATTAGCACCAATAGCAGAACAGCACTTGATACAGATGAAAGTAGAATTGGACTTGTAACCTTTAATGTGAGTCAGACGTGATTCATAGCTCGAGCTATGTCATTCCTATCTGTACTTGCTTATTTTATAATAAATAATAGACCTTTAAAATACTGCCTAACTGGCATGGGATCCACAGCCTTGCAGTTACATGCTGGCAGTTCAAGCCTAGGACAGGGCACAAATGAAAAAAGCTGTTGCTGCTGAATAGGGGGGAATTGCTAAAGGCATGCCAGCCCCCCCGCCAAATCCACAGTGGGCCAAACATGGGCATCTCTCCACCTCTGCTGGCTTCCAGCCTGAAGCCACCCCGTTTCCTCCCCTGCCTTTTCGTTTTGAGCAGCAAAGCCACTGAACTGGGTCAAGGAGGCAGGTTGGAGGCTTCAGCTCGCGAGTTAAAATCCCTGCGCTCGGTGGTGAGACTTGCCCAGAGTGACGACAGCTCTCCAGCATCCCTCCAGAATTTCCTCAAGGACACAGCAGACTGGGGAAAAGAAGCCCTGAAACATCTCAGTGCACAGACTTATTCTTGAAAATATTTTAATACGTCAATAATGTGATAGAAAAGGGCAACATGCAACCAGAATGGAATCTCTTTGTAGGTAGCTTGCCAATAGTCTACACAATAGCTTGTGCGAAGTGAATATTGAAAAGAAAAATAAGTTTGTTTTCAAAGGCCAGTGGAAAGTCTCTGAGAAATAATAAGAGTAAAGACTATTAGTCTTTATTACTCCAATATATTTGTTGTGTAGCATTTTATAGGAAAGTGGAGAACGCCATTCTGTCCTCAGATAGACCAACCACATATTAGCAGCCCACCAAACTAAAGCTGAGATTTTTTTTTTTTTTTGTACTGTGTGGATTTCTTTAAGTCTAGCTTCCAGGCTTGGCTAGCAAAATGGATTTTTTTCCTTTGATACAGACCATCGATATCTCATGAATATTACAACATGTCCAAGCCCAAGCAACTGCAAGCAGAGTCAAGTGCTTGCAAGCAGTCAGTTACAGCAAACAGAGCTATGAATGCTGGTGTTTATGGGATTTGTCTCTCTAAAGGCAATTGCAGGATGCCAGTGCACTAAGATGAAACTTCACTGTTAAAATCAAAACATTTCCCACAGCTGCTTCTAGAGCAGGGCAGCGACTCTTCTGACTCTAGAAAGCTACCATAACTGGTTAGATAACTGGGGAAATTCGGTCTAGAAAAGCAAAGCAAATGAAGAAGCAGCAGGAAATTTCACATGGTATTCCAATGACAACCGCCACTAGTTTTCAGCTGTTCTCATTTACACATTCTAGCCTGACTTACACAGTTTCGTGAATACCATGGCTTCTCTATGAAGCTAACAGCTCAAATGGCAGCACAGACTCAAAAGAAAGGTTACCCAACCCCAAAGTGAATTTCCCAACCTTGTGGTGTGAAAAATACCAGTGTTAGATCAACGGCAAAGCACACCAGGTTTTCTGTTAACTAGTACTAGAGACCTTTTGGAGCAGGGTAGGGGAAGGGGCTCCAAGTCAGTGCATTGCAAATTGAAGCCCACTGTCAGTACTGTTTTCTGTACTTCTGTAGACACACCTGTGTCTGTTTCCTTTAGGCGTGGTGTAAAATGCTTTTTTGGGCAAAACTGACACCTGTCTGTCAGTTCAAAGCAATACCACAAGGCATCCCCAAATCTGGTCTACAGCAGACAGAAGAAGCGGTAGTCTTTCCATATCACTGCTCCTACTCAGATACAGCAGTGTCACAACCGTGCCAAAGCAGACACAGTGTCTTGTCAACTGTTGAAAAATGAAACAAAGGCTCCCGTCAACTTCTCTCAATATAACCAGCAGACCCACTCAAAATGGATAAGGTTACCAGGGGAAACAAATAATCTGGAAACACAGGTTAATTCACAGGCAGCTGCACTCTGAGTTTTGTGCCAATTAACAGATGTTCAGGTAAAGCTAAGATAAGACTGTGACCATATCTATGGCATAAGCGGTTATGATCTGCACAAAACCTGGCACTAGCTAAATGTTCATTTCCAAATGCCTTGTTTTTCCCAAGAGTTGATTTCCAGGTTGTGGGGAAAGACTCATGTCATTCATTTGTCCTCCATAGCAGCTGTTGTCCATAATGAAGAACCATATTAAAACCCTCATGAGAGAATTTTAATGCTTCTATTTCATCATACTTCAATCTCAGCGAGTAAATAGAAGAGGACTCTATTTCTGCCCTGCCTCACAGGGACATGCAGAAGCAGCTCTTGGTCTTTGTGCCTGTCTTCCCCTCCCTCATGCAAGACGGAGCAATGAGTCTTTCCTTACAGCCCCCTAATTCAAACACCGGACAAGGGTAATCACATTTCACACTTCATGGTTTAAACCGATCACCATATGGATTAGGAAAGAAACTGTGCCCCACTGCATATGAAACTATCTCACAATTTCATAGCTGTCAGTGGTTTCTTTGCTGTAGTCTCAAGAATTGGGTATTTGCCACGGCTGGAGACATGGATGCTGGACACGCACATCTTCTCCTTGCTGCTTTATTTTGTCAGCTCTGTATTTTTGAAACTTGTCCAGAGCAGAAATCAAGATGACAGTTTCATTGCTCGGAGCTGAGCATACTTTGGAGATATCTAACACATTGCACTTTCACATACTAATAATGACTTGCTAGGAAATTCCCATGCTGTGCTAGTTAAAAATGCAGTGGAAGAGTGGCTTTGATCATCTTCAGAGCTATTCTCCTGCATTTAGTCTTTGGGGCAGATTTATCATTTCAGATTAAGACTTAACACAGTCCCCATTAAGACCGTTAGCCATTTTGCAGGTTTTTGTTGGCTGTTTTTTCTTTTTTTTTTTTGAAGCACAAAGTTTGCATTTTAAAACTATTTTTAGAGAAACCCAAAATTTTGGTTGAAGAATTTTTTGCATAGTACTCCCACAGCGTGTCTGCTGAGGTGGCTGTCCTTAACAGCTCTGAGACCCACTAGGTAAAACATCTGGGGACCTTCTCCATTCCCAGAATTTCTGTGGGGAACATAACCATGGTTTCCAGGGCCTGAATCCCCATTCAAGAGATGCTGTTCCTTGAGCTGCTGCAGTAACAGCAGCAAAGCTGTCTGACACACGGCAGATGATATGAATAATTATGCCCGGTTTCTCCCTGCCAACCAAAAAGAAAGGAGGATTTGGCAGGAACGTTCAGAGGCACACAGCAGCAGAGCAGAGAAATGGAAGAGAAAAAGGGCTTTTGGCCCATTTCAAACAGCTGTATATCTTTCAGTGCTTCATCTAATCAGCGCTCAAGCAACTGAGCTGCCATCCCTTTGGAGAACGTGTCCGAAGGGAGTTACTCGGCTCCATACCCTGGCATCTTTGGCCCCTGTATCTCACTCCCTCCCCAGCAATTATTGTTCATGTCATCTCATTTCAGAAACTCCAGACACTTTCTCTCCAGCTTCATCGCCCCTTTTCCCGACAAACAGCCCTCTTTCCCATGGCTAGAGCTTCTGCTCCCTTTAGGAAGGCTGCACATACATTTCACACAATAGGCGCCATCTCCATGACACTGCGTGCTGTCTGCACAAGGAAGAGCTGCAAGTTTGCCACATAAATCCTACCATGTAATTGATTTTCATGCCAACATTTCTGGGTCACAGCAAGCACTCATGCTCTGGGGAGCCTTTCATAACCAAATGACTTCAGATTGCTCTGCTCTGAATAATCTACTCTGACAATGGTTATTGTTTGTGCTTGAAGCTCCAGTCAAAACTGGAGCCCCACTGATGCCAGATAAATAGACAGGTAAACACAGCCCCTGCCTGAAAGGACTTGCTGCATAATTTATGTCAACAAGGAGGCAGAGCAAAGAAGAAGAGTCCGAGTTCAGGAATTGATAGCATGGGGTTGAAGAAAGCACTGGCCAAAATGTTGCATCACCATGGGTTAAGGGTTCCCCCCCCCCACGCCTCCCCACTTGATCGCAGAAGCACAAGACCAAGTGGGACCTCATGAATTCACACCACATAGCCATGCCCCCAGGCAGGATCAGCTGCACCCGCGCCATCCCTGACAGACATGATCTACATCATTCGAACAGAGATTCTGCAGGTTGCCTATCCCAACTAGTGTTACTCTCAGCAAAATCATCTTAATGTCTGTTCTGGCCACCGTGGACCAGAGAACAGATTATTGCTTTTGTCTTTGCAAACAATTGATTTATTTGAAAACTTTGATTCCTTTCAGCTTTACCTTCCCTAAATTACACAGCCCCATGTCTTTCTCTTCACGGTGTAGGGCCCTGGTCTTTCTTCTTATTCCTTTCGAGCCCCTCCAGTTGGTCTTGCCAAGGAATTACCACTATTATCTCCACATGGAGTAGGATCCCTTTGCATGTCCTGTCACCTCTCTCTGTCTAACCATGTGGAATAACTGACTTTGTCGCTATATTGTCTCAGTCACTGTCATTTTCGGATCTTTTTCTGCAGAACTGCAACCTATCCATTTGTTTCCCACCATGTAACCAAGTGACCGATTATGGCTTGTTACAATGCAGAAATTCACATTTGTCTTCCTTGGACTACCATCTATTTTCAAATCATTTTTCTAGTTTCTCTCGGCTGTTTTGAATCAGAAGCTTGTTGCCCAAAACTCCTGAGCTCCCACCCCCTAGGTCAAATTTTCCATTATCAAATATATTTAATCATGAATCACTGTTCCATCATCCAAGTCATCAGGGAAAATACCAGCTGACTGCAGACTGACAGATGCATTTCTTCATTTGGATGATGATCCCCTGACTGCTGTTTGAAGAGTGCTTCTCTGGTCCACTGTTTTATTAAATCGTATTTCCCTAGACTTGTCAAGCAAGACAACACCAATGTTTAGTTAGAAGGTTTGATTAATAAAGGACACATTCACACTGGCTTTATAATCTGTTAAAGACTGATGTAAACTACTCTGGTGTTGAAAAGGGATGGTCAAAATGCTCCCCTCAGCAGAGGACTGGCAGAAAGCAGGCAGAGTAAGACCTCTTCAGCAAGCATGGAGTTACCAAGTGCAAGAGGGAGAGTGACAAGTGTCCCATGTTCTCCCTCTGGAGACGCAGCATCCTTTTGCCCTCTCTTCCAAAAACTGATCTCCTAATACCTGTTCCCGAACCATCTCTGAAGCAAATCGGGTTAGCTGTTGCTCAGCTATTTCCTGCAACCCTTTGAAGAACAGGCCCTGAAGTGTTCTTATAGAATCATAGAATGGTTTGTGTTGGAAGGGACCTTTAAAGATCACCTAGTCCAGCTCCCCTGCCATGGGTCAGGGACATCTTTCACTAGACCAGGTTGCTCAAAGCCCCATCCAACCTGATCTTGAACACTTCCAATGATGAGGATCCACAGCTTCTCTGGGCAACCTGTTCCTGTCTCTCACCACCCTATCACAACCATCATTCTTCAGGAAGGCCAGAGAGGTTTGATTTGCTGCTGCATCAGAAACTCCTTTTTTCCCAGTTCAAGGGATTTTGGCTGACAGCAAAGCCCATGCTAACCACAGACAAAGGACATGCCTGCAGTGCTCACAAGAAGCAAGCCAGCTTCACAGGCAGCCACTGCTCCTTTGCAGGCCAGGTCCTGCTCCCCTTCACACACGCATGGCCAGGCTATGTCTGGTGTTTGTGCTGGATCGAACAAAAACATATTTTTGCTTGCTGCACCCTGCAGAAGGCAGAGTGAAAGAATCACGCCCGTACGTATAAAGGCTTCGGGTACAACCAGTTTCAACAAAGCCAGGATCCAAAAAGAACAAAAAAAGAATAGGAAAGGAACAGTGCCAAAAATACAGCGCAGCTTAATTTGAAAAGCATCAGGTGATAGTGTCAATGATCGACATGATCTGCACATGCTCAGTTTTATTTCCCATTAATTTCCAAGAGGAATACAACAGCATGATGAAACCAGAGCTTTAAGAGGCCTGGATCTAAAAATTATTGACACCCCCAAAAAATTCCATCACCTGAGTCTCAGAGAAACTCAAAATCTGTGTTTCCAAAACCGCTAAATTAAACTCTTTTGCAGCAAAATTCTCTTTTACTGTTCACAGTTGTACTATTTTCTTCTTCAGTCAAGTACGGCACTGCAGAAACTATTTCTTGTTGACTCCAATAGCGCCATTTCTTATTAACACTGGTCAGTGGATCTTTCACTTTGAAGACCGAAGCGAGCAGCATGGTCATTCTATTTGCGTGAAAAACAATTATCTTTGCCTTCAAGAGGCATTTAAAGCTGGAAATCAAGAAAGGCACCTTGTCATAATGAAAACTTTTTGAACATTACAGTTTCAGAGATTTAAAAACCGCCTACTGCAATTCCCTGTGATTTTTTCCTTTGCTTATAAACTTCAGTGTTTCATAAATCTTACTATTTTGCTAAAGCCAAAAATTTAACACCATTACATATTACATAAAATAATATGGTTAGCACATCACTTCCACAGTATAGGAAACAAACCGTAAAGCAGTAACTTGGTCTTTATGAGAATCTTTTAAGAGAGCACAGCTTTTCCTCAGCAAAAAAAGCCAGCAGCAAAACTGTCATTTACACCATGCTGCTGCTTTAGCAGGATTTCCTGTCACAGCAAAATAGTCCTATTTTGGCCATCACCAGGAATACGCAAGCTCTGCTTGCTAAAGAAGAGACTTTACATATTTCGTAACTCAGCCACCATAGCGTGGGATACTTTAAGCTCACTCCTGTTGGGCATCATCCCAGCACTGTCACATCCCACCCTCACACAGGCTACAGGACACTTGGGAGCTGGCTTCTTCCCTGTAACCACAAAGATGAGACAAATCAGCCATAAGGAAGACTAAGTACCAACACCAGGCTCATCATCCAACACTGACCCTGCTCCACGCAAACCACCACAAGCTTGCAGGAGTTATTTTTCACCCCTCCCAAGGAGGTGCCCTCTCCCATTGGAAATCTGCAGTCACACGTGACACCTGAAAGCAACCATGGCCAATCCCCATGGCAAAAAGAAACAAGTGCTCTGAAACTGAGCACTGCAATGAGATGCTTGAGAGTCAAGTTATACAGGACCTCTAAATTGCACCTCTCCTTAGCAGGTCCAGTGAGCAACTCCACCGTCTAATATTGGGAAGGCAGGACTAGGAAAAGCGTGCAGAAACGTGCTACAATTTGCATCTGTGAAATGCAACCTTGTAAAAGGCATATTCTCTTTCCCCCTCTTTTCTTTTTTTTTTTTTACACATTTACAGAATTTTTAAAGACAGAGGTAGCCTTAAATCTATATTCTTCCCCAGAATGCGGGCCATAGAATCAATATTAATAATATTCATTAGCTTCATAATGCGTGTCTGAAATTGCAGACAGCAAGCAGTGGAGAGTAGAGCAGGTTCTCTGCAATTTCATTACTGCTTCATACCCTAATGCAACAATCCCCAGGGTGGGGGACTTCTTGACTTCACATTTGTTGCTAGAGGCACAATTCTCCCCCTCTACCATGTTACTGATAGGAGCTCAGACATCTGCGCAATCTTAGCTCGGTGTTCATAGCGGTTTGGGTATGTATTACCTTTGGGCTTGCATCGAGGGGACAGTTCCCATCACCATTGCCACACTACCATCTCCATTCTCCAACAGGGCTCTGCCACGCACATCATTGTGTGATCATCCCACTAAAGGTATTTTCCATGAATATGCTAAAAGAGCAGAGCCTACCCCCAGTACGAAGGTAGAAGTAACTGGCTGCTTCTCTCCCCTGACCAGTGGGGTGACAAAGTCGTGGGGGCAAATGCACCAAGCCACCAGGCACAGAGAGGGAGGCAGGCAGGGATAGCGACAGACTGACTACACACATAGCTGCTTGCTTTTTAATTCCTTCTTTTTATTTGCCTTTTATTGCTTCTATTTACTTTTAATTGCTTCTACAAAGCCTTATGGCATCTCCACGTCTCCTCAAACACTGCCTGTGCTCCTCTGTTACTATACAGGGATCTCTCAGCTATCCTAGAAACAGTTCCCGAGGCAGTGGGGGCTGCTGAAGCCCGAGGGGTGGGCTAGCAACCTCCCAAGGTGGCTTTCCCTGCAGCAGAGGCGTTCACAAAGGCTCCCCGCATGGATTCTCTGGTGCCTGTGAAAGGTTGCAATCACTTCTAAGCTCTGTCTGGGGGACAGCAATGGCTTCTCCACCCGTTCACTGGCTTTCATAAACCTTGGCAAAATTTAATTACGTTGGGTACCTTCCTCCCTCTATCACGCTTAACCGAAGCTGGACAACAGATGCAAAGTTTTTTCAGGCAGGAAAAGACATGTAGACACAGTAGCAGGTCTGATCAAACAGCTCTGAATCCTTAGAAATCATGTTATTTTTCAGTTGCATTAACCCTCTTTTTGCTGCTAGCTGAACCTTTCAATTGTCAGTGTTATTTGACCCTTCCATACAGCCTTTCCTATTTCTAGGTACAACGTGAGAATCAGTGCTTGATTCGCATCACTTCGCAATGCCAAAACATGTTTAAAAATAACCGTGTACTAAACCATTTCCTTTTACATGAAGGCTTATAAGCCATCCCTCCCATTTTAAAATTAAACCTAAATTTCAGATCTAAGCAGTTCTAAGTCACATTTACAAAAATCTGGTACATGTGAAAAATGCAACATTGGCTGTAACTGGCTACAGACTGGTGCCAGTTTAGAATATTTATGCAAGACAAGAATAGACAGAGGGAAATAGCTCCCAAACCCCACCAAAAACCATGCCCTTTCCCAGGCCCTGTGTTTTGCTTAACGCTCAGTCCATAATTGTTTTCCAATCTGCCAGTGGCCCTGATGCTGGGGAGGGGGCCTCCGCTGACTCCTTCTAAAGCGAGGTATGCCGGTCAGGGATTTCTCATTTCCACTCCTGCTTTGTCTCTCACACTTCATTTCCCCATCAAAAACATACTTTGAATCTATAATCTCATCATTTTTCCATCTGACCGTGGTATCCTCCTGGACCACTACTGCGTAACAGAAGACCAGCATCCTCGCTATCCTTCCTATGTTTGAGGACAACAAGCATATCAAGTAGACTAAGAGGTGTCCACGAATGTGGTAATTTTTAAGTATGTTCCCTTACGTAGCAGGAAGCTACTAAGGAGAGTCCTACTCACACTCCTCCCTCTTCCCCAGCAACACCTCTAGCAGATGCTTGCATTGCTCCCCCGAGGTTCAGCTCTGGAAAAGATTCTGCTCTCCACTAAGGTTACTGCTCCCTCTGCTTTCAGCAGCAAGACGTGCACAAAGCCCAAAATAACAGCTCCACTCTGCATGAGCTGCACCTTGAAGTCTCTACACAGGTGCCCTGCAACAACAATAGTATAACAATCAACCCATTTCAAATGTCATTTTTCACAGCAGAGTGGAGAAGGCAAGTGACAGACCCGCAGGGTCTCCCGCGGGTGGTGTTGCAGTGTTTACAGCCACCTCCTTCCCTCTTCCCCTCTTTTGTGCCTACCGCATCAATCAGACCTGGCAGAGCAGGTGGATCCACCAGCGAGCAATGGCAGATGAGGGGCCCAGGACACCCAAGCATTAGTACAGGCACGCTGACAGAAAGCTATTCCCGCCATCCGCCTCTCTGCGATTGCTAACATGGATGTGGGGTTTGAGCCTGTACAGCTTACCAGTGCTGCACTGTTTTTTTTTCTTCCTAGGAGTTTAGACCAAGTCAAGCTCAGAGTTGCTGAGGGATATTGGGCTGGTTAGTCTCCTCTGCCCGGTCCTTCTTCCCACATGGTACGATAAGCTCTTGGTGAAACGCTGTGGCTGGAGAGGGGGATGTTATTTAAAGTTTAGAAGTTACCAGCCTAAATTAAATAATTAAAAGACTAGTGTCCTGAAGGCTCTTTAGCAGTTAGGTAGATCTTTGTATTGTACTTTAATGTAGATAAGCCAGTCAAGAATCAGTTTCTGTTCTCAAAAAACATTCTGATGTTTAAGAATAGTTCAGTCTTAACAGGAATGAAAGGCTGAAAACCCCCCAATTTTAAGTTAAGACCAATAAAAATCTCTTTAGAGGCAAATTTCTGATTTCAGTAAAGGGAACCATAGTCTTAAACATTCTTTCTTCACTTTCAAATGTGTGTTAAAGTATCAGATACAGTTTGGTCTAAGTATACTCTCTAACAAGCCAAATGAAGCATAATACCTTCCCAAAACATGACTGATTAGGTATAGACATTTAATTTCAAAATGAGATATTCTGATTTTACCCAGCTAAAGTCAAAGAGAGGAAACTAATCACTCCAGTTTTTGCCAAATATCCCCCCCCCCCCCCCCAATCTACAGTTTCATAGGAAGTGTTTTGTTTTTGATAAAACTGCATTCTCTATCCTACAGAAAACATTTTCATCAAAGCTTTCCCAGGCACACTGAGCTATGATGCTGGAGAAACCTTCCGCTTGGGAAGGGCCTCATCCACAGCCATCAGTGATGCCTCCCACAGGGGATACCAGTGTTTCCTGGGAGCATTGCAATTTCGTCCTTAAGCTGTCTGCACGCTCTTGGCAGACAGCTATTGTGTCTCCATCAATACAGGTGCTATCTGATAATCCAAATCCTGCATTATTGTTTCCAAAGGAAAAGCATGCTTCCCTTCTTTCTCCTCATTTCCTGAAAAAAAAAACCCAAACCCCTATTCCCTGATTCAAGAATCTAACACTCATTTATCCATGGAGTTGTTTCAAATTAACCATTCTGCTTGGAGGTCGTATTCTACTTTACTACAGAATAAGGGTTTTTTTGTACGTTGTACAAGATCTCATTCCCTAAGGCTACTGCTCATCCTGTAAGCCTCCCCTTCCACATGACGGGCTGTTCCTCCCAGTCCTGCTCTCAGTTAGGACTACCTAAAGAGCAAGTGTTGGGTCCCAACTCAGATATTCCCCTCTCAAGTGCCATACTTTGGCTGGTGCGGCCAACCACCGTCAGCCACGGCACATTGCCATTGCCTCTGGCTGCCTCAGGGAGATGGAGCTGTGCCCGTCCTTCCATGAGGAAGCTGGAAGGGTAGGTGAGGTTATAAGCAATGACTACCTTGTAATTAGCACCAGTGCAATTACACAAAATACTGGTTTTAAGGAGCTACACGGCTGCTTCATAGGAGCCCTTATGCCTGATAAACCCACCTTATGTGCCCAGCTCCAATGCACTACGCTTATTAGTATTTTAAAACTGACTGTAAAGAAGCCTCACTGTTATAAAGGAGCACTGATAACACATCATTCAAACAACTTTTGACTTTGCACAGACACTTTAAACCATTCACCCATGAAACAACATGCCAAAGGCAGATTCTCAGCACAGGTCAGATGTTGAATGGGAGGCACATTCCACCCCATAAACATTTAAGCCACCAGTAATTAACTTATCAGAGGCTGCAATGGCCCTTTGGTCTGCCGGTGCCTCCTCCAAACAGACGGGCAGTGGGAGTGGGTTTGTTGGTATGCACCAGGCATTTCAGGCACGAATCCCAGCCTTGTCCCAACATACCTCAGTACGTGGGCACAGTCAGCCGGCACAGAGAAAGCCTTGCAAACCATCTCCACGCTCTGAGAACATGGGCGGTGCTCGGAGACAAAACAGAGGCAGCATGAACAGCAATAACATTAGTATTGCAGAAATCCAGTAACCATGTTACTGAAACTCATTAAAAAGCCCATGGGGGCTGCATGGGGGTTTCATTTTGTGACATGCTTCGCCCAAGATAGAGGAACAGCTTGGCTCCTACCCAGGTCTTTCCCCTGTGAAATGCCACAAGCCTGCTGCTGCATCCCCACCTTGGCACAGATAAACAGTTTCTCGACAGTCTCTGAGCACGTCAGAAAATACAGCTGATCAAAATCCTATAGCTTGTCTTTAGATATAACGCAGAAGAAGAAATAGTCACAATCACTAGCCTTGGGTACTGGCCATAAGGAGTAAGACAAGCCACCATTTGAAGGGAAATTTCATTATATTCAACTCTCAGTCCTTCACTCACCCCTTCTCCAGCCACCTCAGGACTTCAGTCTAGAGCAGGCTCCTGAACAGCTCGCACATTTCAAAGTCATAACCATCATACAGCCAAGTGGAATCAGTCCTCAGCAGTCGCCTTCTCCTAATACCAGCTCATCATCAGACAACAGAGGCATAAAAGTAGCACCAGCTATGGTGAAAAGTTGCAACAAAATTTCCAGGACAAAGTCCCTAATCCTGGTGTGGAGCCTGAGAGGCCTCGAGCAAAACTTGAGATAGTCCTGAACCACCTGCAACTCCAACCAAAGTCATCCACTCCTACAAATATTCAGGTACAAACCTGGCACTGAAAGAAAAAAAAAATCCATGACCAGTGAAGTTATGTTGCCCTTGGACACGCAAATGCATTAGAGTAAGAAAGCCAGCACCTGGCTTTTTTGGAGCTCTTTGCTCTCTCGCTTTCAAAACCATTTACAAAAAGACTGATAATGTCATTCACATAAAAAATAACAGAAGTTTTGTAACACTTCACATGTTTAGAGGTCTGCCGAGACTTTAATCCACACAATACTTATGGAAACCAATATTCTCCTCCATCCCACCACAAAGTACAAATATTCACAGGAAGTCTGAAGGCAAGACTCCTTAACTTCAAAATCCTCTTTTCATGGGAAATATTTTGAACAGAGAGAAGAAGAAAGCCCCAAAATAAGTCTCCAGGAAGAGTTTTCCATTTTCATGTGAAATTTTTATTTTTTCAGTAAAATCCTTTTCTACAAGACTCCTCCTCACAAGAAAATTTCAGCCAGCTCTACTCAAAACATTTGTACAATCTGGGTGGTAATATATAAGCAGATAAGGAGACCGTGGCAAGTTTAAATGCCTTTCTCAAGAACAGATAGCAAGACAGGGTTGCAGCCATGGTGCAACCCCCCCATCTGCTTCTATTCGTGATGCAGCTGCACCATATCATCGGCATGCCTGCAAGCTCTCACAGCTGTCTTGTTTTCAATATCTCTGAAGAACATTTTAGACCATTCATGTTTTCATCACCTGCTTAGTAAGCTCATGAAGCAACCAAGCTTGAGATGTAATGTGTTCCTCAAAGTCTCCCAGGGACCTACTCTCTCAGCCTTTCCTTGATGAGTCACCTGAAGTCCTGTGTGATAGAAAAGTTTAAGCCAGTGTTGGTTTGCTATTTTTCCCCAAATTTCTTTTATGAGCAGAGAACCTGAGGCACACATTTATAAGGGTTTTGGCCTGTAATTATTTCTGAGAAGCTAAATCTCTCTGTTAACTATCATGACGACCAAGCTTGTATTGTCCCATCAGCAGTGCCCAAGCTGTAGGAGTTGTTTCACTACCTACACCTTTGTCCTAACATCTGCTTTGGGCCTGATGGCTCCCTGACAGCCTCTGGCCATACCCTCCCCTTGCTCCTACAAGAATTCCCCAACCTTGTTGGATTTTAAAAAGTGGCTATACAGTTAATGCTTTATGCAACGCATGCTTCAATATGTCTATGCTTCTCCATTACTGTCCACTTTACGCTCTTCACCTTGGCCCAAGCATCAACAGGTTTCATACTTAAAGCACTGAGGGGCAATATTTTAGACAACACTTGTGAAAAGGTAAATGAAGTGTGCAGGCAGCAGAGGGGTTTTTTTATCTGATACTGCTCCTTTCCCAAGAGTTAAATTTTATAAAGCACACCTCAATTGTATCACTTGACCAGTATCAGATCCTAAGTCAATATTTATTCCCTAAAAGTATGCATGTTACATGGCCATCTTATGGTTTGTCTCCTTGTATTTTTTAGATGGAGAATAGCTGTTCACAGGAAAAGGACTACAAAAAAAAGGAAAAATGTAACAACAAAAAAAGGATGAGGACATACCATACAGTCTCGGCTCACAAAAACTACTCAACTCTAATTCTCTGGCCTGCTTGGTTTCATTTCAAGTTGTTGTTTTAGACAACTCTAGCTTTCTTGTACCCAAGCTACTCACTGAAATCAAAACAAGCTTCGTCACTCAACATTGGCACATCCCTCCGTTCCCCCCGACCTTCCCAGACAGTCGCTGTCAAAGTCACAAAGCTTGATGCTGAAGGGCTACTGCGTGTTTGCCTTTTTAACTTGAGGGACGTTGGGAAGCTGTAACTCTGCCAGAGAACAGGCTCATTGGTTATTAACACAGCCCATATTTAGCCATGTGTCTCCGAAGTAAAAAGCACATACTTTCATCTTAAAGCCCCATCTCCTCACAGCCGAGTCCCCAGGGACCGCTGGATCCCATTTTGCATGGCCAAATAAGGTAAAGCAAGAATTTGAAAAATGCAAACCTGGCCTGAAATTGCCCACAGCTTTGAGGAGCTATTTTTGGATTTGTTAACCTTTTGTTAAACAAAGGATGCTGCAAGGCTTTCTATTACTTTGACCTGAAAACCTAACTTCCAAAAAAATATTTCAGAACACAAGTGAGCTTTAAGATGAAGTGGTGGGAGACCAAGGCTGACAGCAGCAATGGGAAGCGATACTGAAGAATACAATGCTAAAGCTTCACCCAAAATAAAAATGGTGTGATTTGCCAACAGATACTGAAAGGACATTCTCCAGATTAGAAGCAAGCACTCTTCTGAAATGCACACAGGAGGGATTCCAGTAGGCTATGTAACTTACTGAGGATTTTAATTCTAGCCTCTCGTTGCACTTCACTACCTTCCTTCTGAAGGAGTAGCCAGAGATGTCCGTCTCTCTAATGGGACAAACTATTAGGCATTTACGGGAGAAAAGATGGGATGAATATTCTGTGACTACGTATGAAATATTTTCTTTGCAAACATTTCCCCAAGGAGGAACTTGACTTTGTTTTCCTCTGTGCCTCTTCAACCACGAATACATTACCTCTTGTCCTCCAGCACTCTATGCATCACAACCTGCCACATCTGAGAGCATACAGCTGCTTCACGGGAATCCAGAGATCAAGATCCCTGTTATGCATGTGCATTGAAACTACAGGCATCTGGGACACAGGAAAAGCAAGCAGTTTCCTACCTTTCCAGCTGAAGTACCTGTATGCTGGAGTTACTTAGCTTTACATACAAGCGCAAGAAAACCACCTGGAGACAATGAATACCTGGACCAAATCTTCATTCGAGGGAGTAGAAGGAGCATAAATTTCTCAACAAGCTGGAAGTGAAAGCAGAAACTCAAAAAAAAAAATGTTTTTTGCTAGTTGTTCTAACTTAGTGAGGAGTTATGAGAAGTGATTAGGCATTGTGGGCATTGTGTGACTGAGAAGCTTCTCTTGGCTTCCCTGAGAAATGAAGACATGGTCACACAATGAAGCATTTTCTTTTTTTCCCCCCATCATCATCATTAGTCTTCCACCAAGTGACTTTAATGCTGACTCAGCACCTCAGCTGACTACTAATTTTTGTGGACGCACCACACCATTTGGGTTCTCAGCACACTGCTTGCTGGTCTCATGCAGATACTGAGGAAATACCCTGTATCCATGCAGAACAAGCAGTTGAAGGTCATTAGGGAAAAGAAGCAGTTATTCACTTCCAAAAACCCATGTTCCACAGGAAATTAGCAACTGAAACTGTTAATGTGCTAACTAATCCCTTTAAGCATTGTCATATTAGCAGCACTCAGCCTACTTGCCCAAGTTAAAGGTGAAAGAGCAGCTTTAAAGGTTCTCTCTTCCAGGTAATTATTCAAGATAAAATTTAGCAAAGTGGAAAACCAACAAGTTTAGAAGTGAGAAAGACATACCTTTTGCCACATAGCATACAAGACACTAGGGACATCGGCCAGGTTTATCCGGGGTCACGGGGTTCAGACTCCCAAAACTGCAGACCTCATCATAGTGTTTTGCACCTGAAGCCAAGAGCATGGCCTACAGCAAAGAACCCGACAGCTATGTTGATCCAGCAGGACCATCCAGCTTTCAAGTGATTAAAAGACTCGAGAGAAAACTCTAATCCAAACTCATGAATTTTGGATAAGTCAACATAAGAGGAATTCGGAAGTTCTTCCTCTACGAGCAAATTACATTGCAGGTCATGTGGACCCACTTGCGTGACTTCTGTTGGTCATGCCAACATGGGAGTTTTGGCGTAGGTAGGAGCTAACAGATTTTTAAGCAGCATGACAGGTGATGTTTTGGTTTTTTTGTTAGTCAAAATTGGGAAAACAGAAAGGTCTTGATCTGAACACTGCCTGATTCTGGGGGTCTTCCTCAGCCAAAACACTTCTCAGTTTGAAGAGTACCATAATGCTCTCTAGGTGCAAGTAACCATAATGATTTTAATAAAGCTGTAAGCCTGAATATCATTTTGAGAGTTGGAGGGCTCAGAGCTAACTTTGCAGCAGATTTCAGCCCCGCTCCACTCACAGTGTGGGATTAGCAAACAGAGACACAGAAATACCCACCATCCAGTCCTCCTTGAAGGCACCTTCTTTCTGAGGTAATGCCAGTATGAAGCACCAGGTCCCAAAGGTCATACACACCTTCTCCCTTTTTCTGGGAGCGTAGGGTCCTGGCCTGCTGCTTCCTCAGCTGGCAGGGACATGGCATGCCAAATTGGCCAGGACGCAACTCTCCTGCCTGCAGCCAGGCTCCATGGGGAGGCCCGAGAGCTACACCTCTGCCAGCTGGCCAGCGGCCACGGCAGCTCCCTCCCCGAGCCAAAGCAAGGAAATACTACAGAGGCTCTGGTTGCAGTTTGAAACCAAGTGTAAAACTATAGAAGCTTCCTCTTGCTTTCCCAGGTTTTAAAACCGAGCGAGGTCCTCTAAAGCTCTTCAAATCATCTGGGTAAAATTTGTACATTTGCATCTAACATAGCGGAGCTCAGGGGTGGAAATAAGGTTGAACTCATGATTTTGTTTAGGTTTCAGCTCACAGCAAACCAAAACCTGAGGCCTTCAGTTCACAAGAGGTGTCCTGAGGTGTTGGAAAGCTTTAGCCACAGTCACCTCATATTCTGGAAGCATTGCTTTGTTATTTTCTTTTTTTTAACTGAGTCAAACTGAGGAAGACAACCATGCCATAAGAAAGGCTTCGTAACATAATCAACAGTTGTTTCCCTATTTAGTCTAACTCAGGATTTAAAAAAAGGCTATGTGGAAATACAGATTCTATATATAGACTTGGGAGACAGGGATAGAAAAAGTGGATTGGACTTATCCAGATATCACATGGGGCT
The DNA here is from genome assembly GCF_030936135.1 of Gavia stellata. Classification (NCBI taxonomy): domain Eukaryota; kingdom Metazoa; phylum Chordata; class Aves; order Gaviiformes; family Gaviidae; genus Gavia; species Gavia stellata. Next base: position 120,665,808 of record NC_082594.1, read on the forward strand.
CCAAGTCCAGGACAGAGCTGGTCAAGGTTTCCAGCAGAACTGGGCTCCACAAAGTGCAATGATGAGCTGCTGTTCTGGAAGCAGGCTTGAAGGGGGAGCAAGGAGGGGAAAGCATTTGGGCAAGAGGCAGCAGAAACATCTTCCCAGAGCTGGTCACGTCTGGAACTTTGCCAGCTATATGCCACAAGCAACCCCATGGGATGTCCACAGAAAGCTGCCAAGCCCAGTTCTTTTGACTTACATTTTTCATGCTACCACATCACATACAACCCTCCCCAGGAAAACCACATCAAAACAGAACAAGACTAACACAAAAAACCCCAACCAATACTAGTCCTACTTCTGCTAGCTGGAGTGAAGGAAATTAAATAGATCTTTGTGTACATTTTCTATCTGCATGCTTCAGTACAGTACAAAACAAAAGGCAACTTTATGCTTAAAATCTTCTCTGTAAATCCTGTTCTCTTCATTGGGATGAAGGACTGGAGCAAGGACACATTTTGAACTGCTGCACTGGGACCAGGGCTACACACATGCTTAAAGTTCAGGGCGTGCTTATATGACAGGCTTGGGATGCAGACTGACAAACCTGACCACTTCTTCCCCATACTCAGGCTAACACTCTGTGAGCTTGGCCAGGTCCTGGACCACAGCATCCAAGTGCAGGTCTTAAGTTACCAGTCAAAGCAAACAGATTTGGGGTTTGGCTTAGCGTACTGTCCAGGCTGAACTTCAGCTGGCTTTGCTCGAGGCCCACCTCTGTTCCCTATTAGTCTCCAGGCTTAGCGCTCAGCAGGCTTGTGCTCCTCTCCTTCACATGCTTGGCCTCCTTCGTCCTTGCACTGGGAGCTTCCAGTGAGTGTCCCCTGTGACTTACCCGCTGCCTGCCTTCTCGTGCAACTCATCACAGCAACGCTCTCCAGAAGAAAGTGTTTGAAAGAAAACTATCCCTCCATAGTTTTCTATCCATCCTTCACAAAGCAGTGATGTGGAGAAAGGAATCAATCCAGACAAAGTAGTAACACTAGCCAAGAGTTACCACGGATAGGGAAGAAAACCAGGGAAACAGGGGAGACAAAAGAAAAAAAAACCTAACCCACATCCAAAAGACTGTTTTGTTTAGTTTCTGAAAGCATGTTTCTGGAAAAAAAGATCTTTAGCTTTGGGCTTGGAGTACCTAACTGCCAACTCCCTATGTTTGTACCCAAAGGGTACTCTGGGTCATGGGTTCTCACAGCTGGGGAACACAGAGAGCTGGTGGGCCTGTGACAGGGCCTGGAGACCACACCACTGTTTTCAGCTTGGGAATTCAAAGCTCTGTGACAAGGGATAACATGGGAAAAAGCCGAGGACTGAAGAGGTTTGCTGTTGCAAGAAGTTTGGGAAGCAGTGTTGCAGCTTGCAGCCATGCTTCTTCTGGGCAGCGAACAGGCATGCTTTAGTCTGCAGAGCTTCCCAGATGAATTGCAGTTACATACATGCCGGTTTATAGGCAGAGGAAATCCTCCTTTTATGGTTTCCATCCTCCCACTTGTTCCTCCTCCCTAGAGGTTTTCATCCTCCAGCTGAGCCAAGCATCAAATGATTTCAACATGTGGTTATGCTCCGAGAGGGCAGGGAGCCTGGAGAAGCAGACAGGGGTGGGGAAACCAGGATCATCACCTTTTCTTTTCCCTGTGACTCAGTTGCAGGCTATTCTGACAAGACAAATTAACTACTTTCAATTCACAGCAATTTTAAAATGAAAAAATTGTTAAAATCAAAATAAGTATTTACACATTTGACTGCAAAGATTAAAGAAAGTAGTTCTTCGCTGGTCACCTGAATCTGTTTTACCAAGACATCTGAAAGGCATTTTATCAGCTGCTGAGCAGTATTTACTCATGAAACTGTTCTAATTGCTTTGGAATGTGCACCCTGGCTGCTGGAGCAGCTGGCTCCTGCTGATACACTGAGCCAAGTAATACTGGCTCATATGACATGCCACCTTTATACAGCATTCGTTCTTCATTCTCAAGGTAAACAGCATGAAATTTTAAAAAAAATAAAGCAAAGGCATCATAAATGATGACTTTTGCAGAGCTGCCCTACATGTTTACAAGAGCATTAAGTCATCAAAATAAATTGTCATGACCGAAATCCTCACAGATCAGTAAATTAGTATTAAACCTATCTTGCAGCTAGAAATTGCATGGGTGAAAATTCATTCCTGGTGCCCACTAAATCAGTGCTAGAGGCAATATCTAGGATGGACAGAGTGTGTCCTGGCCACAAGTAAGCCCTGCCATTAGCTTGCAGCCTTGCTCTCTCTTAGTAGTTAAGCAGTGGAGCTCTTGGTAAATCAAAGGTAATCTACTCAGTCTTGCCTTAATCTTCTAAAACTGAAGCAGAACTCTGGTCTGCATTACACATGCCCAGGCTCAGTAACAGCCTACCCCCAAAAAAAAATTGGTAATAGCTCTGTCTGTCTTTTAGACAAAGCAATCCCAAATACTTGAATCACAATCTGGAAGGTGCAATGCTTTGAATGGCACTTTCTCTTTGTCTGTATGGCAAAATCCTACTGTACTTTACCCAGCAGAATTAGAAAAGCACAGAATAATTGCTATTATACACATTGATGTAGAAAATGTGGAAAATAAAGGACAAATCACCCTGATCCTCCTAGCACCTATGCAGAAGAGATCCCCCTGTAGATCCTCTCAGCACATATGCCAAGACAGCCAAGCCAGTCCCATTGGCCTGAGCCAAACATTATATACAGACTTGCAAACTTCCAATGCTTTGAACCGCGAGTTGTCTTTGGCAGGGAGCATCGCACATGCATCGAAGCCTGCAGTTCGTGCGCACACAAGGGCTGCGGCTTTTTAAGAGCACGCTCTTTGCTGAAAGGGCAGGTAGGATATCCACTTGGGAGCAGGCAGACCCTGGAGAAGGGTGAAGCAGGGTTAGAGGCTCTCAGCTGAGAGGAGAGAGGGCTCTTCTCATCTCTGACTCATCCAGCAAGAGAGCTTCTTGAGTTTTCTGCCTGACATCCCACCCAGGTCTCCCCTGCTCTGAAGGCACTGTTTGCAGTTCTCTCTGCACCTCCTCTCCAGAGCCAAACTGCCCAGGCAGTCCTCAGCCTCCAACAGCTGCTGCCCCTTTCCATCCTGCTGCCCACCACAGCCTGCCTCTCCTGCCCACCAAAGCAGCAGCTACATGGTCCACTCCTGCTCCCCTGTCACCAGGGCAAGGGTAGATGTCTCCCAATTCCCTGCTTTCCCCTGCCTTCCCTCAACCATCCAGTTAACATTTCCTTTCGTTTTTTTCCCTACAGCCAATTTTTTTTTTTTTCCCCAACAAGGGCTAGTTTGTTTTTTTATTGGAAAGCCTTTTTTTGGCCTTAAGGCAGCATGAACTTCTCCCTATTTTCTCCTGCTGTGAAGGGACCCGACCTAGAGGAGAGAGCTTTGAGGCTGCAGAAGGTATTTCCCCGCATGACCTTTTGAATCCTTGGCCACCATTGCTTCAGTCAACACCACAAGTGCCTTCTAGTATGACAATCACCATTTGTTGCTTAGGAATTAAACATTGACTAAACACATCATTCTGCATAGGCCATTGAACTGGAAGAATGTTTATTGAGCTCAGCAGCTAAAGCTTTATTAACCATCTCTGGTGACCTTCTCCTTGAGCAAGGCAAAGGCAACATGGGGCTCAATCTCAAACCCTTTCCAAGTGCTCCTTCCATAACCCACAATACTTTAAGTGCTAGTATCCCCACAAAAAAAGGTCTGCCAGCACATAGATGCTAACTTATCCATCCCACCATGATATAAAGTTTATAGTTCTGCACTTCATGCCATTCCCAGTTCTCTCCAAACCAGTTTCACACCACCCACAGCATATCTACTGCTCCTTCTGCCACATCCGTCAGTTTAAGTGCTGCACTCCAAGTTAAAAGGCAGATTGTTTTTCTTCCTTTAGCACGCCTGCAATGTTTAACAGTGCTCTAGAGCACAGGTCAGCTAAAGGTGTGTTGAAATGAACAGCTAACAGACAGGACAGCAAATGGAGTTTTACAAACACCAGCAAATTCACTCATCCAGCAGGATAACAGGAGTCCAAAACACCCCTGGGGGAGGGTGCCTCCTCCCCAGGTATCAAACCCAGGGTAAAATGTGTCACGGAGTAATTATATTCTGCATGGAAGTCTGGAAAGCCTGCTAAGGTACCGGCTTCTCACTCTCAGGCACTTAAAAACAAGCAGGGAGAAAAGTAACATGAGAATTCCTTGCATTTTCTGAATTCTCCTCTTCCTTTACTTGACACACAAAAGAGGAAAGCACAGGAGACAAGAGCCCACGTTCCCCTCAGACTCAATGCTAATATATCCTGCTCCCATCAGATCAGGAGGGAAAACTTTGACTGCTAGGTGGTCTTTTGTGGTTGTTATTCAAGAAAAAACAAAGTGAGAGAGCAGCTCTACCACCTCGCTGGAACTGGACCCCGTCCCATTCGGCAGCATCTTGCCAATGCTAATAATTTAGTAGGATGGTTAAGTACTTTTGAAAGTAAAAGGCAGTTTTCAACACTAGACCTAGACCAATCAGCTCTGGAAAAAATAGTCAGTCTGAACACTGTCTCAACCTGGAGCCAAAAAGCCATACCTAATCTAATTAAACTCTCTTGGGGAACACGATTACACGTGCCAGCTGCCTTTGAGTTCAGAAAACAACAGCACCAGCACTAATGATGAGACTTGCTGTGCAGACCAGATGTGTCCTGACCGGTGAGACTCCAGCAAGACAGAGACAAGGGAGAGGTCTGAGCGTGGGCTTGAGATTCCTCCCAGGAGACGCTACCTGCTTGCCTTTCTTCTCCTGTCCTACCACACACAGGAGTCTTCAAGAAGACAAGAATAAGGTGTGGTGCCCTGAAATGTTAGAGATGGTATCTTGGAGGGTATGCTTGAGCCTAACTTTGACCCTGGGGGTCCGCATTCCCCAGGGAGGTGTGTCCCACCGGTGCCTGCAGGAAGAGCCAGGTGGGACATGCACCCCTGCACTTTGCAGAAGGCATTCGCAAGTCCGTACGTGGGAGTTCGGTTTCGGTCTGCTTAGCCTAGAGCCCGTGTCAGTCTACATATTTGTAGTCCTCAGTACTGTAGCAGGGGCGTCCCTCACGCTTTAATGAACGCAGTGCAACACCTCTGTGATCTGGGCAGGTATAATGATCAACACTAATTTTCAGTATATTAGAAGGTAGTCACGGTTTTCTTCTACACAAACATAAGAATGCAGTTTTTTCAGTTTGTCACTTTCAAAACTTTTTGTAGTTTTGGCAAAGCTTGAGACCCACGAAGAAAATCCCACCTGCCAGTTCCCCAGGCACAAAGGGTGCATGAAGACCATTAAAGCCATACAGGCCCAAGCAAAGCAAGATCCCAGGAACAGGACAGGGCAACTGCACATCTCTGACAATAACAAAACACACAGTAGAAAGCTGGGACACCACATCAGTGAACCTCTGGATCAACCAGCCCACGCCCCTTGAGAGACAGGGGGGACAGCAGTACATACCTGTCTATTAAATATTACATTTCAATGAGCATAAGGGCAGTAAAAAGGATTATTTTTCTCATCTTTTCTAAAGCACCCTAACCAACCACGCACAGCCAGCGGGGCAGGAAAACAAGGATTTCACATCGACTGCTTGTTAGTCATCTACAGAAGCATATGCATTTAGTGGGAGCTCCAGTGTCCTCCAGAGACTTGATTTTCAGCTCGTTTCCCTCATTCTCTGCTAAAAAGCATTACTGTAACAGCTACTACAGCCTCTTCTGCTCTGAGAGTCACAGTATAGTAACAGAGAAGAGAACAAAGTCACTGGTCAATTCTTTCATTTCACTATAAGCACGATCTTGAGAAGTCAATTCCCTGGTGCATGTTATTAACACTGCCTGCATTATCCTTCAGACTTGGAAAGGGAACAAACCTAGCCCCAAGACAGGAGGAAGGAACTAAATGCAGAAGGGAAATTAAGCTACTCAAAAGTTCTTGTTCTTGGCAATAAATGCAAGAAGAAAAGATTGTAATTATCTAGTTTATTGCCATAAACAAGCAATTTTTTAGTAGTCTAGTTTTCAGTAATTCTTTCCAGGAGATGGCAGTCAAATAACCATCAGAGAACGCAATCTCCCTTGTGCATAAAATCCAGGTGGCATGAAGATGGCACCACCAAATCTCTTTCCACAAAGGATTACCTGATAGGAGTTACTAGGATCCTCCAAACTCCATTGACTGTTACTAGTGTAAACTCTCCTTGCAGCAGCCTTGCTCTTCCTTTGGGGATGTATTCCAGGCAACATACACTGAGTTTTGCATTAATTCTGAATCTTAAAGCCTGGAAGAATATGTCTGGTTTCAAGCATTACTGTCAGCATCGTGCATGGCTGCACAGTGAGCATATCCAGCATACAGTGGGGAAAAACAGTCTTGAGAAACACCAGCTCATCACTCTACAAGCATGGTTTTGGTGTGCAACAGAGAAGGCAACCTGGTGAGACAGCTTGTGTCATGCATTCTTACAGTCCTGTTACTAAGGGCAGTTTCAAGACAGGTTTACAGAGGGCCAGAAGAGGATTATCTTTGTGATACACACTTTGATTTTCTGTTTTGGCAATGACCAAAGCACATTTTCCAGCAATAACCACTGTCACATAGGGCAAGTTGGCTGCTGCTAATGCTTCAGAGTTCAAATCATGATTTCTCTAAGAAACACAAAATTAGAGAAAAAGCTTTTGGCACTTGAGGTATTTAGGCTGAAATACTAGTGATTGTTATTTTTCTCAGGAGAAATGCCTGGCACATTGTATTTTATTTGCTGCCAGTGTAGTCTTTCAAAGGATGCAATCAAGTCAAATTCAGCACTTTCGTAAACGTGGAACTGCATTTAACATATCAGATGAACTTTGTACTGGATGTAATTCAAAGAATGAACTTCGTGTAATAATTTGTTCTGTCTCAAAAAAAAGCCCCAAATAAAAAAGAGCTTTATTTTCTGTTCCAAAGGGCAAGTTGCAGCACCATCTCTGCTGCATACCTTTCCTCCTCCCTTTCCACTGCTCCAGCCTCTCTTTCTGAGGATGCTTTTTGTTTCTTTCTTGCACTCGTGATTTTAGGTTTTGCAATTTCAAGCTGGAAGAAGCCCCAGGAATAGTGAAACCCAACCCTTTGCTCAGTTACCATGAGCAAAAAGAAAAGCGAACACTCAGTAGCATTAAGTTCAAGAAAAATATTTTCACCGTCTTTAATTCTCATTTACACAGAGCTCACCAAACAAACAACGTATGTTTTTCTCCACCCAGTCTGCCAGATGATGACTTTGATGCAGGGAGGAACATCCCCTTAGGCAGTCTTTTATTTCCCTTTTCTCAAAGTGTATTTGCAAGAAGCAACACGATAGAAAACAACTTAGCTCTCGATTTCTTCTGTACTTTGCATTCCCAAATTTTCAACTCAAGAGGAATTGGTGTCAGGTTTGCAAAAACATCTGAAGTGCCAAGGTGCTGTCTGCAGTACAAAACGAAGGGTTGGGGGGCTGTGGCTCAGCCTGCTGTTTGCCACTCTGCTGAGCAACCCGAACAGTATCCGCCACAAACACTATCAAAACTTCCTCGCAATTGTAACAGATGAAACACCAAAGGCATCTACAACTCTGATCAAACACAGAAATTATCCCTGCAAACCCAAGCATGAGATACCATCTCATGGCTTTGCATGTACCAGTCGAGCTTTTAGGCTATTTCAGTGAAACCTGCAAGTCCTCACATGAAGACCAACTCACTCGTTGTTCAGCACCTCCTGAGTCACCAGAACTCTTTCCAAGGTTCATCCAGCAGCTAAGGTGCCTGCCTCAATTACAAAGGGACAGTCTGCGACGACTCTGCATCACACAGCTTCTACTTTATGCAACTACCAGCTCGCTACCTTCATGCACTAGTGCCTAAGGTACTGCCAGGCACTCCCTTTCTTCCACCAAGGAACTGCTCACTACAAATAACAGCAGCACAAAAAAAAATCACCCCTGTACCAATTCTGCTTCTAACTTGGCAGCCAGGCTAAGCGATGGTATCATGCAAACAAGGTTGTTTATTTTTAGACTACTGAAAATGAACAAGAAAGTAATCACAAAGCAGGAAAGAGAAGCATTCACCTCTCTGAAGTACTACCTAATTCACAACCGTATGCAATTTCAGCCCATAGGTGATTATGCTGAAGCCTTTTTAATTCACAAATTTAGCCATGTAAACTGTTCTGCCACAGGCACATGTTCTTACTGGTTGCTGAAAGGAATGGTACCTACTCACTGAGGCCAAATTTTTGTTGAACCTGCAGATACAAACCTACACAGCTACGTGTCTGACAGTAGCTTCTCCCTCGAGCAGACCTTGCATCATCCTGCAGTTCTTCCCCCAAAGTATATTTATTTCTACTGCAGATAAAGATATATACAAGAAAGGACATAAAAACAACCAGCCATTTTCTACTCTAAGCAACCTTTGCTTTTCATTTAAAGCAAATGTCTAAATTGAGGGAAAGTTGATTTTAAGCATGATTATCTCAACAGCTTATCCATACAGCAAGTTACCTGTTGACGATCCTGGTCACTCTCACTGTCTTGTCCAGAAGATTCTACTTCGTCTTGACTTCAGGCAGTGGCACTGCTATCAGCTGAGCAGAGCAGAAACAAGCATCAAACTCTGGATCCCCAAGAAGAGCAGCCAAACTCACTCACCAGTAGTTCAAAAAGCACTTGGTTTCTTTTTCCACCATTTGCTCACCTGAGAACTTGACAAACTGACCATGCGTACTACATTTAAATTGGAGAGAGGCTTCTTGGTCAAATGCTTTTCTAGTCTATGCAAATGACTGGTGTGTCACCTAACTGATCAGAAGAACTGGTGACATTACCATTACTCAGCTCCAGAGCCTGCCAGCATTTCACTCACCTTCCAGCTACACGTGGAACGAGAGCAGTTGGCAGCACGCACTGAGTTTCAAGCAGGCTTTCCTTCAGACAGCATGGAAGAGTTTATCCTCCACAGCTAAAAATCTGCATGCATGTTCAGCAGTATCTCCTAAGAGGCAAATACTAAGCCACGTGCAATTCCGGAATGATTCTGTTTGAACAGCTAATCACAGGTTTGTGACTCTGTATAAAGGGCATGCATAAATTTGTCACAGAACGTGTGTCTAGTTTTTGTAGTCTCATTATACGCGTCATAAAAGGCAACTACTTTGTGCATATATGTGCCTGTATATACACCTGTGCCCTTGTCCAGCATTGCTGAAAGGCACCCAGACTGAAAGAAAAATCTATTAAACCCCCTAGGGAAGCAATATGATGAAATCATGCTCACTCTTGCACCTGAAGTCCCCTCTAAGGTATATGATTCCTGGCCTGAGGAAACAGTATCTGGAGGGCAAAAAAACCTTAACACTGCTACTGCAAGCTACTTTTAACCATCAATGTTTTGTGGTGTTTTTTTTTTTGGTTTTTTGGGTTTTTTTAACACACTAGCAGCTTATACTATTCACATTAGACTTATGCTGCATAGGTATATATTCTGTACAAACTAGTGACACACCTCCTGCCTACAGCACATTTCAGCCAGGTCACTGAAACCATTGGCTAGCTATGTACGCAAGTCACTGTTAATCTAGTCTGGCTTGTAAACACTTGCATCGAGGTCTGAGACGACAGTAGTGATTAGGCTCTGAACTCCCAGCTCTACCTTTAGGATTTGAAAAAAAAAAAATCTACAGACACAGCACCTACCAGTTACTGTCATCTGAAAACACGAGGGCATCAGGGTCATGCATTCTCCCTTTCTCCCCACTCCCAGCACTCCCACATTCTCAAGACAGGCAAGCTGAAAGTAACCCAAAAGAAGGGTCTTGCTGATCTTACTGGATTACAAGCATCCTACATTAGCCCAGGCTCTGGGAATTATCATCAATACTTTGTTTCCTGATCAAATGTTACCATGGAGCTTCATCACCTGTATTACAGCAGTAGAGGCTGCACAAAAATTGTGCTTGCCTTTCAAGATACAACTGGATCCACGCATTAGCATGCTTTTATCCCAGTGTGTTTGGGTAGAGATGAAACTGTGCCTGCATGCAAGTGCAAGTGCACACAGTTTTCTAATCACTTTGCACTACTTCTTTCACAGAGAAGTTCTCAGCACACCCTAAAAGTAAGGATGTTGTCCAGGTCTGACTACCCAGGGGACACAAATACAGCAAGATGTGGCACCTCAAAAAACAACCTTCAATGACACCATTCTGCATCACAAAAGTAACTGAGCTCAACTGATGTTAATTGACTCACAATGTAATCATCATGTATCAAAGCAATCAGCAGTACAGAACATGCAGTTAAGATGATTAACTCAAGTTGTACTTTTATTTTCAGTATTAAAAACCCCAATGATATAGACGCAGCATAAAGCGGAAACAGATGTTAACCCCAAGTTTATCTGCAGTTCAAATGAGGCATCCTGGTTTCACAAAACTGAATTGGACAGATGGGTAAAGCACAAACTGCCAAGAGAAAGAAGAGAAACTGCACAAAATAGAAATTGAGAATAGGTAACTCCTCTTCACCTGGCTCCCTCTGCCCCCTTCCACAGTATAAATAGCACAAATGAAAAACACACAGTTGCAAAATACATTTGACATTAAGCAAAATCAAAGAACCATCAAAATTATTTTTATATAGGATGTACTGTTCAATACTTTTTTCAGAATTAAGAATACATTTCAGTTCAATTTAAGTGAAACACAGAAGAAGTTATCACAGGTCTAACAAAGGGTAAGAGAAGTACTGTTTCAATGAACAATACACAACACAAATATTCAGGAATATAAAATGTAATTAGATCCAGCAAACAGTTCTAAAGCTGACATTCCTATTCCAGGCCCTACAATTAAAAGTTAAAGCTTATTTACTTGATCAGACTTGTAGAGAAATAAATATGCTTACAGAATTACACACATTTCTTCAACAAGACAGACTTACTGAATCTATGGGACGGATTTTTTTAATACAAAACAGGGAGTGATTTAACAACCTAAGCCAAACAGCTAATAGGATTCTCACTGGAAGGTGCAACTAAGTAAATCGCTATACTCTTACCACAGTTAGCCCAACATACATGTCCTTAGCATAAAATTTACTTGCTCTTCACCTAATGCTCTGGCTCTTCCACCCATCTGTTGAGTCAAAAAACAAAAGCTGGAATAAGAATTTGTCAGACAAAAGAGCAAAAAAAATTAAAATCCTCATTTCCACTGCTGAAAGGACTACATCTTGACCTGATCTGAATTTTAAATGGAAGTTTTGGGTCAGTTCTGTTCTTCACATTAGACAATTACTCTCTGCTTAAACAACCACTGAAAATTTGCCTGAAGTTTTGTCCCCTTTTATCCGTCCTCCGATAAAAGAATTTGTTTATTAGGGATGGGTAACAATATGCTCAAATCTAGAAGAAAGGCTTACTAAAACTGCATATGGACTCTGTATTAAATATTGTATATTCAAGTAAACCTCAAGTCACACATGCTCTGTCAGACTTCCATGGGTAACTCAATTTTAAATCAAAATGGCCATGTCCTCTATTTATCTATAAAAGTCCTAAACCCTGGTCTGTTAGATGATACAATGAACTCTGACACCTGAGACAGGTATGCAAAGAAAATATTTCCAAATGCTTAGCCAGATGAGAACAATAGATAAGCATCTTGGCAGATTCCCTACTTCTGTTTGAGCCAAATCCCTGCTCAAAAGTGCTTCTTCAGCTTTACAGCACAGGTGCTTTTAAACTCTAACATATTAACTCAGTACTAACACAGCAGAAAGCAGCATGTGTCAGGAGCAAAGATACCATTTTCCTGTTATTCTTCTCCAAAGAGCCTGTTTAGCAAAACAGAGAACTTTTTGCAGTCAGCATTTCTGCTCTGAAGACTCCCAGTCTGATATCTCTCACTGACCACAGCATCCCTGAAAAATGCCTTGCCAGTGCCATCTCCAGCAGAATCCTCTCCATCACAGACGGCAAAGCACATGCAAGTTGGTATCCCTTCAGTTCTTGAGATAAAATAGGGACACCAGGAATCTATCTTTTTTTCTCAAAAAAAAAAACATTACAACTCCCAGCTCCACAGTTGTTAAATATATTAGGACAGTAGTTCCCAAATAAGGAGCTGAGTGATTGACAGTCTGCAAAATCTAGAAATAACTCCTCTTTGTTCTTACCTACAAGCATACAGTAAGATGCTAAAAACTCATACATGCTTCCCTAACAACCTTCTCCCTGCTGCTTCCCATCAGGGATACATACAGAAGTCTCCTGTGCCTCAGGTATGCCCTTGAATCACCCATGGCAGCTATCAGTGCCAGGAGAACGGGCATACCACCAGCGAGCTTGGCATTCAGTGACTGCACATTAAGAGAAATGACAGTCATAACACAACATGTAAGTAACCTGAATCTGTAATAACAAACCATAAAAGTAATTATTCAGGAATATGCAATTCAAGTATTTTGCCCCAAGCAGCTAATAGTTTCCTGGCTTTTCCTCTCCTAGCACCTACAGAATGATCAAGTCCTCAGAACAATTCTTCTGGAGGAGTTTTCCACCTAAACTGTTAGAAGTGAACCCTACTGCTTGGGTAAGCTAGAAGCAAGACAATCACTGTATTCAACAGATGCAGGCCCACATCAACAACAAAGAACCCCCAGCCTCCTCCTGCATTCGCACCAATCTCTACTTTCCTCAAGCTTATACGTACATGACCTTGCAGGCTGTCAGTTGCTCCATGCTCTGCCCAGCTGCAGCCCGCTCAGAGGCTAGACTCTCAGCCAAGCTTCTCAGCACAAGCTGCAGCCAGTGCCACTCGCCTGCCAGACCTGCTCCACTCTGCTGCCTGACACCTGGCTAAACACTGCCACACCTTCCGTGTGGGCACTGGATGCAAACTACTGCCCTACTTCTTTGATCCTCCCTTCCCGCCCAGCTCACCTTTTTTTATAGTGCCGGAAAATACAGTCTGCAGCCCAAAGTCCAAGTCTAGATGAGCTCCGTTTTGCGAGGTGCGAGGGAATCGGGATATGCTGTGGTGTTGTGCCCGAGAGATAAGCCTATTATACAGGTAGCTTTGTTACGGGCTGTAGCGTGTAACAGAAGACAGACAGTTCATATTGCTTAGGATGGTTTAGGACTACCCTAAAACCAATTCTAAACATCAACATTAATGTTGCCCAGAGCATCTACAGGCAATACCCTGCTGCAGGCAATTGTATCTGCCAACTGCCCAACTCACTATTGAGACTGTCAGGTTCCTCCCATAGAGGTGTAACACCAAACGTTGCTCTTAAGTGACACACAAGTATCTTCAGACAGGCCAAACTTACAAAAAAGGTTTTCTTTCCCCCTCACTTCATCATTAATCCTAAAGCTATTTTCCATTTCGTCTCCCTCTGCTAACACTCAACACCTAGCATGCCTTTGCCCTATTTCAAGAGGCAAGAGCTAACAGCAAATATGGTAGAAAAACTTCTGAGCTTGTACTCAAAAATATCTAACCAGAGCCCTGAGTTACAACCATCACATCTCTATTCAAATAAAAACACAAGGACTAACAACACAGCCATTACTGTGCACACACAATATAAATATTGGTTAAGCCTGATAAATCTCTTGAGGTAGATATACACAGTAAAAAAATCTATTAAGGGTCAAATGCAAACATCATACCCTCTCACCTTGTCCTCCAGTTCTGCAGGAAACCTTGTAAACATATTACCTCTGCCTCATCAGTATTCAAACCAAGTTTTCCCAAGTTCTGAGCTTTAAGACAGTTTACAGCTAAAAGACCAACGAAACCAAACCCATACATTTAACACTATCATGGAGTTTCAGTTGGGGCCATGAGCAAAGTAGGTTAACACAAAATTCAGCTAAGGAAAATCCAGATATTTTAAATAACTTTGCAAACAAAATAGTGCTGTTCAAAACAGGTTCCAACAGTTTAATCAACAAGAAAAAATATCAAAAATAATAAAAACCTTCTGCTGGGGTGTTCAAAGGAAGTTTTAAGTTAGAAATTTGAGCTTTACTTCCCAAAAAACTGATTTTCATGACTTACCCCCAGTCACTGAAACACAAGAGGAAAGGAGAAAGATAGCTTGAGTGACAGAAACACCCCCCTACCCCCAACTCCCTTAAAAAAGGATTCAGTTAAAAAAAAAATCAAGGAACTCTAATGAAAACCATGCAACAAACAGATAAACCAGATTACAGTCTGCTCAGAATGTGGCCAAGGTTCACATGGACGTTTTGCAAACCTTTAGATAAACTTGTCCTGAGTTCAGAGTTTGTGACAAGCAAGCAAAGAGGTTTTGGATTTCTCTGGGCTGTCAGATCATGATGGCAGACACCGGATATAATAAAGTAAATATTAAATCTGGAAATTCACTTTTCTATTGAAAAAAGTATCTAAAGACAATTCATTCTATTATAAATAGCTTAGAGATGAATACAAATTCATAATCACTGAATAATTAGTGTACTAACAGTTGCTTTAGGAAGATGATCGAACAGAGAAGTATCTACTAATCAGTCACTTCGGGTTTTTTTTTTTTTTTAACCAAAGATAAATCAGACCACAGGACTGGTATCAGCTAGTCAATGAAGTGCTGATAAGTACCAATACGTGACTGCATTGGCTCAAGCACATATGGTCACATTTTGTTGTGAATCAACACAAAAATTAGTACGACTACAGAAAGAAGCAGCACTGACACCTGCCTGTGCTTGTGTGACTATTCCTTACTTTGTCACAAGTGAGTGCAGGCTGGGGAAATTTACCCCCCCCATAGCTGTGGCTCTCTGACTACAAGCACCACTTTTGGGTCCGATTTTGGAATTCACTGTCACAGTGAATCTGCAAATCACAGATTCAATATCTGGGTTTTGAACAGTCCCTGTCAGCTCCAGGTTCTCTGAATACCAAGCAAACTCCCACTTAGCCCACCTCCTTCCAGAGACAGGCTGTCTGGGTGAGAAACTTTCCCCAAAGAAAACTCGATAAATGGAAAAAACAAGCAAAAGAGAAAGGTTATGCTGTGGTTTCTCAGATGTCTCAACAGGAATTCAGACTTCTGAGTTATAATCCTCATAATTTGAAGACTGAAATAGTCTCCCAATTAATGCCAGAAGAAACACACTTAAACATGGTTGCAACAAATGCATTGAAGTATAAAACAGAGAGGTCCAGAAGAAGAGTTTGGAGTCCAAAGAGGCAGAGCAGGTCAAGCCTTCGCCTCTCAGGCCCAAAGGACAGTTTGGATATTCACCACAGTGTAACGCTTCCCCCTGAACAACGGGCAATATTGTTTCTGAGCAAGTCAGAGGTAGCGTTTAAAACAGCGTAATGAATACAGCAGCAGCCTCCAGCTGAGTCCAGCTATGCCAGAGGCGGCCCAAGAACAATACTGTCTCAGCCAGCCTGGTCACACTGCTGCTAAGGGATCAGCAGCAATCCTTGCTTTGAGCCCTGGTGCTGAGAAATAAGCAGGATGCACACACAAGGGGACGGTGAGTCCAGTCACCAGGGAGACGCGCACCATAATCGGGTACATCTGCTCCAGAGACCAGCCTCTTGTTGGCAGGCAGACACCGCGCTGGACTGCAGCAGATGTGTGCATAACTTAGTCAAACACGTAGCCACAGACACGCAGCAGCACTCAGACAGCACTTGGTGTTCCACTCAGATCCCCACATCACTGGGAGAATGGACCCACCTGTATGTGATGCTTAACCATGACTCCTCTAGAAAATTTTTTAAATAGACATTACAATAAGTTTCACTTAATAAATAAAACATTTAGCATAGTTCAAAGATGTCCACTGAGGAGCACAGGTGGGACATAGCAATCAGGATTTAGTTGCAGATTCATCGTCTTCTAGAAGGAGGTCATTTAATGCAATAACTGTAGCAGCGAAGTCAACCAGGTCCACAAAGTCTGATGTAATTATGTTAACACCCATAACACCTGGCTTCTGTGCTTTCACCCAATTCAAAATCATGGGCAAGTTCCTAAAGAAATTGAAATAAAGAAAATAAAACATTTTAGAAGAGACTCTTCTCTATACATACTCTATTGATTTCCAATACAACATGCTGTTTACAAATTACATTACTATCTCACATTTGTGATCAGGTCCTGACTGCCACCCAAAATGCAACCAACTGGTGAGAAGAGTGCTTAACACAGAATGCGGTCATTAGCTATCAAATAGAAATATTGGTCAGTCATTAATCCAAACTACCATGCATACAGAATAACATTTGTGAACCCTATATTAGCTGAGCAGACTGTGCTTCAGTATTTAATTTCTTCCATCCTGGTTTGTTTTTACCCAACTAATGTTGAACCAAAAGCTTAATTTCACAGCAGACTTCAGTGTAGCACAAAGCAAGGCTATATCTGGCACAAGATGTTCCCCTGCCCACCTCTGCCTTTGGGTAGGCAGGAAAGAAGTTGTTGGGGGTAGCACACTGCATTTCTACCAAACTCCTTTTAGCCTCCAGACCCACCCAGAGCAACGGGATCAGGGAAACCAAACCCAGAATCGAGCCTTCAGCTCTACAGGGGTTGAACATGCCACCATACATCACTGTAACTAGAAAAAGGTGAGGTGTGTCAGAAATTGAGTTAAATGGAATTAGATATTCTACCCTGGGGAGAAATTTCAAGCCATTTCTTTGACACAGTGCAAGTCAGGAGTCTGCACAACCTTTTTTGCACTCTAACATGCAAACCCCAGAGTTTTCAGCACAGTTAGAGATAAATGACTAAATATATTAGAATTATTTAAATTAGTGCCAAAATATTCACAGAGTTATGTAAGAAGATAGTAGGCAAGTGAATTAGCTAACAGGATGGGGAAGAAAAAACAACAAAAAATAATCTAAAAACAGCCCACAGCTCTTGGTCCAGAAAAAGGTATCTTGTCAAAAACCAAGAGAACTTGAATGAAGGTGTAATTACTGTCCCTGTAGAAGGGACACACCAGACTTTAGCCAGGTAAGTGTGAATGTTGCACATTTCTCCTTTAGCAAGAGCTCAAGAACACGTAAATATTCATATTCAGGGCAAAATTTCCATATGAGAAGGCAGACATCTATAGGGAACTGCAAAGACAGATTTGCACATACAAATCAGCTAGCTTGTGTAAATGTATATGAGCAATCATGCTTTAGCAAACAGTGGCATCTATTTTAAATTTTCACAGTTTACTTTCAAACAAGTAAGTGGTAATGATGAGGCCCAGGGAAAGGGATGGAGTGAAGGCAGGCTTCCAGCCTATCAGTAGCTTACAGCCCAGACCTGTGCCAGGAGCCTGTTTGCCCATTCCATGAAATTAGATGACTCTTTCCTAGTTTAAAACATAGAAATTCAGTACGAGCTTTCCTTTAATCACAAGACAACAGTACCTTTACAATGCAGTATGCAGACATAAGTTACATCCGTGCTTTCTGTTAAGCATCCCCACCAAGCATACATATTTACATTTGTGCAACTTGTGACAGCAAACGCCAGTCTGAAAGCGCCTGAGCACCATCTGGTGTCTAATGCCGACTGCACAGACGTGAGCAGGGCCCAAGCCAGAGCAGAGACCCGAATATATTGTGGCAAACATCACGCGGATTTAATTACCTTTTGCTAGAATAATGCCTGTAAACAGGAAGGAGACCGAGAACTGCAGGATTTCTACTTCACCTGGAATTTCCTTACTTCCATCAACAACTTTTGTGACTGCAAAAGCACAATGCTTGCTCTTTTTAGAAAGGTTTTTTAAGAAAGTAAGTTACATTGACTTTAGCTTAGAAATAATACTACTGTGATTACTTCTGAAGTGACCAATGATTCTCCCAAAGGGAACATGAACTGGCTGCTGAAGATGTGTGTTTATCTCACTGCTTAATATTAAGCTCTGTTGATGATCAAATTAAACCAGTTGTGACTGCCTATACAAGTTAGTTTAGAACTTAGTATCATTATGGGAAGACTAAGTGTTAGTGACATCAAAACAGACGATATGAAACAGTGAGCCAGGAGACCAGATCCTACCAGGACTGTTACAGTGCTGGCAATTTTTAGCAAACAGGCTACAAGGTGATAAAACCATAAAATAAAGTCACATGAAACTTATCCTGGTCATGCTGTTAACGCTATTAAAGATCGCTGGCACTCTGCACTACTCAAAGCAAAACCCTCTTCTAATGATCTTACTCATGGGCAAATTAATTGTACAACAGTCAGTGGTATAGAAAAGTCAAATCGTTAATCTAATTTTTGGTAAAAACACCCAAGATAAAATACTGCCCCAGGTCATACATCTTTGGCCATTACTGAAATTACTGAGATGGATTTGTACAGACAAATGCAAAACTGAGCCTACAAATAGGCAATTTTCCTCTGGCACAAGTTTTTTTCCTCCTAAATTTAAGTTCAGCCAATTTGGAATGCATTGTTGGTTTGAAACAACAGGTCCAGCTCATGTTTTATGAAATCACATCACGTTCAGAAAGAGTTCTAATTACCAGGAAACACACTTGGCTACATATATACCCTGTTGCTTTATTATTTTCAGTAATTCGTTATTTTTAATGACTGCAAATATCTCTCACAAGCAAAATGAAGCAAAACTGCATGCCTTCATCAAGTCTTACTTCTAAGCAAAGATTTCATATTTTCTGCTTACTCAGTGCCTCTTTCAACATGAAACATGGTAAGTAAAGAAAGAACTGAGAAATCAAGACAAATCCTTACCTGTGAACAAGTGTGTTCTTCAGACCACGAATTAGATGCCGTGCAATAGTTTTCACTCGAGGGGTGAGAATTGCTTGAGAAACATGAAAAGTCCCATAACGACTTCGTTCCTCAAGAGTGGTCTCCAGGAACTGTAACAGTTTGTGCACATTGGTTGTATTAGCCCATGGTGCCGGCATTTTATTCCCTGGCCACAGGAAGGGGTATTCCTGATACAAAGGGTAGTGGTAGAATATGAGAACCTAACAGAACAAAGAAAAAGGAGAAAACACAAACAAAAAAATTCACAACTATGTTATTTAAACAGGATGTTGAATTTATTTATGTTTATACAGTACTGCTGCAGCTAGCATAGCACTGAAAAGAAGACCAAGCAAAAAAGAAGCTGCTCCTGAGTCATGAGTGTCAGTAAGTTTGTTGCACTATTGCCATCAAAAGAGATGAGATCATTTTGGTTAGCTATGAGGACAGGATTGCTTCAGGCTTTAAGGGTCATCAGTTTCAAATGAAAAAGTTGCCAGGAGTATACTGAAATGTCGTTCAAGGAATTCAGCTTAAAAGCGTTTCAAAGCACTGTCAGAGAATATTACGCCTATACTTGAAGTTAAGGATTTTAGCAGTCCTGCCATCTTCTGCGTAACTCCTGTTAAGTGGCTAAAGCATACCGGGCTGACTGGCATAACGGCATTCCACTCACACTTACTGCGTGAGATGCCAAAGTCAGTCTTGCTGTCAGCAAAATCTTCTCTAAATCATAAGTCAGTATTTTATGCCTTGTAAGGTGGTTCCCTGTAAGAGGATAGCACAAAGACGCAACATTTAATAACATCCAAACTTACAAATGATTCATTTTGGACCCTAGCACAGATAGCATCAGTTCAGAAGAATTCCTCAAAGCCTCATATATTTTACAGTTTAAGAATTACGTGCCATTGCTGAAACCCTGTTGTCAGTTTGTGTCTACGCATGGGAGCAGTCACCACAGAGAAGAGGCATTTAATCTCGCTGCTATACATTTGGATGGCTGCAAAGGAGCTAAGAAATTCTGTATCATACCTTAGTCACATCAAAGCTTATATGCTTCACACTAGCCAAAAAGATGACAGTTTATCAAATCCTCACCAACACAAGTCAGCACAACACGCTCTTCCAGAAGAGAAAGCCATTTGTAAGGAGCACAAGGCCCTGAGGATACTATCATTTATTTATTTAGCAAACATGCTTGGGAGCAGGACACAGTCCGGCCACACCAGGGATGGAGGGGCTACACAGCTGCACATAAATGGAGGAAAACAAACACACTACATAAAGGATGCCCTAGTGGGCTTTAAATTGGCTGTCACCAGCATCCTTGGTCCAATACCTCTGAGTGGGAACTACAACCAGCTTCTCTAAATCTTAACCTTTTGGGTTTGAAAAACATTACATGTCCTTTCCCTACCTGATGTTTCCTCTCCCACATGTACTGTAAAGTCACATATTCTACACATTCAACGGAACAGAGTTTGGATCCAAATGCTGAGCGGATCCTGTTGATCAAGAAGAAGTGATGGCTGTCGTCCATGGCATAAAAATGATTGAAATCCAAGAAGATTACTTCCTTGGGATGCTGCTCAAGGAAGGTGTTAATCTCCTTCAGCCCATCCCATACTTTGATGCCAAACAAGCCGTGTATGAAGTAAATCTCTTGTCCTATTTCCCCAGGTTTGGAAGATACACGAAGATCAAAGTAGCGGATCCCACCTTCCAACTGCTCTTTGAAAGTCAGATTTTGAGTGATTGACCATTTCTTCATGATCTTTTTAACCAAAGAAATTCTGGCCAAACGTTTGATGGCTGTGGCTTGGTCTGGTCCCACGGGAGATTTCTCATCAACCCAGTAGCTGAAAGAATCATGTGACCCTAGAAACAAAAGCCAAGAATATTTCATTTTAGAAAACTGACTCCCCCAAAACACATATACCCATGTGCCCTATAAACTGAAAAAAGTCCTACATGCATGGCAGGGTCGCAGAAGAGTTATATTCAAGCGTGAGTCTTTCAGACTATCCTTTATACCTTAATTTTCCCTAACTGTACACCAAGAGCTATGGCTTAAGGGTCTCCGTTTGAAGTGTTTTCTTGTGTGAGCTTCCAGTTTCAATGCACTCTGAAAAGCACGACCATAAGACAAACATCAGTGGTAAAAGGAAACTTCCTTCTAACCTTCCTTCATTTACAAACTATCAATCTACCGCCAAAGCTTTCCCAGAGCCTGGTATATCACTGATCTGAGATGGTACTCCAGCTTCACTGCAAGAATATGAGGCTTTATTTTAATTCTACCTGGGAAATCCAATCGTGACCTAATACACTGAAGTTCTAGGAACAGTTATCTTTATTCATGTTATGGACAGAGGGATCTGTACAGCCGCACAGTGCCTTACCAGCACAGCTCACTTTAGCCCCAAGACGGTAAATAAATGATTATTAGTCTGAACTGTGGGCAACGACTGGCTGAACTTAGAGCTGGAACAATTGAGTACACCACCAGTTACTCTGTGGTTAGATACCAAGCTCATGTTAAAAGAGTTCATGAACACATCTTTTACCCAGCAGTGCCTTTGAGTGACCACAGGTATGGTGAATATAAAATTCACCCAAAAAGATTACCAACAATCAAAATTGCCAGTCCCTGCCAAAATAATGCGTGTCTGACAAAGCTCCTGCAACACAACCTGTACCTTGGCAGAGAAACTGCACCTCCAGTATAAAATTTGTGCTTACTAGAAAAAACCTCCAATTGAAAATTCAGTAGTAAATGGAAACAGAACTGAGAAATAACAAAACTCCTTCAACATAACAGCTTCAGAGTCAGTGATATATCCCTAGCTTAGCCAAATCAGTAACAGAACAAAGAGTAATAGGGCAATGTATCTCAGTTTATGCTGTTCCAGAGCAGCATAAAGCAAAGACAGGCAGAAGCTGATCTACCACAGACTGAGCTTTACCAGGGATGTCTAACCATTTACACCAGGCACCAGCATTCTGGCCAAGAAGCTGCAACCACTCCAGGCATGACTTCCCTGTGAAACTCCAGCCAGGAAAAACACTACAGGAGCTCTAACAGCTCTGCTTCCCTTTTTTAATTCAGGACAGCAGATGAGAGGTTCCCCATTGAGCTAACACCCCCTTGCTTCCTGCACACCCACTTTGCTGAAGTATAAGGAAAGCATCTTCACCTCCAGTCACCACGAGCAGCTCCTTTTCCAGCTGCCTGGGGGGTACAGTGACCCTGCACCATGCTGCCAGCATCTGCATTTTCCCTTCCTGCATGCCCCAGGGTTCTTGTCCCTGCTTCTGGGACTATACTTTTATAGAATTTCCTCCTCTACCTCAGTCTGCAACTCTTAAAAAAAATCTTGATTTGCAGTTTCCAATTTTAAGACGCTATTTGAAGCATCCACAGCCTCCTTTACCCAAACCTTGTATTTGTGTATCAGTGCCCATTTGAAGACTGATGCATTTCCTGTGATGCAAGGTCAGAGCTATAAACAAGATTATGATCTCAATTGGATTATCTTGTCAGGATTTTTTAGTCCTGATGGAGGTACAGACTGTGGACAAACCAAACATCAGTTCACAACAACCTTAAAAGCACTCTTTCTCTACGAATTGCAACTAGTTCAGAAGTACTGAAAAGGAACCGTCAAGGTTAGTCTTCAGGCTTTACAAATGAACACTAAAAACTAATTCTGATCAACTCTTCACGAATTCTTCGCAGTCTTTGTAAAAACATGCCTCTTATGTGGCTTTCCATTCAGTTTTCTAGAAGAAGTGACAAGTAACAAAAAAGCTGTTTTATAAAGACATCAGCTTAAGAAGCTATTTAGTACCTGTCACAGTAAACTACGTCAAAAGAGTATCTGTCAGTTTTGGAGTGACACCTAGATTTTTTTCCCAGCTCCAGATGTGTAACCCCAAACAAAATATAGGATCAAACATCTAATGAAGACATTTCAGGAGAAGCCGTATAAGGCCTGGCTCATACTGCAAGCTGCAACTCACAGATGTTTGAATTTCATACACCTTCCCATAAAGCAGAATGAGTCTTTCAAGCTTCTACAATATTTGGAAAAGATACTTCAATCGCAAGGGGCTTGTCTTCTGCCTCTGAATGAGTTGTTTTGCACAAAGAAGTCATGGGGGTTTTGGTTTTTGTTTGTTTGGGTGTTGGTTTGTTTGGTGGTGTTTTTAAGTTCTCAATTCTATCCATTTTAATTTCTTTCTCTATGTCCGTCACTGTAGAAAATTGTTTAACATGCTAGAATAAGGCCATAAGAAACATTTTCTTTTCATTTTAACTAAGACGGTGCAGCAGCCGCCTCTAGAGAGCTGTCTAGAGAAGTCACTCACACCATTATGCTCCCTCAGACAGTGTCACTGATAAATCCGACTTACGAAGGAATGACAATTTTATCTGGCATCAAATATATTGTTGTCAACTCAGAGCTGTCTAAGCAAATCAGAGCCAAGGAACAGCTTGTTTTCCTAAGTCCAGTCACATACTTTATAGCTACAAAAGCTTTTCCTTTGCAGATTGCCACATACAAGGCACTTTTAAGGATACAAAGAGCAAATTTCTCCTTGCATTATCACAAAGCAAATTCTATTTATAGCTCTAGAAGCGACAAGAAAGAGAACAAGCCACAAGCACGTTGCAACTTTTTCAACACATACTTTAACTACACTCCTTAACAGGGCAGCTATTTGAGAAACTGAACTATATGTTACATGCTTCTACAGTTAGAGAAGATCCTTAAAACTCCTGCCCTATGGCTCTGCTTAAAAGCCCAGGAAATTGGGCTTCCCATTTACAATGAAGTCAACATGTATACCTAGATATAACCAAGTAGAACATGAGCTGGAGCATCTAAAAAACAAGTTCTCCTTTTCACAGTTGGTAGAAGACTACCTCCTTAGAAGGATAGGGGAGCATCATCAATACCAAGGCTGGAGAGACACAGCAGAAGTTCAATCAGATTTGCAGCGGTTATTCATGGAAGGCCAGCCACCAACTGTGAGAAATGTCTAGGCCAAACCTGGACCCAGAACATTTACTCCAGTAAGAGAAAAGCAAACTGAAAACCTGAAGCAACAGCACTGGATATTTGTTAGGCTGAGAGGTAAGACCTAAGTGAGGATCCACGTCATCCACCAGGCTCTTCTTAAATTAAAGATCACTGTGTTATGTTACCAGCTCAGCCACTAGCTTTTAATATAGCTTAGCTGTGATGTTAAGCTACATGCTAAGCTGATCGCATCATGATGTCAAAATAATCCCTGCTCTCCTTCGCTCTACCCCTAAACTCCACGAAAGGCCTAGCCATTCTGTAGCCATGGCATGAGCCAGGCTGGTTTGTGATGCAATGTTATTTCTTTTGAATAACTGTAATCTAAACCAATCTAAACTTGTACAGTTTCAAAGACAAAAGCCTACACCAGAAGCATGGAGCAGATCACCCCGTATCTTGTTATCAGCTCAGTGTTAGAGCTGCTAATCACATTGTCAATTAAGGCCTAACACAAGGATGTGTGAAGATACTCAGATGCTGTAGCATTGTACAGTAACAGCAACAGGGCTGGCAGTTGCTGAACAGAGCAAGAAAAAAAAAATCACAAAACTCTCATAGTGACATACACAGAAAGAGTCCTTTCTATGTATAATAAATCCTTCACAGTCTGTGTTCCACTCCCACCGCCCCCCCGCCCGGTGTGGGTCTCTCCAAATTATACTGACCACTTTCTCAGGGAAGTTAAAAACCTCAAGAAGTCTTGTCAGCAAAACATTTCAGATGATACTTAACCAAGATACTTAACCAAAGGCCACGATATGGTTAGAATAGTGTTAAAGAGGTATCTTCCAGACATCAGATTGTTAAAATGATGGATAGCCCTCTTAATTTTATTCTAGCAAGTGCAACTGTGGATTAATTTTTATTCATATCTTGAAACCCCTTTTTGTTCTCCTTACACTAATTTCTCAAGTTAATTGTATGTTACACAGATCACTTCTCAATTAAATTTGTACATTAAATAGATTGTATTTCACTGTTCAGGATGACTTTTTTGTTGAAGCCTTTGTGCTAATTGTTAGAAAGCAGCCTTTTATCACCACATTTGCAGCAAAGACTAACTTTCTAGCATGTCTATTTGTCATGCTACTTAGTCACAGATAGTCAAATTAACCCATGTTGTAGCTCAAATAAATGACACTAATCAAGAGAATGTTATTAAGCCTTGAATTTCAACAATTACTAGCTATATCGCTTTTGTTTCCACATCAGTACTTTCTCCACATACAGTTGCAGCGCAGGGATAGTAATCAGCATTATCTCACCAACCCCAGCGTCCTTTTACAAGCTTGTAAATTTACCTCCAAGGGATGTTAAATATATGACTACATGGCATGCAAAGTGCCAAGATCTTCCAACATATAACACAGTTGTGCATTGCCAATTACTTGAAAACAACACAAGAACTCCTGGTTTTTCAGACCACAAGCATGCCTACAGTTATATCACTAGTCTCCTGGGTTGCAAGGCTGTGGATAAGTCCGAAGCAGTAGTTAAAGACACCTTCAGCAAAAGTCTAACCAAGAAACAAGAATGAAAACAGAAAGGCAGGAGAGTGCACTGTCAGTAAGTTTAATTAGATCAGACTAATTTGTTTTGATCTTCACATTAATGGAATATTAATAGGATGAAAAAATGCAAGAAAGCCTCTTCTGTTATGTTAAACATTTGTAAAAAGCAAGGTCAACATACTGTACCAAGCCACTGAAAGCATTAAAGGGTCATTTATGGACAAAGAATCACCCTAGCTGTAGTGATGCCAAACTTCTTAGAGCAAGCTTTGCTCACTACACAAAGTGCATTCCACATATATTACAAAACACCGCACATGACATAGCATCGCAAGCATCGCACAGTCAAGACATCTAGAAGCACAGTAATCAAGTTCCAAAAACACAGGATGCGAGTGCTAGCAAGTTAAGGCTGTCCCACAAATGTTCTTCTAAACCAGATGTCCTGTGTGTGCCAGAACTGAGGGGAAAATGGGATAAACAAAAGTGACTCTCAAAGCCCAGAAGTCCTCAGGATTCAGGTCATTAACAATCCAGATTTTCTAATCAAAAGATTAACATCTTAAGAGCTCTTCACTAATGAAAAGTGAATCGAATAGTTCATATTAACTTACCCAGCAAAAGGAGGAGAGGCAGGAATGACTAACATCCTATTGATAATTATCCAAAACTATTGAGATGAGTATTTATATTTTAATAGAACCTTAAAAGAATCCTTTAGGTATTCTGAATGCAGTCTCACTAGGGAGGACAAAGCCTAATACAGATCAAATCCTCTTAGGGAAACTTCCTCTCCCTGAGGAATTACTCCGATTTCCCCCCACTGCACCCTTTCAGGGTGGGAGGTGGAGTGGGGGGGAATAAAAGGGGTACAAAGAGAAAAGGACTGCTTAAAAAAACCCACTATCTTAGACACAATTATCACATGGAATTTTGCTTTTCTTTCCAGTCAGGAGAAATCCATTTGGCACTGGCTGGAGTTATTGCCATTAAGTTTTTTTTTTTTGCAATTTAGCAATGACTTCCCATTTATCAGCTGTCTGCACTGGGCAAGCAGAAAGTGGCAGTACTTCTCTATCATTTCAAAGCCTGTATGGATCCACCTGCTCTGAAAAGAAAAACAACTTCAGTTTGGAGCCCTATAGTCCTCTTTTGTGGCCACCCAGCAGTGTGTGAACCAAGGGCTCATTCTCTTCTAGGAAATTTTTTTTTTCTTTTCTTCATTACACAGTACTTTTCCCTCTTTTTACATCTTTTCTGGAAGGGCAGGCAAACTGGAACTTTCACACAACACAGAAGGAGAGCAACAACCACTTATATCAACATTATGATTGGTTTTCTCTGAAGTAAAACTTTAGTATGTTCTGCACTCATTTACCAGGCAGTAAAGTCATTCTCTAGGGCACACAGATTTTAAAAAAAGGAAAAAAGTTTTTCCTGATGAAAAATTAAGATCTTCATACGCTGTCTTAAGAAAACTTAGTGGCATTTCCAGAACAAGTCAGTTTTGGCTAAATGGATGACAGTGGTCCTTCAAAGAGGAGAAACCCTAAGATTTGAGGCTGGCTTTTCAGTAGAACTCCTGCATAGACCCAGTACAGTTATTTCACTATCTGCCACACCAGTTCCTAACATAGGGATGTATGAAGGGAATACTTTGTTACTTAGGAATAGCAGAACAACTTCTATGATATATTCTCATCAGTATAGCAGTGCAAAGAGTTTAATAGCCCCTCTCTAACAAGAGTTGAGATTTGCTGCTACAATGAAGTAGACAGTCAAGGTAATAAAATAACTTGTCCTTTCAGGAAAAGTTCATCCTGAAAATTCTGCATTTACAAATCCTATCCAACATCACCACACATACGCAGATGTTTTCTTCTAATGATTATTACCTCATTGATTGCTAGATGCCAATTAAATTGTGATGGCAAATAAAGCTTGGTGAATCAGAACATTAACCTTATATATTTCCTCCCTTTGAGCTTTAACCCAACAGATGGCCAGTTTAGCTGATTCAGTGATCCTTTTAATTAGGACTCTAAAGGAGTGCTGTTTGGAAGGAGGATACATTCTCCAGCTCACCACTGCTTCTCCCCTCAGGAGCCATGGCCACAGCACACACCAGCCCATGAACAAAGAAACAAGAAAACCACAGCAACCTCAGCAGCTCGCCTTAGGGTCATGCAGGCAAAGCGAAAAAAAAATCAACTCTAATAAGATATAGTGGCCGGTTCTTAACTGGGCAGGTCTGCTGCTTCTTTTAAGAACCATTTCAGTTCTGCTTGGCCAACTAAAAGGCAGGCAGCCCACAGGGCTCCTGGTGAACAGTCACACTCAGGACAGCAGAGCTGGCCAGGGCCAGTGGGTGGGGAGATGTGCAGGAGATGTCCAGGGCCCCACCAGCTCCAGGCCTTCCCCATGTGCCTGACATGTGAGCACAGCAAGCACCCAGCAGTCACCCACAGCAGCTTGTCATCGCAGGTAACACACCCCTCCACACTCTGCATCCCCCCTTTAGGCTTAACTACAGGCTTGGCTGGTAGGGCTGCTCCTCATTAAGACTGCCTGCTAGCTGTGTTTGTAAAACTCTCTTTTCCAGGACTGATCTTTTTGTAGGACTCTGATCATTTAGATCAAGACCATGAGGTTTCTGCCTCAGGCTGTTGGGGTGATCTTCTTGGTGAATGGCAGAAACAGTGGCATGTGGTAGTACCAAAAGTTTCAGCTACAGTCATACTGACACTACCATGAACAAACTATGGAAAGTTATTCTATTAAAAGTTGGTTAGAAAGTTAAATTAAAAAAGTGCGTGTGTTGTAGGGGGATCAAGCAGCTTGACAAGTGCTATAGTTTGGAGCAGCAGACTGACATTTACTATTCTAGAAGGCTAGGGACACTTCTCTCCTCAGAGATCAGTGAAAAACAAGGATATTTCAACAACTATTTCAGCTCTCCAATATAGTCTTATTTTAGCCATATTTGAGCCAAGATTATTTTCTCTGTTAAAAAAATGCTTCTGGAACTGTAAAACTCAGCTCTTCCATCAGCTCTAGCCACCTACAACCCAGTATCCCACGGGCAACCCTCCACCAATCGTCCAGCCTGATGCAGGCAGGAGCAGCACCATGTCGCAACTGCTCTGCATTGCTTAGAACTGAGATCCTGGCCATCCTTCCACATACCTTCAGAGGACAAGCTAATACATTAGAAGATAACAGAAAAGGCTCTGTGCACCACCAGAAGCCACGACGGAAGAGCTGCCCTACCTCTCCTCAGAGATGCAGGCTGCCCTGCCCGCACCCTCCACACCAGCGGGACACCCTGCGAGCATTACGTACAGCTCTAGGCATACCAGTACCTGAAAAATTAACTTTTGGTGGCAAAAAATTCTTTAGTGTTTCAAACCAGACTCAAATGTATAAAATTTTACCTACAACACAGAAACATTTACATTTCAAGATAAAAAAACATTACAATCTAGGACATGAACATCGGTGTTATATAACTTGTTTTAATATCACATTTCAAGATGCTGAATGAAAACATTTTACTTTCTCCAAATTTTTTATTTTTCAGCTCTCTTATCTAGAGATTCAATTCAAATTTAACTTAGTTCAGATTCAAATTAATTTGTTCCCAGCTAAGCTTAATTCTTTCCTCAATAGCAGGTTCACTGAAGTCATGTGAAAGAAAACATAATCCCCCATGTTTTCTAAATACAGCCATCCTACCTCTTCTTACTTCCTGCCTACATCTGCAGCACTGACACAGCCAGTTAACCACCACGCTCCCTCAGGACAGCCACATGCTCCAGCACCCACGCTGGGGTTTCTCCAAGCACATGAACAGGCTGTTTTGGGAAGCTTTTCTGGCAGGAACCACTTCAAGAAAATCCCTGCAAACCATTATCATCAACACAGAAAAGCTTTCCATCAGGTTAGCTTGCCAAATGCACTCATTTGTGCTTGTAGGACCAAACAAGCACTAGTGGAGGAAAATAAGAGCCCTGGTCTTTTTTTTTTTTTTAAGGTGATGGGAGATGGAAGGAATGGAGGAGGGAAGGCAGGGGACAGAAGAGGCATTTGACTAGCTTACTCGTACTATGAAATGGCACCCATAACTATTCTGGGTGCTCCCGCAAGAAGGAGCTTGCTTACCCTCCCATATACCAGTGGATCCTCACCTAAGTAATCATAAATTTCCTCTAGAAGATAAGGAAAGAAAACAAGCACTGTGGAAAAACTCACAGCTAACTACCCTGACCAAAATGGGCGACCAATAAAGGAATACAGTTTGACCAAAAATAGCAAGTATGCCTACCAGTTATGTTATGCCTCTTAATTATTCCAAGATGGAATAACCCAGACAGGACTAAGTAAACGCATTATTACCAAGACCCAAAGGAAAACAGAACCACCTACTCTTCCGCTTATGTCATTCATCCAACACCTTGGAGGCTGGAATAATAAAACACTCTATAAGCAAACACTGATAGTTGGCAGTTAACATCCGCTAGATTGCTTTGCTGTCTCAAGACAACTGGCACAAGCTTATCACGATCTCAGAAACTGCATCTAATTGAACCAGCTGTCCTAATACAAGTATTCATGTGAAAGCTTGATCAAACTGGACAGTGCTACTGCATCTTCAGAAGCAGAGACACTTAGACTCCAGCACCTAGTTAATTGCAATACTGCAAAAATTACTTAGGCAAGTAGTAAAAATGAAACAGTACAAATAGGATAACGCCAAGGTGCTATGAATTATCAGCGTACAAGCAAGAAACAGGTTAGGCTTCTCCAGCAAATTCATTAAATAGCTGGTTTACTTCAAAAGCAGTGACAGCACTGCAGCTTTTTCTCGTGTTCCATTTCTCAGGGGGTGAAAAAAGAAAACCAACAGATGCAGATTAAGAGATGACCAAGGAAAGTAGTAAGTGTCACAGTTGTACATAATTTCATAAAATTGTTTAAAGTAAACCAGCCTGAGATTAAACACATACTATAACACACAATACATCACCCTGTCAAGGGTCATGCTCACAATCAAGATGTTCAAGAGTTCATTTTTAAATCCACATTCAAAGAGGATTAGTCTGGAGTATAATTAGGAGAAAACCCTCTAGAGTTTCACAGGAGGTCACCACTTGTTGAAGGTGGTTAATTTTGTTGACTGTATTGTATGCATGTAAGTTGATGACATTTTAGTTACTTAATATTTGCCAATTTCTCATTGCAAAACATTCCTTCTCTCATGACATCGCACAGGAAACCTCATCTCTTCCTTGGACGAGACTATGCTGGTTTAGAATTTAGTCTAGAGTTTTTCCAATAGAAACAGCAGAAAAGCCTGAACTCTGGAACTGATCGCACCCAAGCCTTGGAGGATGACCCTGAATTTTTCAAAGTCTGTCCTCTGTTTTGAGCACAAAGTTAAATCAGCATGTAAACACCGAACTGCCATACCTCACAAAACACCCATCTTAAGCATTATTTGTTACCAGTCAGTTCTAAAGATTGAGCAAATAGTGACTCTCTCTGTCCTCAGGTAGCACGTTTCACACCCCATTTAATAGCTCAGGGAATCATAGGATAGTGTACCTTAAAAAGGGCCCCCAGTGGTCACAGCTACCTTTTTGAAAGCCAGTGAAAACAAGCAGCTCTCAAAGCACAGCTGTTTGCAACAGATAAAGAAGCAGAACTCTATACAGGCATCTTTAGCTTCATACAAGAGGGTTACTAAAACTTCCCCACTTACAATACCATACAAAGAACTAAATCTACGCAGTTTCTTTCCTGTGTATACTACCAATTCTTTCACTTTAAATAGCCCCATCATGCCAACATTTTGTTCCTTTAAAAAGAGAAGAGTCTTTTATTCTGTAAATGCTGCATTTCTCCAAAGTGCAGCTAGGTAAAAAAAAAATCAAAACCAACCAACAAACAACAGTTTCAGGTTTTTGAGTATTGATTTAAAGGTAAAACAACTTTTAAGGTTTCAACTGCTCCAGCACCTTCACTAGAGTTATATCTCTGTTCCTACCTACAAAGAGTGACTGTGAGGGAGGGGAAAACAAAAAAGAATACATCAAAAAAAAATCAAGTCATCATTCCAGCAGTGAAAACGAATGCATCCAGAGATGGACAAAAGCAGGCCACACCTGTCATATGCACACGCAGGTATTAAGCGCAGACAAAAATGCTTCTCATTTGAGCTGAAGCCTACCTTTTATCTCTCTTTTGAAGACAGCATTGGCCTTCGTTGCTATTCAGCACCTGTAAACACATGCCTCAACAGCAACCTGTTTTGTACGATCCTTTCCTTGCACACTGCTAGTAACATTGCCCTGGCTCCCAAAAAAGTTGCTTTGTCAAGCACCAGACCAACAATTCACTTAAGCAAAAGAATCATTGGACTAAACTAAAAACAAAATAAAATTCCCAAAACATCTTTCCCATGCTCACAGGTTGCATGAGGTACATGCAGGAAAGGGGTGGGAAAATACATCAACTTTGACCACAAACAAACATACACTGCAAGCATTTTCAAAAAAACACTACTCATTTCAAAACCACCATGGCATCACTGAAACAACTCATTTCCTCGGTTCCTCTGCAACCAGCATTGTAATGGACTGTAAGCAATGCACCTAATGCAATCTACATCATAACATTCTGCAAAGTTTCACAGCCCTTTTAAGTCGCTGCAGCAACAAGAAGTTGATTTATTACTGATCACTAAAACCGAGAATGTTTTCTTTGCCAGAAGTTTCAACATCTGCAGCTGCTTGAATTTTATATGAACACTGAACTGCCTTTCCATCCTCCTTCCCTGTTCAAATGAACAGGATTACATAAAATGGTTTTGCTACTGTCAGGGGGGAAAAGAGTGTTACTTTTGATTAAAACAAGGCATTTGAACTGTTCTACTGCAGGTAATACAGCAGTGAGTGCTGCGGTACCCCAAAGGAGGTGCATAAGCCCTCCTCTACATACTTTAAAAGTCCTTTGGTTATCTCTGCTGGCACAAAAAAGGAAGTTACTCTGTTTCTAGGGAAGTGTCTCTGCATGTTCTCTATATAACACATACCCAAAGGGTTTTGACAAGATAAGGCACTACCATGAACATCCAAGCCTGTACCAGTGATTACCGGAGTCTAGCATCCAGTATCAGAATGAGCTGCTACAGTAGCTGCCCCTAAAATCTTCTCTATTGACATCTACAAGCAATACTAGATTATTTTTTGCCATTTACAGATGGAAATTCAGACTCATTCCTAAGTAACTTCAGAGTCATTCATTGTCTTCCTCATTTGTCAGTTTATCTATCTGTAAAGCAGAAGTGATGACACTTACCCATGCCAATTTATTAACCTAAAAGCTCTGCACAGGAGCTAGGAGTTAGTTATTCTAAGTTCAGCTGGAAAGGGAGAAAATTTTATAATATTTTTAGGATTTTAGTATCTTCAGTGTAACATCATACATTGGGATATTTCATAACTGCGCTGTACTCTTTTTCCCTCTGACAAGCCATACGTAGGTTCTGCTATAAAAGACGTTTCCATGTGATGAACCTCCAGTTGTTAGGGTCAACATAAGCAAACTCTTCTCCCTATCTGGTTTTAGCCCTGCTTAAACAAGGCGAGGAACCTTAAAAAGGACCTCCAGAGGTCACAGCTACCTCTTTTAAAGCCAATGAAAACAAGGAGGTCAACGGCTTAGAGACTCACAGCTGTATTTACAGAAGATCAAGCCCTCCTTCCTCTCCTGCAGCGGGCTGGGCTCACGTTAGCCCTTACCCACAGCCAGGTGCTCTGACCCAACCAGGCTCCGACGCCTGAAGACACACTTCCCGCACAGTTGCTACAGAGCAAGCGAACACCCAACCTCCGGATCCCAAGCAGGGGCGAGCACCTCAGGGCCAAGCCTACGGCAACAGCACCGGACACAACAGGGCCCGGCCCAAGCACCTGAAAGCACTCTACTCAGCGGGGGCAGGACGCTGCCGAAAGGCGACTCCCCTCAGCGCCAGGCCCCGCCACCCCAGGGGCCGTCCCGGCGGGCGCAGGCCCTAAAGTGGGGACAGGCCCCGGCCCCCAAAGCACCCCTCCCCGCCCCGCCGCCCTACCCGGGATGGCCAGGTTGGAGAGGGGGTAGGAGCGCAGCGCCGCCGGCAGCGAGCCCATCCAGTCCGCGTTGCTCTCCGCCATGGCCCCCGCGGCCCGCCGCCGACGGCCACGCTCCCTCCCGGCCGGCGGCCTCATCCCCGGCCTGAGGAGCCGGGCCGGGCCGGCCGCGGCAGCAGCCGCCCGCCTCCCTTATGTAACAGGTGCGGCCCGGCCGGGCGCGGCGCCGTCACAACGGCCCGGCCATTGGCTGCCCGCTGTCCGCCCCGCCCTCGGCCCCGCCCCGGCGGCAGCGGGGCGCGAGGGCAGCTGCGCGGTGGCGGAGCGGCGCGGCCCTTTCTCCCGCGGCGGCGGCGGCGGTTCCTCCGGCTGCGGGGCCTGGGAACTAGCGCGGCGTACCGCTGTTCGGGAAGGAGGGCCTGCAAACGCTCCTGCGGCCGCGGGTTGGCAACATCCGGCTCTCCCCTCTCGGGAGAAGGGTTGGCAGGCGCGGGGCCGGCAGAGCCAGACAGCCGCCCAGGGGGAGAGAAACCCCCCCTCGCTTTGCCCATCAGTAACCTGCTTTGCATGCGCGTTGCGGTATTTTGAGCTATCATACGGAATTATGAGTGAAGCACAACGAAGTTCGCGTTGCAGGCTTCCTCTGCGCTACCCCGTCAGGCACAGAGGTTTTGACAGCCGCAGGTGCGCGTCCCGGTGTCATCGCACGCGTCTGCCTGGGAGGGAAAAGGTGAAACCACCTCTCCGGCAGCCTGTCGTGGCACGTGCTCGTCACAGTACACCTGCAACGACCGAAGTAACATCGCCATCATTTTTCTGCACCACCTGAGCGATGAAACCGGCGTGGTGTCCGATCAGGCCGGAGGAGGGGGCCTAAACATCCAGTTTCACATCAGCCGAGGGCCTAAACGCCGCAGGTGGCACCACACAGGGCCTCTACAGTCCTAGTCACCTGAAATTCAAACCCCTCTGGGCCGCTGGCTCTCCCTTTGCTGTTGATGGCACCAGCTGTGAAGCTTTGGGCACGCCCGTGACTCTCTGCTGCCGTGCCGTGTGGGGATACGCCGTTGGGGATGCGCTCGCCCGTTGGGTGCCCGTGCCTATGCGGGCATGCACGCACGCACAGCTACCCCACGTATACCGGGAAACGGCTGTGAGCTTGGGTTCCGATAGTCGCTCTACGGGAGCACCAGAGAAGCTACCCCCAATACAGAGGGCCAACGCCGTGGCTTTACGGTGTCAACTGGTTAGTAAATGTGGTAGCTGGAGTGGTTTGCGTACTGCACCTGACGAGTCAACACTACAGCGGAAGACTTAAGGGTCAAGATCACAGAATCACTAAGGTTGGAAAAGACCTTTAAGATCATCAAGTCCAACCATCAACCCAACACCACCATGCCCATTAAACCACATCTCAACCGCTTCCACCTGCTCTTTCAGCAATTCCCTTTCCCTGCCAGTCTCACGCTCTGCCTTACACTGCATTTAGCTGTCGGGTAAAGCATTTTGTCCAAAACAATTTCTGGATTTGCTGTAATGCACAAAATGGATCCTGTAAGATACATTTTTTCTCCCTTGCAATACTACATATCTTTGAAGGATAATGCTTTGTGAGAAAATTCTCTGAACTGCTTCTTACAAATACGTACAAACATATTATTTCCATACTCTTCGCACAGGACATAGAGACAACCAGGTATACAACACTGAAGTCTATTCCGTCATACGCTAGTGAAAGAAAAACCCCAAACATTGCTCTGAAAGATAATTTTTTTACTGTCAAATTACTAAAGGCTGAATACTAAATACCAAGGGTATATATTTCAAAAGTCCTCTGTTTTGTCTGTATTTTTTAAATGGGTATTTTTAATTTGGTGTATTAAATTTTGCACATTAGTCATAGAATGTTTTCATTAATACACAGTAAAAGTGCTAATTGAACTATATATTTAAAGTATGTATCAACTTAATTTACCTGTAAATACGTACATGTTAAGTATGTATTTTCACTTAATGCAGCCAGAATCTATCTCCTTCCATAAATCTGCATTTTCCTTCTCAAGGAAGGGAACAAAGGCATTTTGCTTTTAGAGCTTTGATACTGAACAACCTTAAAACTAGCGCAATTTCAATAACAGGTTTTCACAAAGCACTGCTGACCTAGGACTCCTCAGGCTCAAGGCGGAAGACGGAGGACAGGTTTGGCATGCTTTCAACTTGTCCTGCAGCTCTGCTCCCTCCTCCTGTTAAGACCGTCTAGTGCACTGGCCTCTGATGTAGGAGAGACCAGCCCACGCTATTCAAAGCCATAGGTACGGGTTCTTAAACATTTTCTCTTGTAATTAAATTTGTATCTTGAATGGAAAGAGGGATTCTTACGTGGGAGCTCCAGCATTTTTCACTGGTGACACTACTGGTCTGTATCCCTGCAAGTCTGTCTTTTTTAAATCGCTACTTTACGTTACTTCACCCTCTTTCTCACGTTCCCACCATCGCAGCTTGGGACCGCCCAGCAAACCAGCGCATGTGAACTCCTTAAATACCATCGGCAACCACGGCTGGTTTACAGCTTCGCTTTCCAGGATGGGAAAGCCTTGCAGCACAGGGGTAGCCATTTCACCGAGGCTGGTATGTTCTTTAGGGCAGTACTTCGCTGTGGTCATTGAAACTGAACACTGAAGCTGTAGTCTAGAGCCAAAACTGTTAGGGCTGAGTGCTGACACGGTACTCTTGGTGTTCTGGCCAGGCCCCGTCCTGCATTTCCCATCTTTCAAATGACATAAAGAAGATGGAGTGTGTACGACAGACAGCAGAGTCTGAAGGGGAGCAGGTAGGGTGTGCTCTGGTGTGGGAAAAGGAGTCTAATTGCCACTACCTTGGGCAGTAGCCTCTACCAGGAGAGTAGGTCATAGCAGTCCTCTGCCATCAGATCAGCTGGAAAAGAGGGGGGATAAAGCTGGAGTGGGGAGAGTCTCAAACCTGCTCCCTTCACAGCCTCCCAAAAGTCTCTGAGCCTTTGCCATCACTTTTTAACGGTACTGGAGCGTGTGACAGCATCAGGGTACTCCAGTGCTCCCACAGAACAGTGACTTTCTCGCTTGCTTGCAGCTAGTTTCAGCATCCCTCCCCATGCTATGGTGTGCAGCATGAGTACACCCTGGCTCTTGTGGTTAAGATGGTTTCTAGACCTGCAAGCAGCAAAGGACACTTAGACCATGCGGGACGCCAACAGCTCGAAACAAGAATGAGGAGAGAATGAGGAGATGCATCCTTTCAGCACTGCAGGGTGAGACTTCAGCTGTGAGCATCAGATGTGATGCACAGATACTTGCTGCCAGTAACTACTAGAAGAATTTTCTTATGGTCCAAAAATCCTTCTCGTGCTTTTCTGGAAAAGAGCAGCATTAAATTGCTTGTTCCTCAAAACCTCATCCTCTTTCCATCTCCGCAAAACTCTGTCATTTTGTTCTGTAATCAGTACCAAACCCTCCAATGATGCACATTAATTGCAATGGCCAAAGGGAACAAATGTGCATTAATAATACAATTTTATTTTCCACAGACTAAACCCACAAATTATCCAGGGTCTTGTCACTTGAGACTGTTCAAATGCCTCCCTTCAAACATGTGTTTAAGTGGCTGCAAAAATGAATGCCTAAGCAGGCAGGAAAAACATCCTACTATTGACATTTTTTTTAATTCTCTATCAAGGTCAGTAGGTGGTTGTATTTTTCCATGTTTCTGGAGTATTCACATATGAATCACATTCAGCAGTGAGGATGGCCTGACTAAAACTTTACTATCCATTTTTCCCCATGGATTATATAGTCATATTTACGCCTTACGTGGATTTACTGAAAAAGCTCAGCTATTCCCTTGTGCCTCGGTGCAGAGTACAAGCCAATGTCATGGGCAGCCCAGACAATCTAGCAGCTCAAATCCCATTCCCATACCCCTAACCCTTCTATTTTCAAATACGTAGTAAAAAGACTAGCTGTGCAGATCAGGCTGATGCTACTTAAGCACTAACAGGCATATGGGTTTCGCTGTTAGCAAATTCTAAACACACAAATGTGTTCTATTTCCATTTTAACACGTGGCTCCGGGGCTGCCATATACAGAGTATAAAGCCAGAACAATGAACTTTTGAAAGTGCTTTAAAGCAACTGAAAACAAGTTGATAACATCCAGTGCTACTGGGAGTGTAGCCTCCTTCTCCTCACCACGTTGAATACCCTAATAACACAAGTCCTGTTATTCAACAGGGCACATTGCTGCTGTTAAAAAGCTTTCAGTTAATGTTTTCAAAATCTTCCATTTCAGTCCAAAATGTACTGTGCCATATAATTTCCAAATCCTTACACGCAATTTATCAGCAGACAATAGATCAAATAAGTTATTGAAACTGCTTCTGTGTCATCCGCATATTTTAAAGGTCACTTTGCTACTGATGAGAAGAAAACGGCAGGATTCGTTCTCACGGAGAGAAGCTAATTGCTCAACATTTCATGTAAGTATACTCAGACTCTTCCAAGCTGTTCATTACCATTTTTACCCTGACTGTAATGGAATTATTTAACATTTAAAACCATCAGACACACTCAATCACAGAGCTCTGCAGCCATCACTGCATTTAAAACACCACTTCTTCAAGTGCAGCAAACCAAATCGCGGTGTTCATTTCCCGTTTTACATCGAGTCAGAAAAACACCGTGACTATCACAGCACTTTTTGCATTTCTGAACTCCACTGCAAATACTTTGACGTCTACCATATAATATACCCTTTGTAATATTGACTTCCCCCCCTTTCTCTGCCCACCGCTCATCGCCTGGATGTCAGTTCATACCAATAATTACCTGCTTCTCTCTCTTGCCTTTGCTTGCTCGTTTCTTTAAGCCAAGCCCTGGCATCTGCGAGTCTCCTGTCTGACAGTAGCGAGCTATTCAATACTTCATTTACACCACATGAGGGTGTTTCAAGCTGTGTAGGATGCCAGAGTTAATTTGGAAGTCCTCCTGTTTGGAAAGGAGCCAAGGGGGGAGCAGGTACATTTTTTTTTCCACTGATTAAAAATCTTACCGGGGCAACCTGGTACAGGAGACTTTGAAAGGGAAGAGATGAAACATCATACGCTAGAAAACAGATGGAAGAGGAGTTTTAAAGACATAATCCAATGTTCCCTGAAATCAAATAATCTTTGCCGGGGACTTCCCTGAGCTTTCTCTTGTCCTTAAAGAATCATTTTAAATATAATATGATTTTATATTATTTCCATTAAAATCTCCTTAGACAGAATTAAGTAACCATTATCCCCCTGCAGAGCTTTGTAGAAGCTTTCCTTGGCTTATTGCTCAAAGTTAATTGCAGAGTCAGGAAGAATTACCTACTAACATAAACCATAAATAAAATTTCTCCTTTGTCTGCGGCTTCTTCTGGAGTTTTAGTGTACACAGGTCTTTCTAATGTTTGCCTGCTCTGATAAGTGGTGGCTTTAAATCCAACAAAGACTGCGTGAGGTAACTGATACCCTGGTCTGGTTAGCAGGTATAATGTCTGTACACAGCTTTTTAAAACAAACACACACATTAAAATGAAGCCGGAGCAGTTCACAAGGCTATCTACACAGCTCCAATGAGGGAAACAGGTCCCTAAAAGAGAAAACTCTGTGGATCTGTATTAAGATGGGCTTTTTCCCCAGGAAATCCCAGGCAGCAAAGCCTATTATCAGCAACTCTTAACTAATGAGCCCAGCTCCGGGATCGCCGGGCAGCTTGTGCTCTCCCACAGCCTGCTCCCAGCCACCGCCACGCTACCGCCAGCTTCGCAATGACTCGAGCACACTGTGCAAAGTGTAGGGCTGCTTCTTAAATAAACAAGCCGAGATTAATGAATTTACAGGACCCAAAGGCGCCTTGTAATAAAAGCCGCTGCAATGCTGTTTAAAAAAGACGTGTGATTCAGAGGGAGGCAAAAGGTGATTGAGGATGCAGGTACAGGCGTGTCAGTACCGGGGCATCCTCTAAGCTCACAGCCGTCCCCTCCGCTTTCAGAGAGGTGGAAACCAGGCGAAGGCTGAGTTCACCCGCCTGCCCCATGCACCCCAGGGCTCGGGGCTGGCAGCCTTTCCCCTGCCCCTGGTTAGCAGGGCCCCGCGTCACCGGGAGGCAACAGGCAGGAGGAATACGAACTGCGGAGCGCTGGGAAAAGTCACTCACTCCACTGAAGTCCGTGGGCCCTGCCACGGACTCCACCGGCCATGCTAGTAACTGAAAACAAATTAATTGGTTTTATCCTTTTTTTCCCCGCGGGAACATTTGCCCTCTCCCCAGAAGGAGGTGAAAACCACTTGTAGATAAAACCACCTTGCTGCTTAGCTTTCCGGTGGGTTGCTCTTACAGCTGCGTGACGCACATTATAGACCGTATACAGCAGACCCAGATAAACTCACAGTATTACATTTATGTTATATGTGACCTCAGGTTCTGACTATGGCCTGCTTTACAGGTTTCATTGTGTCATCGATTTGCATTTAGCAACGTCGTGCTCAAGCCGCTTTTAAAACATCTTTTCTGCACCTCTGCAGCAAGCTTTGAATACTCTACTCTCGTAGAAAAGCTTA
Organism: Gavia stellata; assembly: GCF_030936135.1. Taxonomy (NCBI): domain Eukaryota; kingdom Metazoa; phylum Chordata; class Aves; order Gaviiformes; family Gaviidae; genus Gavia; species Gavia stellata. The sequence continues at coordinate 120,706,075 of NC_082594.1, forward strand.
TATCTGACAGTGACATGACATAGCCATCTTCCAGAGCATCTGATAATTTAAGCTTGACTCTGGGCCAAATTCTTCCAGGTTAGTAGAACCCAAGTCCAAGCTGAATGATTTAAGCCCACGTACTGGGGCGGTTGGTGCCAAAAAGAATGGTTTGAGAGGGTTTTTTTTCCCCTTTAAATTAAAGCAGGGGTCAATTTTGAACCTAATCACGATTTATAGGTAACTATATGTTACATGCTTATTCTGGCAAGGAGCAGATGAAGTCGAACAGAAATACAAACTATCCCGCGCTCAATTTAGCTGCAGAAAAATGGAAAGATGGGGCTGGCAGGTGGGGGGTTTCTCTCCCTCTTTCTCCGCCCAGGTCCCACCTTGATGGCTGCCCCTTCCCCTCTTCCCTCTCCGGGGCTGGCAGGGGCGGGTCGGCATCGTCCTCGGCCCCGTCCCTCGGCCCCGCCAGCCCCCAGCACCCCCCCGCGCCGCCTCCGGTCGGGTCCCGGGCGGGGCGGGGAACGGGCCCCGCTCGCCGCCGGCTGCGGTGCTGCGGCGCCACCTGCTGGTCAGCGGCGGGAGCGCGGCTGCCGTGCCCGCCCGTGCTTCCCCGGGGAGGGGGGGGGGGGCTGAGGAGGACCCCCCTGGAGCGGCTGGAAGTGCTCTCAGCCAGGCGCCTGGAGATCTCTGCCTTGCTGATCCCGATCTGTGGAAGCAGCAGCAGCGGCCTTCGGGGATGGCTGGGCCAGGGAGCGGGACAAAGCTCCCGGTGGCTCTCCTTGCAGTCTGGCTCCGTTAGCAGGTGGCGGTGGAAATCGTGCCGCGCCTGAGCGCTTCTCAAGGCGCCCCGCAAAACCTCAGCCTCAGAGGGAACATCTCGGACCTGACGCGACGTGGGGATTAGAATATAGGAGATGATAAAATAACTCCTCTTTGACAGGTATGCTACGGAGAGTCATCCTCATCTAATGACGAGGAAGAAAGTCCTGGCTCTCCACATCCCTTGGAATATGGCTATCCAGCTTTTTATTTTTTCTGATTTCTCTTTTTAAGAACAAAAAGCTGCCTTCTTTTGCAGTGACTGGTAGTATGACAAAAGTTAAACCACTTTGCTTCTACAAACCCATACAGACAAGAAACACCCGAATGAACTTTGAGCCTTCTGTGCATGCAAAGACTGTATAGTTTTGTAGGAAGGAAAGTGTTTTCTGTTCAGCACAGATATTCCCTTAGTGATGGATTTAGAACTGCTGGTGCTATAAGGTAAATAATACAACAAAATACTTTAAAAAGGTCTGTTAGATCATTCTTTCCAGTAAGTCATTCATTCATCTAAAGTCCTGGGAAATACAGTGCTCTGAACCCTGATACTCATCTGACCAGTGTTTAGCAGTAAATAAAGCAAATCCCATTCCTAAATCAGAATACCGCATTTAAGCTTGACACGATTGAATTTTAGTCGATTTGCATTAATTACAGAAGTACCATTGTGGCAACAATACATTTTCAAACAAGCTTGGGGGGACAGTTTCTTGGCTGGCTGAAGGTAATGTAAGACCACGCTGCTGCCAAAAGCAGGGCTGCTGCTGCGGCTCTTATGCCTCGCATTAGTGACCACGCAGCTGCTGACCCGGCTGAGAACTGTGCAGCAGGCTGAGCTCATCCCACCCTCGGCACGGTCTTTTGATCACTAGTGTCAATGCAAAGAAATACGCAGCCCGGGCAGGATAGGGGTAAGTCTAAACTGTCCCTTTCACAGGCTTAAGCCACCTGGGAAACTACCCCCGAGGTCTCGAGAAATGTGAAGACAGCAAATGACAGAAGCTCATTAAGGACATAGGGGAATAAAACGATTGTATTCCTTTTTTTCTTCACATGTACTGTAAATATAATTTCAGAGAAGCAGACTCAAGAGTAATTATTTTTTCAAAGGTGCAGCACTTCCAAAAGGACCGTCACTTTCTGTTATCTTTGGGGTCCTTATTCACTTCAGTCCTTCAGTCTGTGGTCCGCAGGTGGCTTGTAAATGAGCCCAAAGCTGCCCCTTTCTTCTGGCTCCACCAACAGTGACTGAGTCTTCTTCATGAACACTTCCACCGGGTCGGCACAGTGCCCTTTCATCTCACCAACCCCTCCCCGCGATCCTGTGCTGCAACCCCGGTGACAACAGATGCAGACTGTTTTCTTTCCGTGTAAGGTGCTGATTATTTTTGGTTTAGTTTCACAGTGTTAGGAAATGATATATTGGGTCATATTAGTCAATATTTGTACACTAAAAAATAATAATTGTAAGAATGGCTCATGCAGGTATCAAAAAGCTTCTGTTAAGCCGACATCTCCCGTGTAATCATGGTGTCCATACGGCAGAGCTGTCGTCTCTATACACTTAGTGAAACAAAAAGCTTCAACACTCTTCAGGCAGGCTGGTGGCGTGATGTGTTAATCTGCTCCCATTAACACGACAGCAAATTCCCAGTTGACCGCCCAATTCAAATTAAGTGCATGTAATCTCACGGTGAGACTCACAGCCGTGTTAACGTAATGCATACATAGAGATAGGCGGGATGAAGTAAGTGTCCTCAGGAGTGCTCAGCTTCCAACATTGATGTCATTTAGGCGCTCTGAATTTTAATACGGGTCACTAACACCAAACTCCTGTAAGCACTGTTTTAAAGACAGAGCCTTTTAACCGTGTCAGTCTCTGCGCACTACACAGGGGGTGTAGGCGATGTTACAGGTTTTCCAGTTCGTGGTAGGATGGGGAAGTCCCATCGGACTCCACCATGGAGGTGTACTTTATCGGAGGTGGGGGTGGCTTGAAAGAAGGAGGTCTGTTCCTACTGAAACAGGAGAGAAAAAACACACTATCACACAAAAGCCGTAATAAAGACTGTTGTAAAATGTTCACAGGAGGCGGTAGATGGACACTAAATCATTATAAGAGCACCTGACATTTGCTTTTACATACTGCAACTTCCCTGATTCTGTTCTACAGCCCCAATGCACCTCCCGGTATTCATTTGGCTTTCTCATCTCCCATCTCACAAATTTACTTTATTCATGCTTCAGAAAAACGGATCGTGGTCCTGGTGAACAGCTCAAAACCCTCGCAGAGATCTTTTGCTCACATGGCTCTCTGAAGGTATATTTAAAGACTCATAACTTTTTTTTGTCACTTTATAGGCCAAAATAAAGAAAGGTCCTGTCCCAAATCGGTGAAAAAAATCAATCCCATTTTTACTTTTGATATAGAGGATTTGCAGTCATGCTTCGAAAGGATTTTCTAGAACCGCAAATGATTCATGATCACTATGATTTTTCAAACATTTTAGTAATGTTAGTAAGATTAAAAATAATTGGCTCTTAGATATCGCTTTCATCAGTAGATCTCCGCGTGCTTTAGTAGGGAATTAAACTTTGGTGATAATTACAAACTCAGTGCTTCTTTGACTGGGATTAAGTTTCAGGTAGCCTACTTTCATATATGTTATTCACAACTCAAATAGTCTGTATTGCCCTAGAAGTACCATTTCATTAAAACATGTCCTCAAGTAACCATGCAAAATGAGAGAGCAAAAGCAGGTGGCAGGGAGAATAATAGAATTGGGGGCTCTGGGGAAAAAAATTGACTTGTATTCTTCCCTCACACCCCGAAGCTGCACTGCAGCTCTTTTTTTAAAGTTTATTTTATAGACAACCCACAGAACAGATGAAAGAGAAGGCTCCACATTTCATACCTCTGTATGAAAAAACAGCATTAGCGATCCACGTACTTAAAGGTCTCGTGTGCTGTGGGGAGTCTCCAACGAAAAATGTGTAAATCCAAACAGCTGGGCTAGAGTTCGTGCTGTCCCCTGTGCCACCCCCCGGCCCCTGCGGTTCCCCTCCCTCGTACTCACATCTCTTTCTGGTACTGACACCATTTCCTGATGCCTAAAGCTATTAGAAAACTGCAGAAGAGGAGCAGGACGGCTACCACTGTTGGCCAGGAGAAGCGACTGGCTTTCGTGTTCCTCGTACTGCCTGGAAGGGACACAAGAGACAGAGCTCAGCCCGACGTCCTCGGGGAGGAGGGAAATCCGTGCTTGCTGCCCGTGGCTCGCTGCTCCCCCCAGGCACGGTACTGGTGACAACCCAGGCCCAAAATCAATACCGAACTGGCAGGTTCCCAGGCTGAGGATCCCAAGCTCTGAGCGTTGCAGCTCTAGTTTGTGGCCTTAGACCACTTTTGTTCTGACTGGGTTTGCAGGCTGATGTCAGCCACCCATCGGTTTGCACGACGAGATCATTCAGGCACAGCCTGGCAAGCATTTAATCTGAAAACCCTTGGTTTTCTCTGTTCCCCCGTGAGCTTCTCCGAGAAGAGGAAGCGTGTTGTGGCGTGGCCCGGGCACAGCTGCCTGCCCCAGCCCTCCTTCCCACCGGCTTATTTTTCACCCTGCTGACAGCAAACCCTGCCGAAATGCATGGCCAAGGGTGCAGCCACCTTTTGGGGTGGGCTCTGGCTGGTGGTGCGGCATCCCCGCCTCGCCACAGCTGCCTCTCCCCACCGCAGTGCTGGGATCCCCCCACTGCCCCCTCCTGCGCAGCCACCCTCAGGGTGCTGGTGGCTGAAAGAGGTGCCCTCGGGGTCCCGGCTACGGGGCGGAAGGAGAGGAAGAGCACGGTCCTCCTTCAGCCGCCGCGGAGGACGCAGCAGTGGGCTGGGTGCCCGAGAGGGCTGGAGCACGAGAGTCACTGGGCTATACCACCCCAGTGTCACCTCCCATCGTGCCGGCGTCATGACCCTTTGCAAGGTTGGTCCTACCGGCATGTCACCCAGCCTGGGTCTTAGCCACAGTGGCAGCCAGCGCCGCAGCCGGCTGCCAAGTCCACCGTGCTGCATGAGCCGTGAGTGGCCCCTGGGGCGCGGGAGTGTGCCTGGCCAAGTTTTGCTGCTGGAAGAAAACACGCGCTGGGGTGTTGCTTGCAGAGGCAGGGATGCCAAAAGCCTGCGACAACCCGCAGTGTAGGGATGCAGCTGCCGTGACTCTGTCCCTTTTCCCTTTTTTGAAATTCCTTGGCCAAATTTACATGGTGCTGCAGGTTTCATGCTTCTCTACTTGCTTTCTGCAACAGCATGCTGAAAGAAGGGGATTTGTAGGATGATGTCTCACCAGTACTATTGAGCAGACTGCTGGTAGTAAAGAAATCTTTCCCCTTGGTAACTGAAATTGGCTGGTCTGTGATGCTGAAGGACAGGTTACCTAAAAGGATATGGGCACAGAATATTTTTAGTAACTTATTTGGATTTTTTTTTAATGAAGGTTGTGTTTAGAAACCACCGTTATTCACCCTGCTGAGGACTGGAAATCAAATACCAGAATCATGGTGTCAAACTTCACCTGGGGGGATGCCTACATTTTTGGCCTACAACCCGCTGTTAGACAGAAAATGTGCTTTTATCAAATTAAATAATATTAGAAGAAAGAAAGAAAGAAAGACTATTGGAAAACATCTATTCAGACATTCCAGCGAGCCAGCATTGAGCTGCACAGCGGTCTGGGAGAATGATAAGCTTTTTGCCTCTTTGATGGTAATGAAAAAGCTAAAGATATTAAGTGGCTTAGCAGCAACACAAAGAGTCTGCCTCTGCCATGACTGAGTGGAACCTCAGTCTCCTCTGTCAAGCACTATGTCTGAACCACAAAAATAATCTTCCGTCTGTTTGTAGACAGACATTTTCCCTTTCCTAATACGGCTAAGCTACCTACGTTTGAGATCAGTGCTGCCTAAGGATACATTCCTGTTTTTTCTAGCCATCTCCATGTTCGCATCTTCCGAAATAATAGCTAAAATATGTGACTAGACAAGGGTGTAGCTTTTCCAGAGCTGCCACGGCACTTACGATGCGCTAGGGTTGTATTCTCGGAGGAGCGCGTGGCATTCCTGAAGCTTTGCGGGGATTTAGTGGTGGAATCATTCAAATCTGTACAAAAAGAAATAATATCCTTCAATTATCTTACAAGCCTGTACGTGACTGCTTTGTTAGGTTTAAATGTGGCTATTTTATACCTTCGTTTTTCTCTGATGCAAACAACAAGTGAAAGAACAGAGATACCTGCAAGTCTCTAGTATAATTGCTGCTTTATAAATCCAAGAAAAAACCCCATTGTTTAAATGATGTAAATGAGGAACTGGGCAGAGCCAGGAAAATCTCTTTCTCATGAGATGCTGTTTCTGATTGAAATTGAGCACTCAAGCGTGTGTGTGTGTGTGTGTGTATATATATATATGTATGTATTAAAAAGCCCTACCAAAATCAGTCCAATTTTAGGGCACTTTAAAAATTCACTGAGAGTTTTGGACATTAATTCAATCCAGTTCTTCTTTTCTCCTTGTTTAGTAGGTGTTTAATTTTATGGGGATAAGCCTGGTAGATCTGGCTTTTTACAAAGTTCTATTAAAAAATGGACATACACTTAGAGATCCCATAACACTGCTCCATACAGCACGCCGACGAGCACAACTTAATATTATTTACATAATGGCTTGTGCTAGAGCCTCAGAGGATTGAACTGATAATTGTAGTCCCTGTTGTACGAGCCGGTGGCCCTGGGAGGGCACAGGGAAACGCATCGGTATGCCTCAGCGGGCGCACCAGTGCCCGTGCGCCCTGAAATTGCCCTCAATGACAGCCGCCGGACTGAGGACCCTTGAATGCCATGCCTCCGCTGGTGGTCAGGCGGGCATGGCTGTAGGGAAGCCGATGAGTGGTGCAACGCACGGTACCTCCTGCAAATCGTAGTGTAATTCAGCATGCTTTTAGCAAAAATTGCAACCAGCAAGCTGTGCAAGAGTAGGATCGTGAAGCATTAGAAGTTGTCACAAGGTTTCAGTCTAAACGCGTGGTTGTAGGTTATACCCTGGTAAATAAGCGCCAGAGTGCTGCCAAAAATATATTCAGAAAATGTAAAGCGGCTGCTACATTTGCGCTTCAGCCAAAAGACGACTGCCATACAAATGCAAAAAAATGCATTGACAGGTCCTGCCTCTTCCGAAAGCACAAAGACAAACCAAGATGTTAAAAAAGAAAGTCGCTTCTGGCTTTCTGCTGCTGAGCAGAGATTTTCTAAAGGGAAAGATTTGTGAAAAAATGCCCACCCGTCGTTTTTTTTTATTGATTTACTGATCTTTAATGAGGCCACTTTTCGATGTTCTATTAGCCAGCCTTTATTGCCCCACATTATCTCATGATTTCATTGCTGCTCTGTGACTTTGTTAAGCTTCTCCCCTAATTTATTTCATCTATAAACTACCCTCAGTACTCACTACATTAGCCTAGCAACTCTCAATTTTAATATTATTAGATTAAATACGTCTAATAAACCCAGGATTCTCCAATTCTTTTCGTTCCTCTTTCACTGCTGCAAATCCTTGACGGCTTGGAAGACTCAAGTCTTTATCTTCTAACTCAGTGCAACTCAGCCGGGGAATTGCTTCTGTGAAGGGCTGAAAAGCTAGTACAGATTACACCACTCGACTTTTGGCCTCTGCACGGACACTTTTCCGTGTTTAGTAATAATTTTTGCATGGAGAGGTGATGACTGTCAACTAGCAGCTGAAAATAAGCACCACAGAGCTAATGTTCTTGGCAAAGGCATCACAAATGGAGGACCAGGTAGAGCCAAGTACCTGCTGCTGTACTTTTTGCAAGATACTCCAGATCACTGTAGGTTTGCAACTCAACGCTCGCTAAGTTGGTGCCACATTTGCAGCAGCTGTATTTAGCTACATAACTCCCCCGTTAACAGTCCTATGAAGCAAAGGAGATGCATCATCTACTCACATGCTGTTGTCAAACTCGTGGTGCTGGTATTGCTTTTTTTCTCTGTGGTAGAAATCAGCGCTCCTGCTGAAAAACACACAAGCTTGTAAATATTGCTGTAGAGGACCCTATCACTTGTTCTTCATTTTTCACTCTTTCTTCCTTGTTTCCTGACTAAAGAGGTCAAAGAGTTGTAACCTACTACCTGAGATGCTGTCTTCCCTCAGACAAGCACCACAAAATTCTGTGTCTAGTCTGTCACAAGCTAGAAACTCAAGAGGAGTTTGGTGAGATGGATGAATAAACTTTGAGAAAACATATGGGGCATTTAAGCATGCATTTTTGGATTTCAGCTGAGTTTCAGCTGAAACTCAGTAGTTCTGAGTGCGGTGGCTTGTTTCGACCTGAAGCCAATAGAGCGTAATGAACAAACGTACATAAATCAGAATTTAGACAGGGTTTCACCAGCCCCAATGAGACAAACTGTTTTCCCAACTAGCAAAGAGAAATTTTGAAGAAGTTGGTGTACAGGAGTCACATCTGTGATGCCTGGTGCCAAATACCAACTTATTTAACATTATCCTTTAATCTTTTTCTGAAGTGCTAAGTATTCTAGAGCTGAACTAGCTGTTTATCTGATATTCAAACACAGACAGATGGTTGTTAGCAAGCAGACCTCTATTTTCCCAAGAGGACTATTTCACATTTACTAAAAAGGGTCCATCTTTCCTAACACCTGTCTCATTTTTGGAAAAGTACCATTAAGCCATCTGAACAAACCTGAGAAGGTGAAATGCAGCTGTAACCGGGCTCTCAAAGCCTGAGCATCTCTGAGCTCAGAGATGGAGCTATCGTGGAAGCTAAGCAAAGACCAGGCTGCAGTTTTAACAGCCTTGGTTTTGTGCCCCCTCCTCCTTCTCCTCTCTGTATCTGTGCACTCTTCCCTCTTACCAATTCCCAGCTGTCTCTTGCATTTTCAGTAAAAACTTGCAAAATAACAGGAACTGAATCAAACCCCTTTTTACAATGGCAGAACTTGGACTTGGTGTCCTGACTCGCTGCAGCCCAAAGGGTCTGCTCAAGAAGCCGACGGTGGCACCGGTGTGGGAACCAGCAGTGACCCAGAGAAGAGAAGCACTAACCCATGGTCGGCACACCACAACTGCCACGTGTCAGGGGCATCGGTTAAAAGGCAGATGTTTCCTGGGCTATTTACAGAAAAGAAATGGCTCAGCCCTGGCTTACACTATGACTTTGACCTCATACCTCCTCAACCAGTGAAGATATATAATCCAGCAAGGAGAATCCTCTCTGTTTACGTTGTGTATTTACAGCCTTTGCCGTGAAATTTTTTGTTGAGACAGAATGGCTTTCAGTCCACTTGGACAAGCGCTTTGCTGCCCTGCTGTCGGCCAGGCTGGGCAAGCGTCTCTGCTTTGGGGATGGGGAAGGCAGCGTGAGAAGCAGCAAACTTTAATTTCAGTGCCGCTGCAATCTGTGTTCCTACCCTGGCCTATCTCGGTCTAGCCTCAGGGCTTTATATTAAGTGGTTCAGCTCCCCGACAGCACTCTGCCGGGGCAAGACGAAGCCTTGTGTTCAGCATCTTCCTCCAGTGTTACCCCACGTGCTGCCCATCGCATCACTCGTGCATCTCTGAGCAAACACTGCCATAGCGTAATACAGGTTACTTTAAGTGAAGTTTGCAGGATTGAATTACACAGCTTAAGGAGGTTGTTCAATGCTCCACAGGCTCGTGAACGTTAGTCTGTTGCAATTGATTTTTTTTGTTTGGGAGAACAAGGCTGCCGCAAATACCAAGGGCCAAATTCACTCTTACTGGCTGCTGCCTCAATGCTGGATCATTTCTGCGCCACAGCTTTGGTGCTGCTATGGAGGGGAAGACGGCGTTTGGCAATGACTTGCCACATTGCCTCTTCCTCATGCTGCCGGCGCTGCCATTTCGCACGGGCTCTTTTGTCTGCGCGATAAGAGTGTGTGCCATGCCTGCGTTTATTCAGCAAGTGCCTACCGTGCTGCCGGTGAGGGCGGCCCCAACGCCCTTCTAACTGCTGCTTAAACCTACCACTCCTACAGGGATCAACAGCTGGGCTTCAAAATGGAAAGAGATTTTAAAGAAAAGAGCGTTTACAGACAAGCTGTGCTGCGAGAAAATACACTCCGCTGGGACTGGTGGGCACCAACCCTTGATTTTGGGATCAGAAGGCAGGAGGTTCACAGCTTCACCTGCCCTCGATTCAGGCTGCTGCCGCGCTGTCGAGCGCGTGCCAGCCGCTGGAGCACGTACCTCTCCCCAGGGAAGCGAGGTTAAACCCTGCCAAGTGAGTCACCCTGCCCTCCGCTGGCCTCAGCGTCACCAGCCCGGGGAAGAAATCACTGAGTTGAGTCATCTGCTGTAAATATTTTGTTTATCGGTGCTTTGTATTTGTACTCCTGTGCTCCAATGTTTGGGCTGCACTTTTTCTAGCTCTAACGTCATTCTATTTTTTTATGATATTTAATTAAAGAGATACATAAATAAGTGTTGTAAAAATATATACTTGATGTCTATTCACTTGCTGAAATCCTATTGCTGAAGTCCTATTGCATATATCCTGAATGGAGCATTAACAAAGATTAAATCAAGACAGCATTTTCTCATATATTTATTTTTTAACTGTAGACTTCCTAGTGTATAAAGCACTAGGGAAAGGGCTTCGGTGGGCATTAAATTGTTTGCTACAAAAAATTCAAGATGATCATTGTGTTTTTTTACCTTTCTCCTACGGTCTTGAAGCGATAGAGAAAACATTTTGGCTGAATTGATTACCTTGTGTCGTGGAAGCGGGAGCCAAGCTTACTTGACTTTTGAAATCCAGAGAGGCCAAAGATGTCGACTGATACTCTAAAGACAAACAAATTACAAAGTATCACATTTAGTTGATAGGATCTTTTAAAAATAATATTAATGAATCATAAAACAACCTGGAGTTCGATCATAAAACAACCTTGGTACTGCAGCCAAGCTTGCAGTAGCTGTTGGGTTAACACAGACTCTACGGCAGAAATCCCACTGTCAGGGTTAAGGTTAAAAGCTCAAAACACCTCCCAGAAATTCAGGGGGCAATCAGAGATGGTTGACTCTATTAATGCGGACCCTTTCACACGGGCTAGCTGTGTGCGTTATTTATTTACGGTTTTGTACTGCCGTGGGGTGGATAACGCAGTTGATGGTGGTGCTCCCCCGCCTAGCCAAGGACTTGCCAGAAATGGTTCTGACAACGCACGGCAGCAGCCGTACAAGCCCAGGAGATCGTCTGCTCTGTGGGTTTTCCTCTCAGTTGCTGAAGATAGTTTTATATAGTTATCCATACGCATGCTCTGGTAAAGCAGTGGTATTTATCTCATATCATTAATGAATGGGAATGATGCGCTACTGCTGGGACAAGGAAAGGTGGTGGGTTTAACTTTTCTATCATCACATGCACCTCTCTGTCATATTAGCACAAATTTATTCATAGTTGTATGGGGGGGTATTTCATTTTATAAAAAGGCATAAGAATAATACGTGATATTCAGCATGGCATTTTTCATGCTGTCCCGACATGACAGTTTTAGCAGGATTTGTGTCAGATCTCTTCCCGGGTAACTTCATAGCTCACAAATTTCCATCCAGCAGCACACAGGTACCATCGATACCAGAGCTCACTGACTTTTCCCTGCCATGCCTCTGGCTCTGTGTACACGACATTTAAGCACAGGTCAAGCAGAGATCATACATCTATTGACTGAGTAATAAAGAAGGCTTTTTCCCACCCCCCCTTACCTGAGGTAGTCATGACAGCTGATGGAAGTGCTGAATTTCCAAGGTCTATAAGAAATCAAAGCAAACACTTTTACTCAGGGTGAGAAAGGTGTTTATTCTGCTTTAGAAAAGTGGGTCATTCAAGGGTTCAGGAGTGAGAGAGAGTGCATCACACTTAATTTCCAGAGAGTCTTTCAAAGCACAACCCAACCAAGTGGTCCAGCGAGAAACAAGAAGCACCTGAGGTAATTGTGCCGCAAAATCCCTAGGGAACGAAAGGTTTGGGGGAAAAAGGTTTGGAGCCCTGGGCACCTCCAGTCTGCACCTCAACTCAAAAAGCAGAAGTGAGTTACATGGTTTTATCCCATACAACAGAGGCACCTTGTTGGCATGCAGGTTGAAATAACATATATGACCCATTGGTGGCACCTGCATAGCTCCATCCGTGAGGCATTTCAGTGACTACAACACTGACAGGGAATTTCAGGGACCCTTTGCACTGAAGAGTGCTCGCTGAGTCCTCAAAGCATGTTGGGAGGGTGTTGGACAAGGAGTGACCCTCTGGGGACAGGATCTTAGCATAGGTAGATAATCATCACCTCTCCAGCTGCTTTCTTTTGCAAGCATTTGAACCTCCTTCGACTGTTTTGAGGTGTTGGCCTCTTCTCCCAAGTGATGAGTGACAGGACAAGAGGAAATGGCCTCAAGTTGTGCCAGGGGAGGTTCAGGCTGGATATTAGGAAAAATTTCTTTCCTGAGAGAGTGGTGACACACTGGAATAGACTGCCCAGGGAGGTGGTGGAGTCACCATCACTGGAGGTATTCAAGGAACATGTGGACGTGGCATTGTGGGACATGGTTTAATGGGCATGGTGGTGTTGGGTTGATGGTTGGACTTGATGATCTTACAGGTCTTTTCCAACCTTAGCGATTCTGTGATTCTGTGAGTGGTGCTCTTCCATTTGCACTTCATTTTAGCCTCGCCTGTGCTAACAGGGATTTCGTAGTAGCTGGCTGCCATAAGAGGATCCCTTACCAAAGATGCAGCGGATCTAAAACCAAGGTAGTGGGGCACCTCGAGGTGTGCCCAGCTCCCAGGACGCTACTGCAGAGCGTGCAAGGCAAAGCAGGGTGGCGACCTGACACGAGCTGCAGGCGCTGCTTTGAGACATCACCTTGCAGGGGCCAGCGGAGGACAATGTCTCTCTCCCAGGGACCCCCGGTTCCTGGGATGGCTCTCTGGTCTCCAACAGGGTCTTGGCTGAACCCCCAGGGCCTTCCACAACCTGCATTCGCAGAAGCAAGCTTACACAGAAAACCACTCTTCTTTCCATGCCGTTTATCTACAGCATTTCTCTGACACGCTCACATAACCTGCCGCTGAAATGCAGCTGCCTCCTGCGAGGAGCAGAGCAAGCCGCCCCAGGAGAGGCGTCTCCAAAGGGCTTCAGCTGAGGTGTGGAGGGAACGATTTATCTGTCTGCAATAAGTTGATAAAAAGACAAACTTGCAGGGACAGAGCACAGATTTACCAAATTTACACAAATTAAGAAACATCCCATCAGTTCCTTAATTAGGCAAAAGTGTTGAGGATCTTGGCTGTGTACTTAAGCAGAAGGTAGAACCATTAGTAGGGCTGTTATTTTTAATTATCAGTTCAGTGCTGAAAGAGCTATATTCAAATGCCAGCTGAAGCATTAGAAATAACATTAAGTGCCCCTCAAGGCTGGAGTTTAATTATGCTTGGGCTTAATTATGATAGATTACATCACCAAAATATCTGTTTATTGTATTTCCTCTGAAGTCATAGCTGCAGAAAGGGGTACCTTACTACCCATCCAGAAACAAGCTTGCAGAACCATTTCTCCAACAGCGTTAGGAGTTTATAGATGCAACTCAAACATAACCCAAGTTATTTCGTTCTCTAGTTTATCCTACCTTCTGAAGCCATGGTGGTAAAATCTTCGGATGAGGCTTCATTACGCCTATTGTCTATGAAGAAAAAAAAAAAAAAAAGATTAAAGCAGTTCCTAAAAGTAGTTAGGCTTTTGTTATAAAGGCTGAAAATTTAGTTTGGTGTTTGTGTCATACTGTGCATTAGTACGGCACCTTCACAGAACATAGCTGAGAATGAATTTAATTCTTTCCTTTCTGTCACATCTAAATACATTAACATTTTTATACAGAGTGGATCTATCTTAGCGTTAGTATACCCTGCAGGCAAGAATGTAGACTTCTTTAATTGACGGCTCTCCGATTTGAATACATTTCTACAAAACTGCAAATTAGGTGAAATGAGTCATTTTGGAGAAAAATGATCACTTATCTCCCTTCTCTCTGAAGCTGTTTTTCCAGGGGAGTAAGCTCTGGCTTTTATTGCAGTCTTTCTTTGTGGAAAAACATACCAACAAGTGTATCCAGGGCCACAAGTGAACACAGCTGAGCTGCAAGTAGTCACCACGGTACGTGACATGACGTGCCGTGGAGGTTGCTTAAGGGGCAGCAGTTCAGTTGTGCTATCTGTGTGGAAAGGAGCAGGAAAAAAAGGTGTAACTGTGCCTTCGCACCTGAAGACGAGGCGTGCACAAGAGGGTGCTAAAGGAAATCAGCCTGCCCTTTTCGCTGGCCACCCTGCATCCTCAGAAATGCCATAAACCTCTGGACCGCCGCATCTGCGTTCACTGACTATTTGAGATAGTTATTTCCCCACACTTCCCTAGTCACATAGCTAATTCTTATAGTACAGGTTTTAGGGGAGGCTCTCCATTGCCCAAAACGATTCAACTGTTTTAGGGGCCTTTTGCAGGTTTCACTGAAGAGGTATAACTTATCCCTGACTCTGTGGGTTTGATTTTCCAGAGAACTTCGTTGCACACATGCAGACTTTCTGCCAGGAGTGCTCAGTGAGAAACACATGATTATAATAGCTCACTGGTGCCATGTGGCTAAGCTAGTGTATTTTTGGGTATGGGAATTGCAGCAAGATACTGCCTGAACAAACACTAAGCATCTTATGTTTGTGCAGGAGTTTATTATCTCACTTAGAGTCTTGAGCAAAGACTTGAGCTAAAAAACCTGCCAGAAAGTTCAAGCTGTGTGATGAACTTGTATAAAAATACTTCCGTACACTTGGCCTTTCTTCATGATTTTAAATAACAGAGAATACGTGTGTTCAATGTTCTTAACTTTTCATGTTTCAGATGCATCCTATCTATGAAAAACCTACCGAGGGAAACAAATATTACTTCTGATGAAATATTCCATGTTTTATTCCCGAAAAAGGAAAACAGACATGCACATGAGAACGTCTTATGTGTCTGGTGGGTCCCTTGCAATGTCAGCGTTGATCTCAGCTGATAGAAACCTTCACTGTCTTGCGAGTCTTCTTGTTCAACAGAAATTTCTTGGGGGGAAAAAGAAAGAAAAGCTGCAAGTCCCTCTCATTACAATCCACACTATAAATCAGAGCTGTGCAAAATACTAATACTGAAAAGCAAGCTTATAAGGCTGCAGGTTTCTTTGCCGAGACGCTATCAAAGATTTGGCAAGAACAGCGCAGTTATGCCAAGCCATCATTCCCATCACTGGCAATTGCAGAGGGCGATGGTCACAGCTGCTCGCCAGCTCTTCCCTTTGAGGAGGTCTGATCCTCCCTTTCACCCCGACTGACTCCTCCAGGCTCCCCGTGGCCGGAGCGGATGAGCAACCATCGCTTTTCTTGGTAACCACCTCTACAGCTGCACCATTGTCCTATCGACAGGTTACGTTACCTCCAGGCTGCTCCGTCAGGCTCGCTCCGTCCACGCACCACAGGAGGGTCGGCTTGGGAAATGCCTTCCTCACGACGCAGCTCACGTTAGGCTATGGGGCAGTAAAAACCTGTTGTTAGCCTCTGGCATGTCTCACCCGGCTACCAGCTTCCAAAATCCCTTACGGACAGAGCTTATTTACTCACCATCCCACTCGGGAAGGAAGCACTCGCTTCCTCTTTATTGTGT
Organism: Gavia stellata; assembly: GCF_030936135.1. NCBI lineage: Eukaryota > Metazoa > Chordata > Aves > Gaviiformes > Gaviidae > Gavia > Gavia stellata. Next base: position 120,721,674 of record NC_082594.1, read on the forward strand.
TGCTTTCCCCCCTATTTTTCTGGTTGCAGACACCGTTGAATGAGAGCCCAGGGACACTCCCATCGTCCTGGGCCAGGCAGGGGGTAACAGGGCTCCAACACCCTCCAGTCCTGTGCCATGGCTGGAGAGATGTAGGGTGACCCCGCACCCTCCCACCCCCAGCCCAGCACCTGGGGGGCAAACACCCACATGGAGAAACACGGGAATCGGTAACGGGCATGGTGTGTGTGGGGAGAAAGAGACACCTCCTGACTGCCACGTAAATCCTTCCTTCCTTAGGCAGATAAGGAGGCAAATCCCACGAAAAAGACTGCTTAGCACAATGATATGTTGAATATACAAAATTAGATACCTTTGTAGAGGGCATGATATGTAAGATGTTTCCAGAAGTCACAATTACATGCTTCAGATGCAGTAATCCTGGCTGTATGCCAGTTGCTCCAAAAAATCTGTGTTTGTGCTCAATTTACTTTCTCATCAAGCAATAGATGGGAAGGACTGGAGGGACCTCAAAATCAAGGATGGATGAAGGGATGGGCACTAGCAGGGTGGGAGGCCTCATCCTCATGCTGCCTGGATGTTCCTGATTACATTTACTTAGCAGCTTATGACACTGAGAGAAATTGCCTTCTCCGTTTAAACAAAGAAAAAAAAAGAAAAAAGCATGTGCTACTCATGCAGTATAAAGCCCTCTTGCTCCCGCTTTTGAAGAAAGTGATTCACACATTTGGTTGAAAGCAAGCTTGATGCATTGCAGCCAGCAGAAGTCAATCATTCAGTATGAAGACCCAAACTACCCAGCTGAAACCCTCCTTGCCATGGTAAATAACCTCTGTAATTGCTTTCCCCTCTTTTCTCTTCATTATTCCCTTATTTTTCAGCCACTTTTAGTTCATAATATTTTTGTAAATGCTTCCTATGAAGAAATACAAATCTGACATCCAGAGTAGATTTAAGCCCTGCAAGAAAGGGTGGAAAGGAGAAGGAAAGGAGTTGGTGTTTGTTTGGAGGTGAAGAATAGACAGAGGTTCTTGGAAGAGTTTCTATTTCCTGATAGCAGCACCCCTTCTCTGCTCAGCAGGACAGTGCAGACAAAAGGCTGCCATGTCCAACGCCACACCTGGAAATAGGTCACCAGGAAAATTATACCGGTTTTGCAGAACCAACTGACTCATGGCTTGTCTGATAACAGGTGGATACGGTTAATACAAGGTTCTGTCTGCCCACAAGTGTTGTTTCCAAGGAAAGCTTTCTTCATTTGGGATGCTCACGGACCAAAAGTTTCAACCTGGATGGATGCAACAGGAAGCCAAGCGTCATAGCTAGCAGAGTGGCTTGCTAGTCAGTCGTATGGGCTACAAATATGTGTTATGCCAACTATGGCCAGTGCAGTACAGCAGGCTTTCCCTTTAGGTTTTGCTGTTACCAAGCAGGCAATAAAACAAAGGCCCCAAAACACACGTGTAACTGCTCAGCTCTAGATAGGGGCCCTCAGACTTGGATCCCGTCGCTCCATTGGCATCTGATTGCTCCAGCTGAGTTCTGCTTGCAGCATGACACATTATGCCTGCCACGATCATCACCTTTCCAGCGACACACTAGACCACATCGGTGCCCCGAGCACCGCTCCCACGGCACCTGCTCCTCCCTGTCCCCGGGCGGGCTGTGTGGCAGGCAGGGTCTGCTGCTGCTTGGCCCCTTGGACCAGCACCCTGGGTAGCGGGTGGCCTTCTTCGGAGAGGGATTTTATGCAGTGCGGAGAGGGCAGCTCGAGGCTGCTGGGTGGTGGCCAGCAGATGGGGAGGGAAAGGGAGCATCGCAGCCCGCTGCAACACCACCGGCTCCTCACGGCCTCTCGACCCTGTCCTGGAGCCTTCCCAAGGGCTAACGCCAAATCAGATTTTGCCCACACCACGGAGAAGCCCTTAGCTAGCTCCAGTTTCTGCTCACTGAAGCAGCTCGCTGCTGCAGGGATGAGAATCACTCAGAAGAAAAGGCATGAACCGCTGACATTAACTCATTGACTCGCTCGTCGCCTTGTGAGCTCGGTCAGTTTGGAGGTCCCTCCTCTGTCCCTGCCTGGCCCTGCTGGGGTGGCATGGTGACGGATGTTACTCTTCGCTCCAAAATCGCTCACCTTCTGCGGGGTGCCCACGGAGCCCTCCTGCAGGCTGACGGAGATCTCAGGGTAGGCTGGAAAGCAAGCAGAAACGTATTAGGGAAATGGATACCGAAGGTCACAGTAACAGCTTCTAACGAGACTTAACAGCCTTGTTTCGTAAAAAGAGTGCAAATTAAATCCTACGTCCACCCACACAACTAGCAAGATAAAAGCTTGCACAGCTCCAATTTGAGGTCAAGGAAGTGGTTTACAAGCATATATCAGCAGCTACTACCGCAAGATCCGTGATGTATTTCGCTGCCTGTCATCTAAACTACTCTTGGGTGGCTTTGCTGGAGAAGCGAGCTCAAACCACCCTGCAGTCATGGCTCCGGCAGCAGAGCCACCCTTCCCAGGCCTGCCGAAATAAAACACTCCCCAGCTGTTGGTTCCTCCGGGTGTTTGCCAGTCAAAGTCATCTGCAAAGGCTTCAGCCATCCCCAAAAACATTCATTGATTTTGGGTACCAGCTATCCACATCTGTCGCCTGGGCAGATGTGTGACAGTGTCACACCACAGATGCTTCCTGCCTTGCGGGGAAGCCCAGAGCTCACCTTCACATCAGAGCAGTGGGTCACCACCTTCACAAGAAATAGAAAAAGTATTTTCTTTTGTTCTCGCAGCATTTTGGTTCTAGGCGCGGCTGACTATATAGATAAAAGCTATCAAGTACCGTAGGCCTCTCTAAGTTGGCGTTTCTAAATTAGCCATTTGGATCACTGGTTTGCAGTAATATTAACCGACTTATTAAGTAAGGACTGTTGAAACTGTGCTAATACATAGCAAATCTCAAAAGCCTTGCATAAATTGTGCTTCTGGACTTTTCTGAGCCTTAAAACTGGACTGGAAACAAGTACAGCCCCTAGATTACTTAGGAGATCCGTAATTCTTTCTCTTTCCAACCTAAACCTCACTGTAATCTCTACCATTAAGAGAGTTTTCTTTTCTTTTTCTTTTCTTTTTTTTTTTTAACCCTGTTAATTGATATAGGGTCACCTCAGTTCATTACATTCCCCTCTGAGGTGAACTGCTCAAGTTTTCCTGTTGTTTTATATAGCAAATCCACCAAGGACTCTCCTGCCTTCTTTGTTTTAATTTCCATTTTCTGCCTGGTGTTACTGATGGATTATGCCTGGGAGTGACCTATATTTAATTATCATAGCCTTATGATTTTCTGGACTTAAGATAATTTTTGAGTGGAATTTCCTTTTTTTTTTTTTGTTTGGCTTTTTTTGTGGATTCTTCCTATCAGAAAACGAATGTCTTAAGATTTCATCCTTGTTTCTGCCTTGCCAAAACTGTACGGATGGTAGTGGGGCTGGCAGAAGACAACCATACTTTTTCAAATGTAAGAAAAAGTCTGGTAAACCAGATCTTTTGATCTCAGCTAAAAGTTGGCTGGGAGACTAAATAACATCTAGTCTAGTGCCTGCTCTTCCTTTTGTTTTTTGATGAGAACGGATATGCTGTGCCACATCTGTATTGCATGCTGTTCTCTGCTTTCTCAGAAGACGTGTTTGCTGGGTAACTATTCTGGCAGGCAGCTCCCAGGCACGGCTCTGAATGATCTAATAGATCTTCTCCATTTAACATCTCAGCCCCTGTTAACAGTTTGACATTCATTTATCTTGCTAGGGTATTTACCAATGTTTTGGGTCTAGCAAAAATTCAATATTTAGTATAGTAGTTTCTGCTACTGAGCTTTCACTCTTACAAAAAGGAGAAATCAATATTTGGCAGAGTTAGATGTGAAAAGGACATACATTTTCTCAGAAACTTGTATCTAAAAGAACTCTGCTCTAGAAAAGAGATATTTTAAAGCATTTCAGTCCAAAAGTACCCTCTTAAAAAAAGCTCTCTCCATTGAATGTCTGTTTTTACTCAACTTCATTGAGAGACTTGTTCATGCCTTCCCCATCCTCTCCTGCCCAGCTCTCAGTGATGCTCAGGTCACCTCAAGCATCTGTGGGGAAGCACCACTGCCGTCCCTCAGACCTGGGCTGTCTCCGCTGTGTTTAGCCCTGAAGCGTTTGTCGGAGGGATCCTGCACAAGGAGCTTTCCCCAGGCGACAGTACCGTCCTCTCCTCCTCCTGCCCGCTGCAGCACCGCGGTGCGCTCGCTGCCTGCCCTCCCTGCCCTTCCTTTATGCCGCCCAGCCCGTGGTGTTCAATTGCACAAGTGTTTGGGTGACAGGGGGGATGGTGGCTTGCTGAGGTGGGAAAATCTCCCCAGGTTTCAGTTGCCCTTGGCTCTCTAGCTGCGTCCTTTCTAATGGCCAGGAGGACAGATATAACCAATACAATGTGCTGTTGACATTGCATACGCTTACTATCGTGCTTTAGATCCCGCCCTGGCCATTTGAGGCTGGGTCTACCTGCTAGGACAGAAGTGTTCATTTCTTCATTCCCTGGTCAGCTTTGGCACAAGGAAGAAGAGAGGTAGTGTCATCTGAAGTGGCTGTTTGTCTGTCCCCGAATGTCAGCTGGAGATTGCTGGATTATTCTGGCCACTGTCTCTGCCTGTGCTCTGCCAGCTCCTGCCAGTGCATGGGCGTGCGGGCTGGCCCTGGACCATCAGCTCTCCATCTCCCCTCCCACTGCAGCACGAAAGAGGTAAATGGAGAAAAGCGGGTATGGTGCAATCATAAGCAGCGTGACTTCAGCGCATGGTAACAGAAAAGAGTGAGACAGCATGCAAAATAGTTATTTTACCTGCAAAATGTCAGACGCGAAAGGGCTAAGAGCACAAAAATGCACTTGCTCCAAGATCTGGACTCTATTGGCCTGAAGTCTGAGAGACCTTCCTCAGCACCCACCGCAAACCAGCTCTCAGGGAGCCCCTCCACCCAACCCTGCCCTCAGGACACCTGCGAGAGAGGCTGACGGCACAGCACCCCGGTCCAAAGCCGGCCAGCGCTCACTGGGAGCATCACAGGCTGTTCACCACCAAGGGCCACGGCTGCTTTCTCTTGTTTGCCTCTCTCCCCCGTTGTACTAACAGGCTGATGTGGGTGCATGCACAGACAACCACACGTGACACAGTAAATCAGGGGATAAGCCAAATAAAGCAACCTCTTAGGCTAACAGATACACAAACCAAGGCGAGAGCATCAGCGGGGAGGGAGAGTTCAAATATGTTAGTATACTTGAATGATTACCCAGGTAAAACTGTCAAATAGCTACAAATGTTGATTTTTAAAAGTAAGACCCATGTCTGAATCATGCAAACACAAGAGGAAATTTCAGATCGTTAACTTCTATTTTTATTTCTCTTGCGTCAGTGACCAACAGCCCCCAGACACAGGTTTTGCCTTTTTTTTTCTTTTTTCTGCTCCTTATTGAATCTTTCTTTTCATTCAGAGCATCAGGCTCCCATGGCTGTGCTGTCCTTGAGCCACAGGCTTCCTTGGGCAAGCAGCTACAGTCAAGGGACTGTTGACAGACCGATTGTTTAACACCCGTTCATTTTAGGAGAATTGGAAATATGTTTTCCAGACCCACTGTTCTATAAGCAGAAAATACAGCCTGGTTTTCAGTGGGCGGCATTTTTCTGATTCGGTTGTACATGAACAATTGTAGAGTAGCTCCTAAGCCACTAGAAAGGGAACAGAGCAAGTAACTAAAGATGGGGAAGGCTTCCAGCATGAAATGTCAGCCCACACATTTGCGGTACACGGGCTCTGCCTCTCCGGACCGGTTTAAGACCCCCCCCAGGCAGGACCTCATTTTCAGAACCAGAGCCTTTGGCAGCAGGTGAACATCACATGCCTTCGAGGATGCGACTTTGCAACAATGGTGGTTCCAAACCGTTTTAGCTGCTTACTAAATTTTGGCCGTGAATTCCTAACCACAGGCAGCATGGTCATTTTGTCGCTGGGGCACGGGGATCTTGAGAACCAAGGTGCTTACCTGTAACCCACAAAGTGCCGACATAAGCTTAAACATCGGGGTGAGATAGTGGCAATGAGCACGCCAATGGTATCGATATATGCACAATGGATCTACTGTTTTTGTTGCCACAAATTGAAGGAATGGCCTCAAATTCTTTCTAAGAACTATGGGGTTATTTACTAACATTTTAACTCACTGCAGCTCAAAAAAGAAAAAGTAAATATGTATATATAAAAAAACCCAGTGTATTTCAAAAGCTGTTGCCTTCAGAACCAGACAGGAGTGTTACCTTTCCAAGTGCAAGTAAGTGGGCAGTTGGGATAAGCCCCTTACCGAATACTCTCACAGTGGTGCTGCTCTTCTGGACTCTCTCTGGATGGTACATCACGTGGCAGGAAAACACCCTGCCATCGTCCGTGATTTTGGTGGGGAAAATCTTTAGAGCATTATTCAAACCCAGGCGGACTCTTTGCCCGTACAGCGTGCTGCCGTTCCTGTACACTGCAGGGCAGGAGGGCTCCTTGGTCACAAGTTCCTCTTTCCTGCCATTTTCCCCCTGTGAAAAGAGCAACCCACACAGTGTGTGAAGACCAGACACCATCACCCCCCCCAACTATTTTTGTAGACCAGCTCTGTTTCCACTGTGAAAATCTTCTCTCACACCCCTAGCATTACGTAGTAATAAATGGACTTTTGCAACATCTATTTTTTTCCAAATACATTCTCTCCCAGAACTTTAAAACCAATAGCAGTCATCTTACCAGTAAACTAGAGAGTAAATAGCTGTGTCTTGTGAGTCTTGGTCTCTGTAGCCTGCAGAGAGGGCAACAGAGCTGCTTTCTCACTGCAGCAATCTTGAAATTATGCTGAACATCCCATATATATTAAATACAACTGAAATTCCAGGAAAATCCTTGCTCTTTTATATTTTAAATAGCAAGAACCTGGTAACAATAGCTAAAAGTCATCTCCTGTTAATGCCTGTGTGCCAGCCACCCTTAGATATAGGTGCAGCTGGCGCATCCTGGACATCTGTGCCTCGGTACATACATTTGCAAGCTATGCTCTGAATGACGCATGGCGACCCACGTATGTCATTGTGCTGACCTTTGGGGTTTTTCTCCCCTTACTCTGCTGCTTTGTAGAGTGAACTACCAACACAAAAATGTAGTATGGACAAGGATGTTCCCTAGAGAAATTTTAAGAATTTTAATATTAAGAATGCACTGCAAAGGAGAGATCTAAATCGATAATGAGCTGGGAGAAAAGACTAAAAAACCTTTAAGAAAACCCTCAACAGTTACAGGTCCTCAGTGACAATAGATAGAAATTAACAGGCAAAGCTCAAGGACGCTGCTGGCTGATACTTCTCTCTATATACTGAAATTAATGTTAAAAGGTTACATTAAAGCATGCATACAAATGTTTATCCAGAAAGTGAGATGCAGTACAAAAATATAATGAGCTTTATATCTCACAGCAAATTGCTTAAAAATAGTTTTTATGTGGTTAGCTAGATAACTGGGTTTGCGTGTCTTTGGTGTGTATCTGTGACACGGAGGTCAACAAAAACATTTCAGTCAGCTTCTTTTTTTTTCTATTTCAAAGCGGCCCGATATCTCACTACCCTACGCAGTAACCGTATGTTTTTGAGAGATACTAAAGCTTCACTAGAGCAAAAATCCCTGAGAAATCCAACGCAAGGAGTATTTTAGTTCTGTCACGTTTGCTAAGTTCTTTGCCACTTTCCACAGACCTGCTCTAAAAGCAATTAAGATGGAATTTTCCCTCTTTGTTTCTTTAACGGTTATTGTTTGTGGTGTCTGTGTTGCAAAACCATGTTTGTACTTTTTCCCTTTATTATCACAGTCCAACATGACCGATACCTTTTGTTTAGCAGATTCTGCAGGACACAGTAAAGTCTAATATTTCTATTTCACTCTGCAAAAATACCCTGTAGTTCCTTCTGAAATTTATACCTGAGGTGGAAAATACTTACCACTAGCCATTTCAAAGGATAATTGGACAAATTTTCTGAGGTTGTGTCCTCAAGGCACGGAATTTCTAAAGTCTGGTTTAACTGCACCTTCTTCACGTAGTGCTGCTCCTCTTTTATCATTGCAACAACAACAACAAAAAAAGCCCAAGAAGGAAAATCAGAAACATGATGTTCATTGTGCTTTAAAATCCAATGCTGACTAGTCTTCTGTTCAAAGAATAGGCACTTTTTTGATTAGAAGGGAACTGTAATTTCCAACCATTACTGATAGACACATTTGTTAAGAGAAAGCCCTGCATCTGATCGTAGATGCAGTTTCATGACTCTAATTCATGGCTTTACTTGAATTTTTGGGCAATTCATAAAAAACTTTGCTTAGCTGCAGGATCAAGATGTCTCCGTTTGGAGCTGAGAATAATTTGAAGCTTCAATTTTTCTCCTAGAATTTTTTCTGCGGCAATAAACCTTCACATCAATTTAGTGCACCTGTATTTCCTTCTCACTGAAGATATCCACAGACCTTCTTTTCACTAAGCAAGGTGTCAGCATGTCAGGCAGGTTAAGATTAACCCCGTTTTTCAGCGTAAGTGCTCCTTTTGTTATTCTCCAATCTGTCCACTACCAGAAGCAGAGAACTTGTCACTCTTTCCTTTGTCATCAATTCAAGAAAGCATTTCAGCATCTCCTGCCCTTGCCATTCCCAGTCCAGGGCTCCAGTCCACTTGTGGAAGGGCAGAGCGATGCACCCAACAGAGCACAGCTGTGGTCCAAACATCGTGTCTGTGTGCGTGTGTGCATTTAAACAGCAGGAGCAGTGGTGATGGCCAGGAGATGCTACGAGTGCCTTGGTGAGCGCTGATCTCTCCGACCCTCAGCCCGTGCAGCCTGCCGTGCCCACCAGCCTCCCTGCCACAGCCTGCCTGCCCCCCCGTGCTGCCCAAACCTGCCTTCCCTCTTCCCTGTGGAAGCCCACACCCTGGGCAAACTCTTGAACTTTGCTCCCCTGGTAGCTCTGGCTTGCGTGTTGAGATAGAATAGATATATATTTTATTTATTTTTTATCTTGAGGGGAGGGATAATATCCAGCCATCCCAGACTGCTACATTATTTGGCAGTGGGGACTTTCTGGTGACTATAACTTCCTTTATGTCTGGCACCCAAGCACGGGGTGACGATGCCAGCACGTATCCTGTGCCACGGGGACGCGAAGAAAGGCAGCACCCAGAGCGGTGCCCAGGAGACCCAGCGGCAGAAGCAGCTTGTCTCCGCTCTTCATCAGAGCAAAGCAGCTGAGGAGCCAGCTATCACAGCGGGACACAGTGCACAAGCCCTAAAGGGGCTGGATAGTGCGGAAAGGATAAAAAAAGGGCAAAGGAAGCAAATCTATAGCATCCCCAGGAAGAAAACTGCACAGGGGACTTGGCTGGGACAAGCTACTACGCAAAGGTGCCGTGCAGCGTACGAGAAGTACGAAGATGAGTGGTCGCCCCAGGAGCTCAGCCTGCAAACAGCCTCTGCCTGTTCTCACAGTAACATGTCCCAGCTGCTTAGTTTCCCCCCGTCTTTGACTCCCACCTCCACTAACAGCCTAAGGTCCTCCCTGTTTGTCAGTCCTATGCAGGTCTGCTGCTCTGCGGGCTTTTTGCAGTATCTGCAAGTTGAATCCATCTGGATTCACCTCACTTTGATGTAGGTGGGAGCTGTACTTCATTAATGACTAGCACCCTTCTCCATCCCACTCATAGGCTAGATTAAGGTCTTTTGCCTTCTTTTGAGTGCAAGTGGCTCATTGCAAAAGATCTGGTTACCTTAAAATACAAATCTGCAAGAGGTATGTTGCAAACTGATTTTTTTAGTTCTCTCTAGCAAGCAGTTATCAGTAGCACAGCTTGCTACATCATGCAGTTGCTCAAAAAAGTCAGAATGATGCTGATACGAACAAAAGCTGCCCACATTTAACGTGTAGACAGCAATAACGGCATTGAACACGCTAGTATCAACCAAGGGCACCAGCAAGAGAAAAGGAGCAATGCCTGATTAGCACTGTTACTACATTAAGGAAGAGACAGAGAAAAATCACATGAAGAACAGAAGCATGGGAGGGCTTCATGCGGTTACCAGCACTGTTTGTACCTCACTGCTCTCCGCTTGATCCAGCCCCTCTGCCCCGTGAAGTGCAGGAAAATTCTCAAAGGAGAGACTAGTGCAGCACAGCCCTGAAGAGCAGGTAAAGTGGCAGCTGTGTCCTTCACACAATTATCCAGCCTGTAGGGTTTAAACATACCCATCCTCTATGGGATGTGCAGAGATGCTGGCTCTAATTTTGCCTTTACAAGTTCATCAGGGCAGGAAGGTACCACTGGGTCACCCCTGAGGTGTGACTCTGGGATAACAGCACGGAAACGCTTGGAGCCACTGCCATGCAGGGGCCATCAGGGAGTGAGGCGGCAGCTTGTGTTCAACGTCCCTGCGTATGAGGCTTGCACAGGACCCGGAGTTTCTTTATCCGGAGTTGCCAGCCCGCTTCAGAGGGAGGCCACTGCTGCAGCTGCTGAGGAGCCGTGCCCTGCCCCTGACCCCATGGAGTCAAGGCTCCTTCTGCTGCAGGACCAATGTGATTCAGCATGATGACCGATGTCCCTCCTGCCACTGGTCTGGCCTCACGACGCCGGCCAAAGGGGCGGTGGGAGCTCTGTGCCCATAGATGCTGCTGCCCCAGTGCCCTGCTGCCCTCTGCTACCCCTTATGTCACCTGCACCCACCCTGCTTCTCGCCCTTGAGCACGAGCTGCATCTACAGCCCCGGGCACAAGCAGGGTGAGCATGCTGGCCTCACAGCTCTGAACTGAAACTCTGCCAGGTTGGCTGCGTTTACCGTAATCCTTCTTGGCTTGTTAACAGAAACCTGGGTCAGGAAGAGGTTTCTGGGGTCATCAAATCCAGCCCCCCACATGCACAACAACAACGCTGCCCAGCTTGCCCAACATACCCGCCCAGCTCCATCTTCACGGCAGTTTGGACTTTTGCCCTCACTGCTGGCGTTAAACAGCTGTTCCCAAAGTTGCTGCACTAATGGTTGCCACCGTTGTTTAATTTGTAGTCAAATCCATTCACATCCTATTCAAACTCATTTGTTCCTTTGCCAGGATAATTTAAATTGGACATCCTTGGAGTTCACGCTCTCCCCTGAGACTTACTTACCGAGAGCAGTCATACTGCTTTCCAGCTTCTTTTTGGCTGACAGAAGCAGCCACATCTCTGTTCCTGTGATTGTCCTAAGCAATCCCCTGCTTTGCTCCAGCTCGTTTTTGACTGTGGGGACACGCAACCCTCCATTGAGCTAACACCCAGCACGCCCTGCAGATTGCAGCCCTCAGCCTCGACTGGACAAGGGCATTTTCTCTTTTGTGTGCCCAGTGCTGCACACCCATAGCAGCAGCACAGTCTGGTTTGCAGATCCAGCTTCCTCGGTCCCACCGTATCCTGAGCCGCCAGCCCAGTTTTCCCTGGATCATGTTTCTCCAAAATGAAAATGTGGAAACCGCCCATCTCACCACCTTTTTTCCTTGCTATGTAACTTCATATTCCTCCAAACAAATTAGGTTTCCTAATCAGGAGCTGGATAAGAACAGCTAAAGAGTACCCAGTGAATAGGAAACGGTGTAGACAGCCACATTCAGTGGCACCATTGCAAACCCCAAACAAGACACCATCACCGACCAAAAAATGGTCATCTATCCTGATATACCCCCCCCCCCCCCGCCCCGTTACGAAAAAGCAACACCTCATTCGTAATCACTTACCTTCTGCCTTGACAATAAGTTGAATTTTTGCAGCCTTTGCCCCATACGGGTAGGTAGCAAAACTGCACTCGTACTGCCCGCTAAGGGAGACGGTAACGTTTTTCAGATGCAGAGCCCACTGACTGCACTCAGATGTGACATTTGGATCAGGGGAACACAAAGTCCCTGTACCATCCCAGTTGCAGCACTTCCTTATGCTGAAGGACACTGAAAAGTTGTAAGAAGCCTCAGGAAACGTGAAGTAATGGGTGCCATAAACGGGGTGATAAACAGCTATTCTGGTAAGCTGCGTGTCATCAGTCTTGGACCACTGTGTCTGAATTATGTAGGTGGTGTGTGGTTTTCGGAAGCTGCACACCAGCGTCACGTCAGTACCTGGCAAAGCACGGACAACTTCTGTTTGTGTAATGACATCTTCAGGCTGGCCTTAAAAACAAACGGGACTGTTTTCAGTACAAGTAATGTTTAAACAAAGCTTTCTCCTCAGCTGTCTTTGGCATGCTTTGGTGCCTTAGCCACAGAACACCACAAAGACCCTACAACTGTGACAAGAGGCTTTCCAGCGAGGAGCTTTACAGCAGATCTCCACCAGTACAAACTGCAGAGAGAAAACCAGGAAAGCAAATGCACACTCGTCTGGAAGGGGATGGGGAGCTCCCATGGTGCTGGCGGGAGAGAAACGGGAACTCTGAGGGCCTCTGGGAAAACGGAAATCTTTCAAGTGATAGAAATAAAGCAGAAGCTGGGCCCACTTATTCCCCAGCTCTTTTTGCAAGAACAAAGAGTTATCCCTGCTGGCTAATTCTGCCCTGCACTGTTGCCCCTGCCCACTGCCATTGCCTTCGCTGCTTCGGCAGAGAAAGCTCTTCTTTTACCTCCGTGCTATTAAACAGCTCCTGCATGGCCTAAACAAGCGTCTGTTTCAGCGGAGCGAGCTGCCCCAGTATGTATGGTTTCTTCCTCAATTAATTTCCTAAAGCGTGCTGGCAGTCCTCAGTGTGCCATATAAAGGAGTAATGGCTCGGTGAAATGAAGGGGCTTTCAACAGGAGCCTGTACTACTTGGTTTTGCTGCTGTCGTAGTAAAATTGATTTCTCTCCCTTTCTCCCTCCTATGAACAAGAGGCTCGCAGTCCCCAAACCCCTGAATTCAGGGCACTGACAAACTCAAGGAGATGAAGAATTTATGCATGGGGGAGTCGTAGTGAGACAAGTAATCAATCACATCCACAGCCATACACAAAAAGGCCCTTTTTCAAAAGGGCATGCGGGTCCCCGGAAAAAACGAGTTTGTGCAGATGTTCTTAGGTACGGGCTTGTTGCCCCCCCATCTCCATTGGATTTTATCCTCCCTGGGTATCAAAACGTCACTGTAAATTTGCTTTGGGAGCTTGCCCCGCAGTGCCACCAGCCATATTGCTGACTCCCCACGGCAGCGAGTGCACCCACAGCTCCGGTTTGACAGGGAAGAAGAGCAAGGGCAGAGTCCCACAGCCCTGTAGAGCTGGCTGAGGTTTGGTACCTAACCACTGAAGTGTGACAAGAACACGTAGAGACTAGGTGCGTGGAGAACAAAGCTTACTGAATGGCCAGGGCCAACATTAATCTCCATTTTTTATTGCTGTGCATGCTCTGTTCGTCTTTTAATTGACTTCCAAGAGATGGGATGATGTAAAAGGGTGAATAAAAATAAGCCTGAGTGACAAATGCTGTGAGAAAAAAATACTGAAAACTATTTCTGTAAGTCCAGGGAGTTTATTATAGCAAATGCGCTCTGATTTGACTGCAAGTTTTGCATCAGTATAAGTTAAGTAAAAAGTGATTGGCAATCTTGCGATCAGACTAGCAGGCAAGGGACACCTGGCAAATTAGCTCTCATATTCATACTGAAGCTGTATTAGTTCAAAGGACCATGTAAAGAATACCTACCAAGAATTACCCAAATATTTTCTATTAAGATGAAAAAGCTACATATGTAGAAACAACATTTTAATTTGTTTGTTAGTAGCATAGCACTTCAGGTTATTTCAACTGAAACCCTTTCATGCAAAAGTGCTCTTAACTCTTTGTTAGCATCTCAATATAATCAGTTTCATTTTATGCCAACTTTGTGTTTCTAAATCAAATGCTGTCCATTAGCCCATACTTGTGCTCCATTTGAAATTTAATAGAGTAACTCCCAGACGTTTAGATGTCTGATCTCCACAAAGGGCATGGTGGTGGCCACTTTCACCTTTGAGCGACTTCAGTGAGGATTTCATCCTCAGGAGGAAAAACCACAACAGTCCTATTTTTCTCTAAATACTATAGCAATACTATTGCATGTGCATGTGCATGTCTTGAGGCTTCTAGTTCTTTGCATTTGAGAACTTTTATTTTCTATGAATACACATATGAAATATTTTCCTTTCTTTTAAAATCCAGTTTGCCTCAGTGATGTAGAAAATAGGAACAGCCTATGCCAGATTTTGAAATTCATCTTACCATGCCAGTCAAATACATGAACTTTTTCCTTTCTTAACTGGAAGAATGTGTATCCTACAAAATTCTTCCTCCTCGCTGGTAATAAGTACTCCTGCATTCAGCATGGTCAGCCTGTTGGGGGGTTGGGTGGAGGTGGTTGTGAGCATCAAGCTTTTTCTTGGTTTTTCTGTTCGTTTTTGGTTTGGACTCCCTCTGACAGGGATGCAGTTCTCCTTACTCAACTTTTCTGAAAGTTTTACTCCCAATGACAAACTTTTTTCTCGAGCCTTTAACGCAGCACATAGGGCTGGGTGGGGAAGAGGAAGGGAGGAATCTATTTAAGGGGTTGCAGCTATACAATTTATCCTTGCCTTTAAGTGTTTCAACTCTTCCTCCCTCTGCATACCCAAGTATGTGTGTGTGAGAGAGAGATAGATATTTTTTATTTGCTCTTTGAAAGCAGTTTTCCTTTTTGCCCCTTGGAGATGAGCACACGTTGCCCTAAATACCAGTGAGCTCATCTCAGTGATTATTCTGGTGAAAACAGGTTAGGCATTTTGAATAAACTAACCTGCTACTCAGCACAAACCATTGACTCCTTACTAGCTGCACATTACAGCTAGGGTTATTAGAAGGTTGTCAGGAAACAGAAAATCATGGCAGTAGCTACAGCTCGCCCTAGTAGACACACTACCCCCAGCCTGCACATGCCACCCTGCCCCTCGCCACCCTCCGTCATAAGCTGAGTCAAGGCGTCCCGCTGACACGCGTACCTGCAATGCTGGGCACTGAGAACAAACAGAAGAGGGGGAAGAGCCACCTTTTTTCCATCTTCGCTCGGTGAAGTTTTGGTAAATAGGTAGCTCTCTTGGCCTGCTCCTAGCAGTGTCTCGGAAAAGGAAGTCAAAATGGTCTGTGCTGTGCAGACAGGCAGATGTGCAACACAGTCACGCTCACCACTTCAGCGTGACTTCAAAGAAATGCTTCATTAAATGCAAAAGCCTCAATTTCCTGCCGGAGCGATAAAATTAGTACATCTTGTGAAACCTTTATGTTGAAAACACTACCTATACTCTAAGCCCATGTTCAAGACTACTTTTTTTCCCCTTTGTCTTTTCAGATAAGCTCAGAGTAAGCAGTTGACTGGGTCAAACCTTCTTGAAAACTTGTCAGGTCTCTAAAGCTGAATATCTGCTACAAAACACACAAAAAAGCCGACTCTCTTTTTTCCCCTGCTTCATTTCCTTCACATGTTATTCCAGAATAGCTCAAATATACTATTTCCAGACTTTCTACACTCACTGTCTTTTAAGAAAACAGCAAAATAACAGGACCCATCCCCCTAAATTAAAATAGAGTGAATTGAGAGTTTTCCAGATTCACCTTTTCCCCACCCCCGGAAGGAGACCATTAATTGTTTTCTACAGGATGAAGAATTACAGCATCACGTTTGACAACATCACTCGGTGTGGTTAACCCCCGTACCTCACTCTGTTCAACTGGTAGCTTTGGTGTTGGCACGTGGCTCCTGGCAGTCCCGTGACCTGTCTTTATTGCAGGTCACCTGTAAATCCTTCCGAATTGTCCTCGAAGCATACTGCCTTTCCATAAACTGGGCATACACCTGCCAGCAAAGCATCTCATTGCAGACAGGTCTTACGCAAATTGGACCTGCTGCTGGCAGCTTTTCAGAAAGAAACAGATTTGAGTTCTTGCTTATCACACTTCCCTCCCCAAAACTAAAAAAGCAGGACAGGACACCTCACATACACAACGTGGACGTACGTAACCTGCTGGCTCTTCCCAGGTTGGGATGAGTGTTTGGAAGTACAGCTGGGCAAGAGTCTGGTCGCCCTGGCAGCTCCCTCCCCGGGGGCCCAAGGACAACCAACCCTCCAGGGAGAGCCGATTACAGCCCGTCTACGAGGGCAGAGAAAGCGAGTGGCCTGGATGACACAGTCCCTTAAACAGGCACCTCTCTCCACCAGCAGTCCCTTCCCTTGGGTGGCTGGTCCATCTTGGGTGATCTGAGTCCTGACATTTCTCTCCCAAAGTATTTCTAGGTGGCCTGGGTGCCTTTGTTGGCCCCTTTCTTTTATGGCAACACTCTGCTGCTCAGACAAGACCTATGGAAACTGCCAGCCACCACCTGCAATTTTTTTTCCCAGGTGTTTTCCATTTCCTTCCCATCCATTGGCTTTAGCTGACAGTGGAGCTCCCCATAGCTCCAGTGTGCAAGGCACAGAGTTCAAGGTAAAAAAAGAAAGAGCTCCCTGGTCATATCTCTATTTTATACACTACCAGATGCAAACAACATCTATACCACTTCCCTAATTTGTGCACGTGCAATCCTTCAGTAGCACATCTAAAGCAGGCTAAGGTCTCTAGCTGGAACAGCTGGTACTGCTGGCCAGGCTATGGTCAAGCCTCCAGACATGTCTTGGAGGATAAGTGCTGTTGCACGGTTCCTTTTTTAGTTTGCGTTGCTCCCCTACCTGAGCAAACGCGCTAAAAGCAGTTGTAGTAATTGCACTGGGTGCCCGGGTTACTGCTAGGGGAATACTTTCTGGGGATGAAATCTCTGCTTGTCACTCGGAAGCCTGACAGAGAAAGACCTCTCTTGGAAGATCAAGAAGTCCTGAAGTTGAGGATG
Source organism: Gavia stellata (assembly GCF_030936135.1). Lineage (NCBI taxonomy): Eukaryota > Metazoa > Chordata > Aves > Gaviiformes > Gaviidae > Gavia > Gavia stellata. Next base: position 120,738,642 of record NC_082594.1, read on the forward strand.
AACAGAATATTCAAGCCATTGTAATTGACAGCCACAGAAGGGAGTAAAAAATATTAAAAAGCTGTATGTTCTAGTTTCCCGTTCAGAGCAGAGACCACAAAGAACCTGGAGATTATCTGCAGAGACTAAAGTACAATAAAATCAGACTTCAATCTAGAATTTGGGTTTTCATTCGTGAGTGCAGTTACCTTAGCTTCTCCTGCTGATCAGTTCATGCAAGCTTTATACCATGAGAGAATGTATTCTGTGTAAAACGGAGGGAAAAAATCTCAGATGAGCCTTTTTGATTATCTGAAACGTATATCACAATTCAACAAGACAGCCCAAGAGCTGTGTGGTATGTTCAATAGCCACAGAAATACCTGAACAGCTTGTTTGAGTTACTAGATTGCTATGTCTTGCCCTTAGAATTTGCTTCCCCCCTAAAATAACATCCTAAAAATATATTGCTGCCATGTTGCATTGTGTTGGCTGAATGCAGCCACCCAGCATTGTTGCTGAGCTTAGTGATGAAAGACAGACAAGAAAAAAACCTCCCAGCTCGATGGATTTTTGTTCGCTTCAGAGCTGTGTTTTGCCCCAATTCCTATCTTAAGCCCAAAGTCTGAAATAGTCATTCACCCTCCTGCTGACGTTGATGCGCGCCAACAGCGAAGGCTTGCCTATGCATATGACATCAAAAAATACTTCTGAGACGCGCCACTTATCTCAGCATACTGGCAGGGAGCTGCCTCGTCCCTGGAGCAGGCCACGAGGTCCCACTCACAGCAAAGCAAGCTCTTACGAGAGGTTCCTCCCCCCCCAGTTTCCTGCGGGGTTACTCGCTGGCAGCTTGGCAGGCGCCATGGTGGGATGTTACACACCAGGTTACCCGTGGCGGGGATGAGAGGAGGTACTGACACGTGCCCAGGGGCAGCGGACCTCATCGGTAGCTGGAGGGAGGACAGATCTCTAACGGGCTTTTCCTTGGTGGGGCAGCTGCAGGGATGTTTTTCTCAGAGCCGGGATGCGCAGGTGTTTCCATCACGCTACACGTGCCTTTGCGGAGAGACCTAGAAACCGCTGCAAGGCTGGGAGGTTTGAAAGGAAAAGACGCTCTGCCCAGGCAAGAGACACACGTTGTCAGGGGATATGTGAACCGCAATGTTTTCTTTTGGGCTGGACAGCAGCTGGGACGGATGGGTGCTGAGCGTCCCTCGGGGAGGGGGCCCTGGCAGCGCGCCGTAGCGCGGGGCTCTGCCCGCTGCTCAAGGACGTCTCTGCTGCCTCACCTGACATTAACTTTTTTTTCCCCTTGGGTGGGAGTGGGGGGTCCTCTAATTATTTTCTGCAGATCTGTTCACCACTGGAGGAGGCATTTTGAGCATGAAAAATGACTCTTTCCATGGCAATCGCCCCTATTACGCGTCACGCTCACAAACCCCTCAACTGCAATACGATTCTTCTACCTCAATTACAGTAAGCGGCACCTAAGGAAGAAGCAGAGCTGCAGTCAGCCCCACAGAAAAAGAAATCTTGAACTCCAGAGACAAATTCAATTATGCACAAAGAGAGCCTTTTCAGAAATGCTGGTGTGCGAGCTCTTCCTGCCAGAGGCGAGGGTGATTACCCTTGCAGACTGGTGTCCTCTAAACATTGCTTAAAGAAAGCACTGCTCCCCAGTGAAAAAGAGACGGAGACTTTGAAGCAGGAATTTCATTAAAGAGTAAACTAACCTTTCAGGTTCGCTTGGCACAAAACCTGCCACTTTGTCATCGTGTTTTGGTTTTGAACTTCTTTGAAAACTGTACTAATGACTCCGTAGCTGGCAGGCAACTTTGGCCACGGCACCTCACGGAGGGGCGGACGAGTGGGTGGCACAGGCTCGGGGACCGTGTGGCAGGGGACAGGGCACTGGGGTGGCGGTGGGATCCCCACCGGGCTTTCTCAGTGATCCCCTGCTTCCTCCGTCTCCCAATCCTTAGCTCTTGTGCCTCTCGCCTGCTTGCAGCACTGCCCATTCTGCATGGGGAGGAGAGGCGGTTTCTCACTCTGCTTCCTCCTCCTCTCCTCTCACGGCTACACGCGTTCATTCGCGTGCTGTGTTTGACATAACGCAGCCCCCATTTCAGCCGGGGTTTTTAGGCAGCATGGCGAGGCGGACACGCTTTCCTCTCAACAGCCATTTTTCCAGCTGAAAGATGTTTAAAGATCTGAACGGACTTTTCATCCCTTCTCCCTCACTGACAGCTCGGAGTACGCCCAGCCCTGGCCACCCCGCTGCTCCGGCCCGGCCTGCCCTGGCAGCAGGGCTGCTCCATCGCCTTCCCCAGCTCCGCTGCCGCTCCCGGTGCCGACACCAGCAGAATCCAAGACAGCCCTTTCTACAACCATTTCATTTGCCATTAAGCCCTGCAGACATTTTGGGGCCAAACCCAACCGGATGACAGCTCTTTAATTATGCCTTTTGCTCATCCCATGGGTAAATATTGCTTTCTTCACTTTGTGAAGAGGGAACTTGCTTTTGAGTGGCCTCACCCAAGACTACAAATCAAAATGAACAGATAGGCAAGGACGACAGCCCTTAAATCCTCTCTTCTTGCTGTCTGTGGGAAAAATCTCTTCTCAACCACTCCGTGTTTACAAAGCCTTTCAGATAAGGCAACAGGGCGCCTTTTGGGAAAGCAGGAGGATCACAGGGAATGATCTAGTGCTGGCTTCCTCTGTGTGCACATCTCTGACTCTCCACTTCTGTGATATAAGAAAGGGACTGCAAAAGCTGGCAGTGTTTTTTCTAATTAGAAGGCCTGACTTACAGGTCATGTTTCAGAGAAAGAGAGCATATGTTTGGGGACAAATTGAAGAGAATCAGATCCCTCACTTTTTCTACCATTCCAACCACAGGTCCCGGTGGTCCTCTGCTCCCGTTTAATGCCATTGCTAATCAACGATGGTCTGTCAGTGTAAGCTGTTGAACACTGCATTGTGCAAAATGCAAATTACTGAAAAAGCAGAGTATAAAAAGTGCAGCCCACTAACAAAACAAATATAAAACACATTGGCCCAACATCTATACACCACTGAAAAACCACTGCGTGAAAGCCAGCCAGCCATTTCCAAAAAAATTAAAGACTTTACAGAGTCACTATTTCCAAAATGAAATGGAAGGCACATGTGAGACCAGCCCTGCTTTCTTTGGTTGCTCTCTTTTCCAACTACAGCACAAACCATGCTTTCCCCCTGTTTTGCACAGCATCAGCTAAGGCTTTTCACTTGTACATCTCATCCTCCACATTTTGTAAGAAAATGTTTCTAACTAGGTTAGTAACTGTGTAATGAAATGTAAGGGCACCCATAGCTTTAAAAAGGCATTTGTTAGGAAAGGGTAACCCACTGCTAGTGCTGGGAAACATCTGCTCACGTTAGTCTACAAGGTTGAGGTTTCCAATGAAGCTTCCCAGAAGGTCCATGCCATCCCCTGGTCACTTTGGCAGAAGCTTCAGAAATGATGCTTGGAGCAGCTTTCATGAATCATGCCAGCAAGAGAGAACAGGACTCAGCCTGAGAAAGGGCTTTCCATAAACACAGCTTGTGGGGCTTTATCTTGGGGTCTGCGTGAAAGAGGGAGTTATCAGGACAAGCAACAGACCACTCAATCAGAAATGAAAAGCTTAGGTTCACATCCAAAGTGCTGTAAACCTAGGTGGGTTGTACAGCTCATTTTACCGTGCAGATCGTCTCTAATGGATTTTGTTCCCTGATTAATTTAAATTCCTCCATACTATTCTATGCAAATACCATCTCGCAGACACTCAGCCGCCCGGCCAGAGCTCAACACAGCAGACTGGTTAGAATTCAGCACTAAAGAAATACATCAAATAGAAAAGATTAAAGGTGTGAAAGTTAACTTCAGATACAGTAGCAGTTACAATTTGAGGGCAGCAGCTGCCTTTTCATTTTAAAAAAATCAAATAATTTACAGCAATAAAAGGCCAAGCTACAGTGACATTGAGAACCATAACTTGGATTTTTTTTTTGACAGAATACTTTGGAAGCATCAGATGTTAATGAGTTTGTTTGCACGCAGTATCTTTGTAGCCCTATAAATACCTGTCATGCTATCAGCCTGTCAGAAGCAACCGCAGGGAAGTGAGATATCTCCCATCACATCCATCATCTGTTAAACTGTCCACTACATCCTAATTCCATGTCTCTTTAGAAAAGGTGGTGAAGTACAAATGAGAAAAGCAGAGCAGAATTGTTTTTCATGTTGAGCCCGACTCTGCAGAGAAGAAACTCTGTGTGGCTGGAGCCCGCGTTTGGGGTCCTGAGGTGCTTCAGCCTGGAGCCTTGCAGAGCAGGACACCTCACCCAGGTCCTGGAAAGAGGGGGGTCACCTCCAGAAGGCAACTCAGAGCTGAGTGCACCTTATGCAAGGGCAGTGTAGGGCAAGTGCGTTCCTAAATCTGGGTATCTCAGCAGAGTTAACAGCCTGCAGTTAGATGGGACGAATAGAGCACAAGAGTAGCTAGAAGGTAAAACGGAGATTAGGAAACTTCTCGGATATTTCTGCATAATGATATTTTCCAGATCACAAGCAGAGTACCATTTAGCTACTTCAGATGTGAATCCTTTTGGTTCACTCCGTGCTTCAAGGCATAATGTGAACATGCCCTAAGGAGCCTGCGAGGACTTGTTAGCGCAGCAATGTGCGCTGCACACCCTTCTCCTTCCAGGGCACTCTTGGCCAAGTAGCTGAAGAAAAGGATAGGGAATTAAGGTAGTTTTCAACAGATAACACTTCTCTCAGCATTCAATGTGAGTTTCTAAAGTTTCAACCGCCACCAAAATTAAGGAAAGATTTCTAGCTTTTGGCTGGTTTGTAAGGGTCACTGCCCATGTAAAATAGACGTTCAGTTTCTAGCTGAGTCTGTCACCTCCTGAAGCAATACCAGGAAGGGCCTGCACTGCTTCTCCTTGTTTCAGGGAAACACAGTATCCTAGCTAGTGGCAATTTAAGAGAGTCACTCATCACACATTTATTATCCAAAGTATAGGGAGGGACGGTCATGTTGTCAAAATCATTCCCAAGTGTCACCTGGCCTGGAGTTTTGATTGTGAACGAAGAGTAGGCTGGTAGTCACCTCCTCCCAGGTCGATCCCCTTGTCCTAGATAGTATTTCCATCCCAGTCACTGATGTGTGACCTACCCGCTCCCCGGAGCCTGCTCCTGACCTACCAACCCACTGGCACCACTCAGCTGAACATTGCTCTCCCTCCTGCCTGAAATGAGGTTATGCTTTAACTTCTCCACAGCTGATTAAGCTTAGCAATGCTCCCAATGGCAATGAAATCATTTGAGACCTCTACCAGAGCAGTTAACTTCTATTTTGCATGACTGCCTCCATTTTCAAAACGAATATGCAGTGGCTCAGTGGGTTTAAGGGCCTTACCAGAGCACTGCCCAAGTTGATGGGTGGCACCTGGGCGCTTCCAGACTGTGTGTCCCAAAAAGAACACCACTGTGTAAACAAGGAAAGCCACTTGTGTTCCCCAAGTCTTGTTTCCCAAAAGGCTGAAGCCACTTTCTGCCCCTTGGAAAATCAATGAGTCAGTAAATTAATTTCAGTCTGTTACTGTAATTGGATTAAAAAAAAGAAGCGTCTTGCAAGACTTTCCTTAAAGTCAGTAAGCTGGAGAATTGCACTGTGTCTGAGCACAAATCAAATACTTGTAACGTTATTTGACATTTTAATTGCAAATAAGGAAAAATCTCTCATTACAGGACTGAGCCAAGCTGGCTTGTTGTGAATCAGACTCTCCAGAGGACACTTCCCTCCCCAACCCCCTGCTCAGCTGCACAGCAGCCGAAGCAGCAAACATCATGCAAACTAAGGCAGCTGCAGCCATTACCAGTCATCCTTTCTCCCTTTAAAATTACACTGACTCACATGGTGTAGTTCTCTAACAGATGCTACCATACAGCACAGAGCTTGTCAAGAAGGAAAAAAAGCCCACTGCAGAGTTGCATGAAAAAACAAGTTTAGAAGTGCCATAGATCTGTTTGCAGGAGGCTGGATCAAAATAATTTCAGGCTCATTTCAGTGATTTACCTGAATACGCCAGAGATGCATTTGGCTTGCAGTGCTTCTGTAAAGTCTTGGCCGTGGGCTTTCAGGATGCAAGAGAAAGTGTCGAGGCTGGGGATCAATACAGCTGACCAGCTGCTCAGAGTACAGGTACAGTTTTAGAAGTCTGATTTAATACCTTGTTCTACCAGCAATGCTCATGGTTAAATGGGAAATAAAACTAATCTATCCTTATTAGATTTGGGCTGTAATCTCATATCACCCTCAGATATTGGACTTCCCTGGCAGGCTTCCTGCTTTGCACTGGCTCTGGTTCCCAGGAAGCTGAAGAGGGCAAGGTGGATAATGAAAGATATGTAAGTTCAAAGAAAATTCATATCTAGTTCAGTGATTTGAACACTAGAAACATTTAACAACCTATATATGAAACAAAAAGCAGTCTATGGATGCGGTCCGTTCACCCAGAAGAAATGTTTCATTACACCAATGTGGATGCTGCCTGTGTCTGCAAACACTGGGTGCGATAAAGTATTTCTTTGAATCCAAGGGACGATTGCCCACTTTTCCTGAACAGAAAAAGTCCATGCCCAGTTTTATGAGATCGGCACCTACATCACTAGTTGCCTACAGGAAATAACTAGGATTTTTTCAGGGAAGTAATCTGCTTTTTAAAAATGGACAAAATATTGAACAGAGCAAGTGTGTTAGCTATCTTATGCTTAGAGTTATTGTTTATTTAAAAAATTAACCAAAAAATAGCTTAGGTGCAGTTAATCTTGCTTTGGTACAAAATGAAAAGTAAGATGACCTAACAGGCTCTCCAGCATGTTTTCCTACAATTTGCCATTTTTTAGTTGCAGTGGCAGTTTCCAGCAGTCTTTCTCTATGGGCGACTTTTCCTTCTCCCCCCAGAATCGTGTTTTGCCAACCCCTGACCTGCTCCTCACGCAGTAGCTCAAGTAGTTGGGCAGTTCTACCAGCGAGGAGGTCCCCAGACATAGGAGAGAGTTACCTCTGTAAGAAAGACGTCTCCAGCCACCTCTCAAAAAGCAGGGATGACCTCCCGTTTTATTTTGTCATTTGAACGCCTCACACCAATTCTCAGAAAAAGCTTCGCCATCCATTGTCTGTACAAAAAGACACAAGTCATCTATACAAAATGACACAAGTCCTCTGCTAACAACAACTTTTTCAAAGGACCGGGAGCATACCTAAGTGCTCAACAATTACTGGTTCGCATTTTCTAGGAAGCAGGATTTAGCAGCCTGCATTCAAGGACCACAAAAGAGCCTATATTTTTTTCCTGGTTCCCCATGCCGTGTACTTTCTCTTTGGGAAACTGCCAAAGTCTGTCTCAGGAGGTTGTTATTTTGCTCCAAGAGACCAAAATCAATCAATCAATCTGTGGCTTGGCAGCGCCAGAACGGAAGATTAGGACTCTCAAGGCAGATTATAAACACAATCCCCTCAGTTAACTTCTCTGGGATGGGCTGGAGGCAGTTAGATCCTTGTTAAGTCAATTATTAACACAGATGGTCAATGTGCATATTTTTTATGACAAATCTCATTAATTTCATGTGCGAAGCAGTAAACCCGGAGAAAGGCTGAGAAGCAGGGCTGCTGCCCTGCCCGCTGGGGCACCGAGGACGAGCTGCTGCTGCTGCAGGCGCCGTTTGGCGCAGGTCCTGCTGCCACGTGCAAACAGCCGTCCCCTCCGGCCAGCAGCGCCAGGGCTTTTCCCAGTCCCCTTGGCTCTCAGGCGTTTCAGACCCTGCCAGTCCTTCCTGAGATACACTATAGAGGCGTCAGTAATGGAGAGGGCTCTGAATTGTGCAGCTGACGTTGGGTTTTGGGTTTTTTTTAAAGCTAGTGGTTTGCACGCCAAAGCTAGCGCTCTCGCTTTGGAGCAGGGAGCAAGGCTGGGTAGGGCACCTCTAGCATCGCCTTTCACAAAGTCTCCCGCGGCTCTCAAGCGAGAAAGCTCAACAGGCACCCACGGTTCCTACTCTTGGCATGAAGACTCAGTTGAAGGAAACGTTTTGTGCCTGTATAGTTTAATCCTTAACTCTCAGTCAATTTTAAGTGCCCAGTTTTCTGGGCCTGAAAAAGCTTGCTAGCCCACGTGCATTTTTTGCAGCTGGAAAGCAGGAACCAAAAACTTGCGCTGAAATTGCTCTGACAACTCAGCCCTGATGCAGTTTTGCTGCCAATACGATCATCACCCTCAGAAAAAGCCCTTCCATAGTACCCTATTGCATTTTTAACAACTGAACTTCGTCTGCCTTCTTCCAGACTTTTTCAGGATTTAGCCTTAAAATGATATTGGCTAGAGTTCATCTTACTACAGAAACCAGTTACTTGTCAAGAGGACGGAAGCTATGTGTGCAAGTCCCACTTTTTGGATCTCAGACCCTGCACATAAAGGCCGCTTTCCCCTGCTGATCCATGTTATGCCTATGAGGCAGCTTCCTCATGCGAGTTAGGGGATCAGCCTCTCTATTTGAAAAATGAAGGCATTCAAGGCTCTGCCAAAGGGGAAGAAAAACCCCAAACCTTAACACGGAGCATAGAGAGAATTCCCCTACAGGAGTTCAAAGTGAAGAAGCTGAACTGTGACTCAGAAAGACTGAAATTAGTTTAAAAACATCCTGTTCTATGACACAGCACTATAACCACGCTCCTTGCTCAGCAATAATTTGTTAAAACTCCTTCCTGTCTGAACGACATTTAAGGGCGGCTAAATGAGCAGCAGCACTGGCAGGCAGAACCCTGCACTGTCCTACTGAGTAATTAAAGCAGTGCCAGGCAAGCGTCTGATTTAACCTTTTGTCAGGCTCCTGTAGCGCCCGTAGTGCATCACGTCGTACAAGATCCTGGCAGTACTGCTGACCTCCAGAAAAAAGAGCTCCAAGTCGTTCCCCTGTGAAAGGCTAGCAGATGGACCAGCTCCGGTGGCTGATGTACTTGGCACAGCCTGACGAGTGGCTGGGAGCAACCCAGTGAAGAGAGGGAGGGGATGGCAAGCCGCTGGAGACACCCCGATGCTCTCAGCAAGGAAGACGGCGTGTCAGCAAGACCCACTGGTGAAATATGTGACTGGCTAGGAGCGGTGACAGCTTAAGGCCGAAACCGATTCCTGCGTTCATCCATCTGGATAAATATTTGTTGCTGTTATGTGTGCTCACCAGTGGGAATACATGATTAAAACATTTCCAATTTGCAGCGCCTTCAAATGCATTCAAGTCAGGCTCCCTTCCCCAGGGGATAAATGGCATTTATAAATACTCAATCTTTTTCTAACTTCAGGTATTATTGCGGGTGAAAAATCAGAACATTTGTACTTTAGCAGCCTGCTAGGCACATGTTGCCACTTGATGAAGATTCAAATGTGTATCTGCAACCCCAAGTCAAGCTCATCTTCCAGTGAATATGTAATTGGTACAGGTTGACAATGGAAGAAGGAAATAAGCAGTTTTTGTGAAAAGGTAATCTATCTTATCTTATTCATCTTTTCAGTCTCTGGCCCTGTGTTAGCACCTGCGTGGTCTGCTCAACACCCCAGCTTTACAGGATTCAGCATCCAACATGTATGACCAGGGTTCTTACCTTACACTGTTGACTGCTACCAGCGGTACCGTTTTCTTTCGTACACCTCTTTCTTCTGCTATCTTTATAAAGGCTAAGGTAGCACCAGCCAGACCAGAAAAGCAGGAAGCCTAATTACTGGAGCCGTGCAACTGAAATGGTGGACTTTCTTAAGACTACAACCGAGATAAGAAGCTGCCTACTAGAGAAACAAGCAGAATGCCTGTAGTCCGTCAGAGGAGTAATCAAAGCCTGGATGAGACACTTGGGGTACTTTAAGACAAGACTATGCAGACTTGGAGAAGTCCAATTGCAGTATCTCAATTTATATGGAATAAATTGAAGACAGGGCTGATGGTGAACAAGTCCAGATTGAAAGCTGAGAACTTGGCAGAAGGCAGTGATTGACAAGGAAATGCACACTTCCCCCTGTAAAGAACTTAATTAATTTATACAAAAGGAAAGCCCAACTCCAGCCTTCAGAAGGGGATTTCTACAGTGCTGGACCCCACCAGGTGCAGTGTTGTGTCTACTACTTTTCAGCCATTCTAGTCAAATAAAGAAAGTTGGGGATGACAAATACAATACTGAATCAGATCTATGCTTAAAGACAGTTGAGTAAATTAGGATTCCTGGCTGGGGAATAGGAGGAGGCAGAAGGGGCAAGGACAGCCTGCTGAGCACTCATTATCACTAGCTGGTGATTTAAAGCGGCCAGCCTTGGCAGAGCTCATCGAACCGCCGCTGTGCTGGTGGTGACTGGTGGGAGAGGTGGCTCCTGGGGAGAAAGCAGCAGCCATGGGTGCATATCAGTGCTTGGAAAGTCCAGCACAGCTCTCTGACAAACAAGGTTTGAAGCATTCATAATTAGAGAAGCAGCACAGTCATGGAGATTTTATCCATGTTTCCATTGTGGCTTTCAAAAAAATGTAGTCAGGGTCACCCAATTTTTTCCTAATATAAAAAGTAATCTAGGAAAATGGAATTTTTAAATTTTTTTTTTTTCCAGGTATATACCTTTTATCACAAGAGCTCTAGTGCTACAGAAAAACAGAGTACAGCTCTTGAGCTGCTCAGGCTGAAAGCAAAATACCTCCCCCCTGCTCCCCATGCACTCAGTTATACTTACAGGGCTGCTCCTGGGACACCTGCACCAGACACATCAAACTCCTGGATGCCAAAGACGGGAGAAACCACATGAGCCCAGACATTGTGCCCTATGAAGAGACACGACCAGCCTCCATCCCAGCCCTCAACGGCCCCACAGTTGCTCCCCAGCTTTATCAGGTTTGTGACTACCCTTGAACTTTTCCCCCTCTCAGCTAAAGTACAGACGGCTGCTGCCCGTAACATCATGGTACCACACTGCAGACCTTTAGTTACTCAAAAAAATAAACTCTTTGGAGGCCCCATAGGCCTCCTGAAGCCAGGCTCAGCTGAACCCCACAGCTCTGCTTGCCCCCCAGCCAAGGCAGCAATGCTACAGATGCCTCTCCAGTCCTCATCTTTGCAATCAGCGCCTCAACAAGACGCTAATGAGTAAGACAAGCGTTTCGGAGGGTTAAACTTTTTTGCAGCTGGTGATGCCATTCCTCTACAATTAAAGGTACTTAAATCCTTGTTTGCTGCCAAGACAACTACACTTCTTGGAATGATAGGCTTAAATCTTTCAACAGAACTCACATTGCTGTGCCTCTGTCATTTATAGGCTTTCCAGAGATAGAGTAATTGTTATGCTCTGAGTGAAACAGTGTAAAACAAAAAAACTCCCATAAATCAGAAGTATTTTACTTCAGGAAAGGTAGAGTCATTAATAACAGCAACACTGTAATACATGCTAATTAGATTTTTAGCAAACATTTTCAGGGAAAGAGACACAAGGCTGTGCCACAGCCCAAGCCATTAGCATTCAAGGCTTTGTCTTTAAAACAGAGGCTTGGCTTAGAGATGTTTTGCCTGGCAGTAGCTTGTCCCACCAGCTCCGCAGGGCCATCAGCTGGCTGGTCTCACATTTTTGTTCTCACTAGTGGCATTCTCCAAGCTCTGCTCTCCGCAGGGCCAGGCTGAAACGGGCTGCCTCAACTTACTTTCATTTCTCCAGTTAATTTCTTTGGGCTCTCCTTGTCCCATACTGCTTTGAAAGCCAGCGAGTATCTCACTGCCTTATAGCAACCTCCTACCGTTTTCAAAACTTTCCATCTTCCATCCTCGGTGTTTGCTGTTGGGGCCTGAGAAGTAATTAATAGAAACTGGATTTTTAATTATTATTATTGGTTCTTTACAACAATGTTTTTGCTCTTCTGTTCCTCCAAGCTAGGACATTCTAGTGTGGGAAGCTTTTTTGCAGGTTCAGTCTTTGCAGAGGACTTACAGAAGAGTCAGCTTAGCTGAACTTAGGCTCAGCTCTGCCTATGACCATCCCAGGGAGAGCAGATGCTCCTGAATGACACGTACTGACCTGGGATATTTTATTACCATTTGTTCTGCTTCCAAGCACTGTTCTCAAATTAACAATCTACGGAAGATAAATCTAGCAAACCCTCCATCCTCTCAGTGCTTTGCAGAGAATTACCTCCAGACACTCAACTCAAGCTGTAGCAATGCAGGCAGGTAACCCCATCAGTGCCTGCTGCCCTATCCACAAAGGCGCCCAAACATGTCGAGCCTGGTGTCAGGTCACGGGGGAAGGAGCATCCACCTGAAAGCCAAAGGCAGCAGGAGTGAGCGCAGACGCAGGCTGGCAGCACCGCAGGGCACGCGCAGCCTTGTGCCACCGCGAGCCACGCGCCTGTTGAAAGGAGAGGCAGCAGCAGAGCTCTGCCCCTCTCCACCTGCGTTGCTCCATGTGTAGTCAATAAGGTGTGTCAAAGGGGAAAAAAAAAGGTTGAACCGAGCACCCTCTCCCATCCTACTAAATCCCATCAGCACCCTCTCGCTGACTCTGCTTGGCAGTAGCAGGGATGACACGTTAAAAAACGAAACAACAAGAAAAAAATCCCAGACTGCCTTTCCAGCTGGGGCATTCCCCTGGCCCAGCTAGCACCAGTGCAGTGGGGTGGGTTACACGGGGGCTGCGGTGGGACGGGGCAGGAGCAGGGACACACTGAGCCCCCGCAGTCACCAAGGGAGGCACGGCTGCCGGAGCAGGCTGCTGGTACCGCCAGGTGGGGACGGGGAGTAAAAAAATACCAAACCACTCATTAATAACTTCTTTGAAAACGTGCCAGCAATTTCTTTGCATGCAAAAATGAAAACACGCCTTGCAGGAAAGCCTTCCCCATCCCTCCCTCAATGCTGCCCTGCCCGCCGAGAGCAGGCTGTCTCTAAGCCTATGGTTTCCTGGTGCCTGCGGTTTTTAACCACAGGGTTTTAGCCCTATTAGCCCTTGTTTGGGGCTTTGTCCAGAAGAGATATCTGTGACCTGCAGCAGACGTTGTTTTTCCCCTTTCTGGTTTATCTGGTTATTGGGAGGCTCCATCTCTGAGCCCATCAGTTAATTATTTTCTTCCTGCCTGTCATTTAGCGGTCACCTCTGCTGTTCAGTAGACCTGGTGACAGTGCGTTTTCGAACAGGTTTAAAATTCAAATTGGCTCACATTATCCCGAGGTAATTTACCCATAAACTGCCAAGGTAAGAGCATCAGACTGTCCAGGTATCACTGAAGCTAAGGAACAAAGCTACCTTGAGTACACAGGAGCAAGCTCCTCATTGCTCATGTCTTAAATTGCTTTCAGTCCAACAATTCACCTTAAAGCAGACACAGAGCAGAATATCACCCAGTCACTGCCTGCTAATGCATTTCCAATGTATTTGATTTTAATATCAGAATATTACAGTTTCCAGTACCAAGAGATAACAGGCAAAACACAAGGGTTTCCATGAGACATTGGCGTGTTTTGTCTTTTATATTTGCTCTGTGCTTTGCTTTGGTAGTACAATACGCTTATATGCCATTACCATAAATTCAATTGTTTGCAAATTCTCTCTCAATTTTCCATCCTCTGGCAATAAAGCTACATTTAGAAAAGGCTGTCTTTAGCAATTGCTTGCCATCCTTTTATTGATGGATTCTCTGAACATCTCATTGCACTTTTATTCTATTATCCATTTAATGGTTTTTCATTTCCTCCAACATAGACAGCCCAAGGAACGTTTTACCGCAATAGATGCCACTTCCACTCCCAATTTGGGGGTAGGCCGGGGGTGGAGGGGGAAGAGTGGGGATTTTTTCCAATTTTTTCAATCAATTAGTTTTTTAAATAAACTCTACTTTTATATACTAGATCTTTGGTGCCTTGAAGAGTCTTCTTCCTTATTTCTCCTCTCTAAAATATAGGGATTATGCTTTGAAACTGACATTTAAAATTCTGCTAACATAAGTGCTGTTTAAAACATCTGATTTCTATCACAAAGAACTCAAACTGAATAATATATTTTGACAATTATTTCAACCAGATTTAATTTACTAAATTTACCCAAAGACATTGCTAATACTGGTAAAATCAAATGATAACTACCTAGAGAATTATCGTTATTTACTATTTATTTCGATGTCTCTCATTTCATCTGGTTGCCCAAATAGGACATGCCTCAATTAAGAAGATGCAACTGTTTCTTAGCAACGTGGTGGTCTATAGATATAAGTGAGATCTGCAAGGAAAGGGAATGTCTTTCACAAAATCAGTTGACCAGTTGATAGAACTATAAAAAACCAAGAGCCAGGCACACTGTTGGGCACATGAGACTTCTGGCACAGAGTATAAGACTCTATAAACAGTTTTAATTATGATACACAAAACTTCTAAAAACAAAATTAGTGTGGACAAACCTCAGTTTCATTATTCTTATCTTATATATTTTATTAAGCCAAATTATTCTTTTGTTTAATAAACACAGTCTAGTCTAACAATTTGTAGAGAAGTGGTATCTAGTCCCTCTATGGTTTCAACAAAATCCCGCATTCTGAAGGAATAATTTCCCTTCATTAAGCCATTTAACATCCATCTCCCCGAGTATCAACAAGGTCAGCCCTTTCATCACAGCGAAGATACCTTACCACTGTTTTGATGGTCTTGCATGGAGATGGCATTGCAACATTTGGAGAAAATGCATCTATTTTCCATTATGTATATAGCAGGTTATGTATTTCTTCAGGAGGCTCCATTCACCCATGGTACTCCATGAACTACTGCGTAATGAACAGTAACATAGGAGTTATTGAAGGCGTTTTCAGGATAAACCTGTCTTATCAAATGCAGTTTGAAGAAGCTATTTTCCCTCCTAATGAGGTGCTGTGAACAGAGATTATCTGCCAAGCTCCTGAAGAGCTGAGATTTCCCTTCAGGTCCGCGGGACGCTCAGGCACGTGAGAGCAGTGCCATCAGCCTCCGAGGGACTTACGCAATGCAGCGTGCCATTGGGAGGTTTCCACCACGCAGGGTACAGAGAGAAGCGAGTCCTGGCCATTAGAAGGGCACATTGACCAAAACGTTTAGCACAGAAAATATTGTCTACTTAAAGATCAAGTAGAAAAAGGTATGAACTAAATCTGGTATATTGAAGAAGTACAGTGAAATACCTAATATCAAAAATAAGCAATTAAATAAAAAAAGAAAGTAATTAAATCTCATCTTAAGGCTAAATGATCACCAGTTCAATTCAGTAATGTTTGAATTTTGGATTAAAAAGTATCTACATGGCTGAAACTAGAAGTAGCCACCAAAATAAATTTCCTTTTACTGCAGATACTTGTCTGTCTTGTTTGAAGGGGTTTTTGTCATTGAAACATGAAGCTAAGGCACACGCTAGATGTCTTCTTCAAAAGCTTTCATAAAAAAAATAGCTGAAGGCTGAATAATTCTCCATGGCCTTGTGGTTGAAGGAAAAAAAAAAGCATTAACCGACCAACTTCAAGAAACACTTACATGACAAGGAGAAGTAAAACAACAGAATTAGAAAACGAACGAACAAACAAAAATACCACCCTTCTCCTACTGTTTTTTCTAACTCACAATGAAATGGTCTTCCATTTCATGAGTTTCAGCGGGGCTGTGTACAGGGAACAGCGTCGTCAGGGCTCCAAGGGCTGCTGTGTGTGTTTAGCAGAGGGACAAGCCTGGCACCCCTGGGCTGGTGGCCTTGACGCCACTTGCTCAGAGTAGATACAGGCGAACTGAAACTACTGCTAGAAAAGGCAAGTGTATCTTACTAGCAAATGGCAGGTTAAGAGTACAACTTGACTGGGCTGATTTGAAGTCAACTGTTTATCTTCTGTGGACCAAGCTGGGTTTTATGGGCATTTGGCAGTTGTTTAGAAGATGAGTTCGTTTACAGGACAACCCTGCAGGTCACAGACCGCCTCATCCCACCTTAGCCTCAAACTGCACAAACTGACTACTGAACCCCAAGAAATGGAATAATCCTTCAAAGAGTGAGACGACTCCAGTGGGATCAGAAGTTTCTGTTTGAGCACATAGAAATAATTTTATTTTCTTTTCACTGTTCTGCAACTGAGAAAATCATCATCTTGTCATAAATTTACAGATCATTTCATACACACATTGAAAGAAAAAACCCCAGGAAGCACAATCTCTTTGCTTGAACTTAATCATTTATTCTGCTCAATACCATTCCAGGCTGAAATTAAATATTCTCCTTTTCTCCACCTAAATAAAATGTGATCCAACATATTATGCAGTTCTAATCTATTTTGGCCAGCTACATTTTTATGCTGATAAGGGAAAATTAATTTAACCATATATCCACAGGAATATCATCACATTGTGCATGGAAGATAAAATCTCACAAGGCATTTGGCTCATGACTGTAGCTTCCAGGAGGATGTTCATTTCCAATTGCATTTTCCCCCCAATAGATTCTTAATTTGCCTTGTTCTATATGGCTTCCAGTTATCATTTTGTATGGCAATAAAAATCAGTGAAGCAGCAAAAGCTTACAGGCCTATGCCTAGGTTTGATTTATATAATGGATGGCACAATATCGTTGGTCTGCATAATTGAAATTCTTTCAGCTCCCACTGTTTATAATGCGGTTGTAAAGTGCATTATGTATTTATTGATAAACAATCATTTTATTTGCAATAGTGCTGGCAAAAGAAACATGTTGCCTTCCTTTTCTTGTTCCACGTATGCTTTATATATATGAAACTTGTAGAGCTATGTAAAACCTGTTTGTTCCTATCACCTTCTGCTTCAAAGCCTTAAAGTAGACTGATATCTCCTTATAAAGCACAACTTGTTAAAAAACCAGGCTATGGCAAAAAGTCAGATTTTAAGACTTGAAGTAGTGCTCATCTATATGTAAAAAATCTGAGTAATGAGCAAATTCAACAGCTGACATGAACGTGTCTCAGATACTCCGCGTTCTCCCACAGCAGGAAAGCTGCAGCTCCAACCTGAAGTTCAATTTTCCCCTAATCAGGAGAAAAACAATCAAAATGTCATTTTCTGAGACATCTCCTGTAAGGATTTCTTTTTTTAATAACATTTGTTTAAAGAAAACACTGAAGCTTCTCTCAAAAAATTCGTAACTGTCTCTTGCACAAATTTAATCAGGTGTCTTAATCTTACTGCCAGGAAAAAATGCATGCACCTTTTTTTTTTATTATTTCCCCTCTTTTTTAGAAATGCTACGTGCTGTATTTATATCTCTGAAGGCATCATTTTACAACCCTATTTTCCTCTTTATTTTCCCCTTTTCCTTCTGGTGCAATTAAACAAAATCGTATTTTCCATGAAAGCTCTATTAATTCTGGTGAGGGTCATTAGACTGACAGCTTTGAAGTAAAGAATTTTTCATTCATCCTACAAGAAAGCAGGAGAAAAGCAATAACATGCCTTTATCCTAACCCTGAATGAACCACTTCTGAAGACTCGTCAGAGTAAATACAGTCTCGAGGGCCCGCTCCATTTCATGACACCTCTCTGGGAGTGCTTGCAAGGATCAATAGAATTTCCTGTACAATGAGAATTCAATAATGTGTCCCTTTCTACGAGGGGTGCGCCTGTCTCCAAAAAACAGATTTGGCCAGCGTGAAATAAAAGTCACTGAAAGGTTTTTGTTTTAATTTACCTCTGGATTGTACTTGAGTACGTTTCAAGTCCTGTTTTCAAAAATGTGGCATTTTACTGCACCAGAATCTGGATTTTCCACATGAAGGTTTCAGTAGGGTTTACTCTATGGGGGAAAAGCCAACCAGTTTATTGCGTTTTGTTCCACGGCTTCAACTGCAGCTCTTTTGGAGGTGTCTCAGGCCAGCATTTAGACTTGGCAATCTCCTGCACTGTGTCCTCACCCTGGGGTCTGCAGCCACACCTTCCAAGGTATTCTGCTTCTTGATAAATGACAAAAATGGGAATTAATACCTTTGGTGCCTAGAAACAGTGCTGAAACATGCTGCAAGGGTAGGGTGAAGAAAGTCATGTTGTTCACTGCTTATCCACATTTCTTGAGGGGAGGAGAGGCGGTGGTGAGGGGAGAGGAGACTTCCCTCTCCATAGCAACTAAACGCGCTTTTCAAAAGCATTGACTGAAGCATTGAACACAAACACGCGCCTTTACAGCTGACTGCAGCACTAGAGGCAGGATCTCTCTTTTACTGCTTCTTGGGGACAAAAAAAATATAATCAGTTCTTTAAGATTCCCTCTTCAACAAGAAAGCCTAGATAATGACTCTGCTATCCTGAGGTTTATCTCTGGACATGTTCCACTTGTGAATGCGAAGCAGGTGCCTTTATGAGTTATTGCAGCCTGGTATCTTTTGACATCTTCTGACCAAACCTCCCCTCTTTTGAGCAATCTAGAGGATTGATTTATGGTGTTCAAAAGCCATTCCTGACATATATAGAGTCATTGGTATTGGCACACAGTGCTACTTCAGATGGACCTTACTATTTTTGCTCTTTTAAATGTAGCTGGCTATTGGATTTATGGTCCCCTATGAGGCAGCTTCAGTTGCTACGCTCACAAGTGTACATGGACTATGTTACTTGCTTATATGCCTTTGATTTCTTGCCATTCAACAAAAGATTTAGGAAGTACACAGGGGACTGATTGATACAGCAGGGTACCACACCACTGTTTTCAGGTACTGGGTCCCTCTCGTGGGGTTTCCTTTCGGGTTTTTTTGGCAGAGTTTGACTTCAAGAAGCTGGCCCCGAGACCTCCCCTCCATGCCTGCAGCGATGCTCTGAAGAAAGGGAAAGTCCTCGGGCAGCTGAAGCTGGATGCCAAGAGCAGAAAGTCCCAAGACAAGAAAACCTCAAGAATAAGCTGCTCTGAAAGCAGCCATGGAGAGGAGCCACCCCCACCCCTTGGTCACGGTGTTTATGACAGAGGGAGCTGCAGGGACGGCCAGATGAGGCAAACAAAAATATGTCAGGGATAGGTTTTTCAAGGGCATAGCTGTACCCTGATGGTTCAACCCACAGTGGCAAGGTGTCACCAGCACACGTGAGGAGCTATAGGTTTCCTCCACTGCGACTGGAGTTGTGCTCCAGTTGGATTTGGTCTATGAGGTGTCAGAACCAAGGCTGGGCGAGCCCATTTTTGCTAGCTAATGAATTCCGGAAAACAATGATTCCCCTGTTCACCCATCTCACCCACATATGGGGGGAAAAAAGGGAACTAATTTTGCTTCACATAAAGAAAACTCTACATTTAGGATGGTTTTAAAAATTAGAAGAGGCTGAGCTCGATGGGGTGTATGGTAATTTCCTTTTTCACACAATGAAAAGTAACATTCTGTTGTACAAATATTTTCCTTTGTCAGAGTAAACTAAAAGCTGAATTTCTCAATTACTTTGGTCATCTTTAAATTACTGGGACTATTCAAACATTCATTTGAAACTTCTCATGTATCTTTTGCTAACATTTAATGACATTAAAAAAAAAAGTTTTTCTTCTTATACTTCCCAAGTGCTGAAGTTTCTTTCCTTTTCCTATTGTTTATTTGATTTTCTCTTTTGAATCCTTACATCTTGTACTTGCCAGCTTCATTGACAAATGTGTACATGAGCAGCTATCTGTGATTTTTGGCTCGAGAAAAATAGTATGACACAACATACTTAGTGCACAGTAAAACTGAGCACAAAGTTATAGGACAACCAGTGGGGAATACACAACCTGCAAGGAACATATTTGAATGTTTAGAGCTTAAAAAGAGATACCTGAGATTGGGGATTTTTTCCCTAGCACTTGCTCTTCTCCATCCCTAGATAATACAAATAGTTCTTTATAGTTGTCATTCAAATTTACAGCATGTAGGTTTACTAATGCTTACCTTTCCTTCCCCTTCTTACCTACCAAACTTTGTTGCTTACAATACAAAATAATCATCAAAAGGCTTACCAAATTCTAAAAGAATATTGGGAGAAATGGAGAATTCTCCCTTCCCACCTCCAAAGAATTAAAAAACCTCCACAACATTCATTGACTCTGCATGAGAATAACATAAAAACTCTTCTGGAAATTCAGGTACATTGCAGATTGATGTAATTTAGCATGCAGTTCTCAAGACACTCTAGCACGTACTAAAGGAAAAATCCTCCTTTCAATAAAGTGCCAAAGTAAATAAGCATTTTTAACTTTAAAAAGACATTCTGTAAAGAGAGATCGGTGAAGTTTAATTGTAGAAGTTTTTACACCCTTTTAGAAATGTTTTTCTAGGGAAAAAAAATAATTACACACAAGAATTATTAAAATCTAGTGGGTAGGCTTCTCTCTCTCAAGTCAGTGGTTTGCTTATGATTTACAAGACTCTACCCAAAGCAAAAATCTGGCTTTTGTATCCCATTTATTTACAAATTAAAATGGAAGAAATGAACATACTTAAGCCCTTTACTGGCATCATAACCAAAAGAATGAGACTTCCCTTCCCTGCAACAATGCTGACTGACTGAATGTGCTATCCATATATGAGATGGTCACAGCCTAGTTGTACTTCATCAAAGATGATGACAGTCACAAGGAACTAGGTTTTTGGATGATTCATCGCTTTGGAGACTAACAGTGCAGTAGTTGACGGGGATCCCTTGCTTGACGCCCAGCAAAACACTGCCAATACTCTTTAAAGAAGTTGCTACACCTTTTTCCTTGCCACAAGGAACTTGTGCTCCAAAGCTGGTGACCTGAGCAAAACTGTGGCCTGCTAAAACAAAACTCTCAATGACTAGTTTGAACAGGCACGGCAGTGACCGGTTACTTGAAACCAAGTTTCATGTCCACTTGCCAGAAATATTTGTCTGTCTTTCAGGTTATCAAAGAAAGCCTTGAACTGGTTAAGAGGTTAGCTGGGAAAACACTATGATGGTGAAGCTTCACAGCTTGCATTCAGTCCTTTTTGTGCACTCGCATCACTAAATGTGTGTGAAGATCCATGACCAGAGATGTGTGTCCAGATATCGTGCGAGACTAGGGAGTTCATGTAGCAAGCTGAGCAGCACATAGGATGAAAAGAAAGTTGTATGGCACCTAATTGCATAATAAACTACTGACTAAATACAATTAGGGAGAAAATTGAATTTTTAAAAGCTACAGTTGTAATTCTACAAAGGGACATTTTGATTCTCTCATTACAACACTATGTATCTGGGCACTGGAGATGACCCAGCAAGTATCATATCACAACCTCTTCTAACTGAACCACAGCATCTCTTGACTTCTGAATGCAAAAAGGAGACACATCCACAATAAGAACTGTTTCCAATGAATAATTCAGTAAGCTCCAGTCATGAAACCCACAATAAGCACTGCAAGGAAGATGAAGTATTTTTGCTGCCCATCATTATGTATGTTCATGCCACAGGGATTTTTCAATTATTGAACAGTGTAGAGTTGCCTTTGTTTGTAGAAAATGTCAATTTGAATTGTGTGGCTTCTACACATTCATTTATGTTTGCCAAAGGCTGCTTAACATTAGCTTGGCTTTTTAGTCCTCTGCCACATGAAGTTACAGATCAAAAATACTGAATCATTACTAACATTTTATGAAGCAACTTAAGTTGTATGCTTTAACTGTCAAGACATTTCCAATAATTACTTCTGATATTTTATCAGAAAACGCTCTATTAATTTTGCTTTTATTCACCAGCCTAACAATTGTAAACAACTGCTAATATTACAGAAATATTAAGTGTCACAAGCAACAAGAAATGAAAGGTGAAGTAGCTAGTGTTAAGTTTATAAGCTAATATCCTGGAAAATGTTGCTGCTTTTATTTAATTCATATTGAAATTCAACCCACAGCTTAAGAAGAAGCTGTCTTTTCAATTTACAGAGGGTATGAGAGCAGTGCTTTGAGCAGGCAACAATATTTTGCATGTAGATATACTGAGCTTCAGTTGCTGTAAACGACCTATTTTAGCTAGTGATGACAGAAATGAAGGAGTTCCTGATGTGTGAGCTTGGAGGCAAGCATCTACCATTTCCTGGGGCACCAGAAAGAATGGAAACATACCTTGTAAATTACTGTTATGTGTATAGTGTGGCAAGAGCTATTGCATATAATTTATTTGTGAGATATGAGGAAGAAACTCAAGTTTGTTCTACAATTACAACTGCAGTGTAATCAAGTCTGTGCCTGCTTGTACATCCAGTGCATTTATGTCCTTAATTCACAGAATCACAGAATCATTAAGGTTGGAAAAGACCGTTAAGATCATCAAGTCCAACCATCAACCCAACACCACCATGCCCATTAAACCATGTCCCGCAATGCCACGTCCACATGTTCCTTGAACACCTCCAGTGAGGGTGACTCCACCACCTCCCTGGGCAGCCTGTTCCAGTGTCTCACCACTCTCTCAGTAAAGAAATTGTTCCTAATATCGAGTCTAAATCTCCCCTGGCACAACTAGAGGCCATTTCCTCTTGTCCTATCACTTGTCACTTGGGAGAAGAGACCAACACCCACCTCTCTACAACCCCCTTTCAGGCAATTGTAGAGAGTGATAAGGTCTCCCCTCAGCCTCCTCTTCTCCAGACTGAACAACCCCAGTTCCCTCAGCCGCTCCTCACAAGACTTGTGCTCCAGACCCCTCACCAGCTTCGCCGCCCTTCTCTGGACACGCTCCAGCACCTCAATGTCCTTCTTGTAGTGAGGGGCCCTCATGTAGCCTTCGAGGTGGGGCCTCACCAGTGCTGAGTACAGGGGCATGATCACTTCCCTACTCCTGCTGCCCACACTGTTTCTGATACAAGCCAGGATGCCTGTATCCTTGGGTTCCAGGATTTTAGCAGATCCCTGGTTAGTCTTTAGTCTCTGCACAGAAGAATTAGTGGACTGATAAGACAAAAGATGGATTTGAGGCATGGTGTTGACTGAACTCCTAGTCACCATCACAGCAAAACACGTGACTACCTTTCTCGGGAGCTATTCTGAAGGGAATTTTGGAAAATGCTAGATTCCCTCAGGTGGATCCCTGCTTTGGGTAGAGCAATCTCGATGCTTCAGTGTGCTGATGAGCATCTTAGGTGGGGATGTGGCTGTCCCAGGGACTCCCCAGGCAGTTCCTGCTGCAGAATTGAACAAGTTCTACATAAGTGGGACACTTGGAAATAGTAGAAATAGTTCCTGCAGAACAGTTAGGTGCTTTGTATGTAGTTTAAGATAATCAATAGCAATAGATGCAATGCTGATACAAAGGGCCTTGCAATGGAGAGTGCTGTTGCCATCCAGACTGTAAACCACCATCCTGTTCAAGAGATTTGAGTCCCCACACAGCCACTACCCTTACATAAAGATTCCAATGTAATAGGAAGTTTTCAATTTTGTTTTTGTTTTGATTTGGTTTTTTAAGCACTCTGTCCGTGTCTGCAACAAGTGAGTACAATGGGATTGTACATACTACACTCATCTGGATGGTTTCTCCACCAGTTCAGATAAAGATTGTGTGTATGCTACAAGTCTTATTCTAAATAGTATTTTATTTGACAAGTTGGACTGGTCGTCCAAGTGGCATCACAGTTTTATAGGAAAACAGAACTGAGAAATGTGAAGTGACAGGTTTGTTGAACCAGAACACAGAACTTCACTATTTCATATCCTCTGTATCATCAATATCTACATATGATAAATCATGCTCAATAGCAAGCCACCATCAACAAGGTAATGACAAAATCACAAATAGAAACTTCCCCAAAATGTCAGCCCTTCCTATTATTTTAAACTTATAGATAACATTTCCATAGCCTAAAATCCATCACTCTGACATTGAATCAGCTGCTAAATGTCAGGCACCAGATCTTCATAATCAGCTTCTTGTCTACAGGCCTGCGGAATAACTCCTTTCAAACACAGTCCACACTTCCCTAATTGTTTGATAACTGACACAGAGCAAGATGATCCCTGTAGACCTGAATACTGTTACCTTTTTTAAACTTCAAGGTTCCTGAAGTGATTTTATTCCCATGGAGTCAAAGTTAATAATTACCAGTGTTATACCCCTCAGTGAGACCTGAGAGACAACTTATTATGTTGAACTAAGCAAGACAAACTGTAAAACATAAATGCAACAAAGTTATTCAGCAATTACTGCTAATTAGTTCAATAATTTTGCCTGAAAAATGATTTCTGAAATACCAAACGATTTGTATGTGTGTCCATCCACATGCTGTTTTAACTTTTTTGATTTACTTGATGCTCTCTACGTACTCCCCGCTGTTAAGTACTTGGGAAAAGCCAATGAAGGAAAATTCAGAAGAAATGAACAGATATTGTTACATCTAAGGATTTCCAGAGGCTTACAAAGATTCTACTAATTAGGTCACTGCAGCAAAAGACACAATGCAATTACCTGTTAATCACCATATACCTTTTCCATTTCTAAATGTGTATAATGATTGTATTTTTTCCTCAGTCCTGCACCCTCTGTCTGTGACATAAACATTAGAAATGCATTCTTGTCCTATGATACTTGTCTGATAACCACCCAGCACTGGATATCTGCGGTGGGCATTATGGGCATCCGAATCTAATGCGCTTACATGCCAGGTGCATTCCCGAGACAGGAACGTGTGCAAGCATACGTACCGATGTGCTCCACTGACCCAGCTTCCTTTTTGTGAATTGCGGCCAGACTCTCTGCCATTTACCTCCCCCATCTGCACTACACCTCCTTTCTTACAGGGACACCTTAAGCGAGAGTTACTTCTTTAATAAATGGGCCCTTATGGCCATCATCTTTACCAAGTTCATGATAGCAAACCTGAACACACAGCCCGTAACTGGAGGGAACACAACCATCACCACAGGCTTTCCTGAGAGAGGCAGAGCGCGATCTCAGATCATCAGCCGGGTAAAGATAACCCAAAAATCCGGTAAAGAAAGCTACAACATCAAGACAGCTTGGAGTTATTGCTGGGCAGCTCGCACAGCCTGCTCCCCCCACCCTTGCTCTATTTATACCCCGCTCTGGGGTAAGATCTCAGCTTTGCTGTGGCAGCTTTCATACACACGCTGATCCTTTCCCTGTATGAGTGCCTCCTGGCAATTCTTGCCATCAATAGTAATCTACAGCAGGCTGAAAAACAATTATTTGATTATAAGACGCAACGATCACTCATTGGCCTCATCTCTCCTTGGAGAAATGCATCTGAATACACACCATATCTGGCACTGTAATACCAATACACAGGGAAGAATTACCACCAGAGTTATCCACCTCTGGTAGAGTTAATTTAACTCATAGTATGATCCTCTCTAGACTCCATTTCCAGCTATCTGCTTATCAGTGTATTTTTCAAAGGTACTAAAGGACCAACGCAAAGGGATTAGAGAAGGGACTCATGATGAATAGGAGGTCGTGAGCAATCACTGCGTCCTGCTCCTTGACCTTTCTGATAACACACCACTTCATAACTCAGAGATATTTATGACATCCCCATTACCTAAGCCCATTTTCCCACTTCTAATTTGCATAAGTCAGATTGACTGTTATGCAGCTGTCCTCTCCATAGGCATTACAACAGTACCTCTAAAAAATGTTATATAAGGTAACTAACAAATAACAAGCTCAGTCATTAACAAGTTCAGATGCAAATCACTATCTTATCTTCCATGCTTCAGAAAACAGTTTGACCTGCCACAAGAAAGCAAGGGAAGCTGCTATTTCAAAAAAAAAAAAAAAAAAAAAAAAAAATAAAATCAATCTGGTTTTCTACGTAGCTATGAAAAGAAACAGAGATACTTTTCAGACTCCAAATACCCCAATTCTCTTCTCAGCTCCCTCAGGCTTTGTAAACCTGGGGAACCGGCTTCACCTCTCCATCCTTCAGCTGCCCACATACAAATCTGAGTTCTTTTTTCCCCCCTCTATTTTCCTTCAGGTCAGGATCCCTCCATCTTACTGAGCCTGACAAAGCTGGTTATTCCAACCAGTGATATCCCAGAAAGTCGGCATGTTTAAGCTATGCCAAGCAAAAGTGCCAATTCCAAAGCCAGCCTGACTTCAAGCCAATAGTGTGCCTGTGGGGTCTGACATAGAGCCACAGGATAATTCAGGCTGGAGGGGACCCAGGGGGTCTCCGGCCCTGCCTCCTGCCTGAAGCGGGGTCAGTTGTGGGGCCACAGAGCCTGAACCAGAGGGAGGGAGAGGCTGCAGTGCTGCTGCCTCACCACATCTCTGAGGATGCGTCAGGCCAGGCTGGGAAGAGGTGAGAGGAGCCATGGAGACAGTCTGATGTCTATTGCTGAGGACACAGACCGGTTGGAAAACTATTGACTGGCTTTAGTGGGACAGGAAATAAATAACAATGGGGGCATCATTCGGGGGCTGGTACAAATAAAGCGATTCGTGAGACTAACAGGTGAGGGAGAGAAAATACACAGACCTACTGCACAGGCAATAAATTTTAACAGAGAAGGATGTTTTGGTCAACCCCACCCTTCACCCAACCCATTTCTCAGCTCCGAATCAGGCTTTCACCCGCACGTAGGTGCACCTGGGAATGAAGAGGTAAGTTGGTAACAGGAAATACTGAGGGACTTGGGGAGATTTTCAGGAAGCGGCCTGACATAGCTTTGGTTGGTTTTGACCACAGTTATTCATTTGGGAATGTGTGCAACAGCAGTAACATCGTGCTTCTGTTATCGGTTGTCTTCTGTCACTGTTTTTTCATTAAAATGCTTGGTGTTCTCTACCATCCAACCTCACCTACCTTTCTCTGGCTGCTACCTGAACCCTCAGTGGTGCAGAGCCTTAATGACATTATGGCTCACCTAAGACAGCTTCTTTCCTACAGAAGCCCATTAAAAAGCTCATGCATTTTACTGGGTGCTTATCATGTCCTCATGATGTATTCCTCATTATTGTAACCTGAAATTTCATTTCCGTGCCAATGTCTCTCAGATCTGTCTTAGTGATGGAAAGCCCATAAACTGCTCTAAATTTCCCAGTTGCCTGTAGGACAAATAAAGGCTGAATCAGTCCAGGCTTTCATTCTCAAATGCATCCTGGAGAGGCTCAAAATGGGTGCTGTCTGCTCTCAGCCTCAGTCCATGACCACTGTCTACATGTTTTGATGCTTCAAAAGCATCACTTAAAGCCTGAGCAAAGATCATGTCTGTGGGGAGAAAGCTCATTTTGAGCTGATTTTCAATTAGCTTTTTAATTAGGCAGACCATGAGAAAGATGAGGCTGTCTCTCAGAATGCCATATTTTTTCAACCAGGTCTGTTGGCAGCTTCCATAAAATCAAGCCACATGCTTTTCCTTTAGACACGATCACAGCAACACTCATCTGGTACAGCAGCTCCATATAAAATGACCTCTCTTTTTTCATCAGCATCTTCACAGTATGGCTGCCAAAGAACACTGGCATGAAAGATCATTCAACAGTTATCATAGCAACTGTACTTGCAATAGATATGAGAATGCTAAAGGAGGAAAGATTCATTTCAAGCTTATGATGCTAATGTACAAAACCTTTTTAAGGGCAGAGCTCTGACTCTATTTGCAGTTTCATATCTGGGTTTAATTTGCTTATGTTATTAATGGTCTAGCAAGTCACTCCTCTTGAGCCTTGACATTCATGCGTCTTAGCGACTACAACTCGCTAGATTTATGTTCTGTACATAAAAAGCTCCCTTGGGACTCTGTGCCTCTGAGTAAGCTCTGTTTTATTTTTGATTCCTGAATTTTCTCTAACTTTCTATTTATCACATTTCCCCTTTTGGAATGGTTGTGCTTGAAATGATCTGTTGGGGCATGCAAGGGCAAATCATGCCTGTAACAAGCAGGTATCATGCACTGGGGTAAGCAGTCAGTTTGGAAAGACTGCATGATGAGGTTCATCAAATAAATTAATAGTACTGAAGGGAGGGTAAATCTAAAAAAAAACCAACAAAACAAACTGCATAGCAATTGCATAAGGTCAAAATCTGAGATAGATATTTCTTGCCTTTGCAGTGATACAGATAACTAAAGGCAAATGCCCACACCTTGGTCAGATATGGCTGTGGAAAGAAAGAACTTAAGTTTGCATCAGAATAACAGTAAGGACAGGTTAAGCACAGGCTTCTGAATAGAGCTGAAGACACACGCTAAACTCTAAGGGAGTTCCACTTTCTGCTAGGAAATTTGGGTCCAGCATTGGTATGCCTGCATGCAGTGCAATGACTCCACTGGAAAAATAGATTTAGTCCTAACAAAATAAGTAATTAGATTAAAAGTTGTTGCGGTCAGGTCTCCACTTAATTCTAAGGCCAGACCTCAAGAGCCATGTAACGGGATTTACATTACAGAGAACTCAGTGCCAATGCTGGCCAATAGAATCAAGAAAGCTTGGAGCCATGCAAAAAAGAGTTGGATTTTTTTTAAGCCTCTATTTTTTTAGCTGAACTTATTATTAAGTATCATAATGCAGGGGTTTTCCTTCTTCAAACACATGAAAGAAAAACAGGAGAGCCCTTTCCATTGTGCTTGTTTTGCATTACACATTTTAAGTCAGGTCAGGAGTGTAAAGAGATCACATCGCTTCTGATGAAGCCATGAGCATTTTACGGTAAGACAGTAAAAATCCTGATTATTAGCAATTCTGGCTTTAATCTACAGAGCAAAAAGTGGAATAATATGTTTTTATGAAGATGAGGATAATTACAGCAGAAAAATAAGCAAGCAAAGCAGCAGCTTCTCATTTGTACATGTGAAAGCTGCCAACTGTCTTAGGCCTACACAGGTTAGATTTTAGAGCATATATCATTCTAATATTGTATTTAGACCAGTGATTTATTTCATCCATGTCAACAAGACTCGCTACCTTTACTTGAAGTGCAGGGATCACATGGAAGCCTTCTTTCTTGCAGGCAGAGAAAAGACACTGCACAGGTGGGGTTTTTTAAATACATGAGAGACTGATTCCTAAAACCTCCGTCTTTGGTTTCTCTGCAATCAAAACTCATCACACACCTCTGAGCTGATATGCTATTTAAAATTTTGAGATTACAAATAGCCAAAGCTCTTTTCCTACCAGTCTTCATATGAGTTTGTCCTGTTTTCCAACATCATTACTTTTTAGCAAATTGCCACACTTAAGCAAGTTGTTTTGACATGCTTTTAGGAGGGTTTGCATCAGCCAGAAGGACAGGTTTCTAAGAAGTGTGATATTAATTTTCCTCAGTCTCAGCATGCTTGAAGAAGAGAAAAACAGAAAGAAGCTACGTGAGTTATCAGCCTCACTGCTCTTCGTATGGGTAGTAAAACAGTTTCAGAGTCATACTGCCCATACGACGCATCTCAGCATTGGAGTGGAGAGAGAAAGGGAGAGCAACACGAACCAAAGAGACAGAGATGTTCAGCCATTTCAGAAATGAGGATGCAAGTTTCAGCTTTCACAAAAAACTAGTGCAGGCAGGCCTGGTTACTAGGAAAAGCGTAGCTCTTCGGTGACAGTTGAGGGACCTATAGCACCTCCAACAAAAGTACGGAGCAAATGCATCTGGCGACTGGAAGATAATCCTGCTCTGTTAGTACATTTTGGGCAAGTCTAGCCCTTATATCTCAGTGTCAAGCTGTGCCAGAGCCTTTGTGCCCTGGCCCCTGCAGAGAAGAAATACAAAGCTCTAACATCTCTCTTCCTTTCAGGATCAGGAAAAATCATCAAGCCCTGAATAGATCTTAACAGATCAGCTCATAAATAAGTGCCTGTTTTCCACTCAGCACAGTAGCTAGAGGAAGCAACACAAGGGGAGTGGGGGCAAAAAAAAAAAAAAAAAAAAAGAAACGCAACGAAAAAAATTGTCAAGATTTAAAAACAAGTTCATTGAGTCAGGCCAGAATTCATAACTTGTGTGTAGGCTCCCTAGATACATGCAATGTCATGAACCTACTAGGGTCATTTTGCCACTCTTAATTTCAGGCTAAGACGAGTCAGCTACGTCACCTACTATCGTCCATAACTGTGATACATCCCAAGAACAGTGCTCCAGGCCCAGCTGGGTCATTTTGTCTTAACACACCTCCATGACTCCACTTACAAAACAAATCCAAACCCATCACTTTTAAGGTAAAAATTCGTATTTTCCTCTTTATCATGCATAGTGTTTAGGTCACTAGGCAGCAGCTATTGCAGGCAAGTAAAACGTAGTATTTAGCCTTACAGCTTCACATCTATCTGAGCTAAATTATTGCATTGCTATGATCTTCACAGGGCAAAGAGGATTCAATAGCTGAAAGATGTAGTTGTTTATGGGACTCTAACGATGATTAGTTTAGGCTAAGTCAAAAGCCAGAGAGTATACTGTATTGCCAATTCTTTGACACGATCTCCAAAGCTGTTTGCTAGCTTTGTAAAAAAATATCTTCTGTGTATGCACTTTGGCTAGCAGCAGAAGTAAAAGCCTTACCTCTTTCTGCGCTAGGGTTAAGCAATACTAGATTCACAGGTTTTGTTTGTTTTCTAAAAGAAGGTTATTATACCCCTTCTTCAATTCAGCTTTCCCTGTGGAAGCGACGAAGCTTACCTACGCCACAAACAGACCCTTACAACTAAACTCAAGCCCCAGCATTTAAACAGAATTTTTTTCAAAAGAGAGCACCATCTGATCTATTCAGAAGCCTTTTTTGCAGCATCTGTTGCAACTCGAGGTCAATTTGAGGATGGCCAGAAAGAGCCAGAAAGGCAGTAGGTCCCAAAGGGAGTGAATACAAGTGGCACATGCTAATCCTTCACCTTTCCTAAGGATTCAAATTCACCAGGGAGCACAAACTCCACCCGTGGCTCTGTTGCGACTTTGGGGCTTCAACAGTGAGTCTTGCAGAAAGATGGGGACGGAGATGAACCAGCATCCCTGCCCTCATCCTTCCAGCAGAACAACAATGTGCAAAGTGAGACTACCCAAGACGCTGGGATTGGTGCAGTTTCTATTTCAAATAGCCTTGTTATGCCCAACAGGCCACAGTAGCCTCATGAAAGCATCTGTACAATCAAAGCCAAGAAAACCTTACTTGCATCTTCTGTCATGAGAATACTTTTTTTTGGTTTGGTTTGAGGGTGGGTTTTTTTTGTAATTCAAGACATCTTACACAACTTGCATGATAAAGGTGGCTATAGGAGCATGGATTTAATGAGAAGAAAGCTATGGCATTTTAACCAAGTCTATGGCCAGCAACAGCAGCATAACATGAAATGAGAATGATACTAAATTTAAGCCCACAAGGCCTTCAATACACAACTTACAGCTCATCAGTAGTCCACCGTTGGCAGTCCTTGAGTGGGGTTGTTTGTGCTGAGATCCTGTGACAGAAGGAAAAAACAGTAGCTTTAAAATTGTTACTTTTATATGGGGAGAGAGCTACTGTCAAAAGCTGTTTCTGACAAAAGATATCTCTGTCAAAACAGAGACTACACAGTTACATTGGCATTTGGACGAGATTTTATTATTATTTCTTTTTGATGAAGCTTCATTTCATGTTCATGTTCTTGGAACTGAAATCTTTCCAGTTTTCTTAGAAAAATAAAATTAATTGTACTTACACAAACCAGAGATTTAAATTTGAAAAAGCAAGCTGTAGAATTGGGAAGTCTCTAGCGGGTCCCCCAGCTTCTGTTTTCGTGAAGCTCACAGTACCCCTCCAGATAGGTATGTGGCATGAATACACGAAGTGCGTCTTATACACTGCGCATAGAGAATATCACCGTGCACGGCCAGCACAGCATGTTGTGCTGTGCTGCTCAGTTGCTGTATTCATAGCATCAAAAGAGAAAAGCAAGACACTGAATAAAGCTATCAGCTGTGCCACTTCCACAGTATGGACCTCCCGGTATGTCACCAATTCTATCTCTAAAATAGAAACAAAATCAGACTACAAAACCACAAAGTTCAACCCATTCATATTTCTGAAGCTTTCTTCAGTGACCAGAAGAAAGGCCCTATAATGAAAACAAATTTCTCCTTCATTAGATGCATTCCTGGCAGCAAGAGCAGTTCTCCTGGGTGCCACTCTTCCACCAGCTTCGGTCCATCCATAAGAATAAACTCGGCTGCCCGCCCCCTCCCTGGCCCCTGCTGGAAAGGCAAGGCCGGCATCCAAAATCACATCAGCAGCTCCTCTCCCTCTCCCTGCACCCCGCTTTCACGCCTGCCATTTGCCACCAGTTTGTTCTTAAACGTCAGAGCAAGGATCACTGCCGGGACCGCCTGTCTAAAAGATCCATTGCCAGAGAAAGGAAAGCAGGGAACGGACTCAAATCTCAAAGAAATGATGTCAGGAGGGAAAAAGGACTTTACTCCACAACAGGAAAGCAGCTTACATGACAAGGACCAGAAGGACTAAAGAAAATCTCTCCCACCTGAATGCTGTCGTCTACTCAGCGGCTACACATACTTCTCACTACACAGGACCGGGAATTTCTCCTCAAACCGGGGCATTTCCATTCACGCCTGTGTGGCAACGTGTGTTGCAGGAGCCACAAGAAACAGCAAGACATGAACAAAGCAACTCCTCACACATTTAGATTTCCCCAAATCAGTTGCATGGTTAACCTGAGACACGAGTCAGCCTCTGGCGAATCCAGGCGACAGCTTGGTGGGCACAAATGCTTCAGGTGAAGAAAACAAGGACAATAACTCAAGAACTGCCACAGCTGCAGAGACGGGAGGTCCATGACAAACACGATGCACAAATTCAGTGTATTCCCTAATCACAGGTCAGTGTTTCCCACCCTGTCTCCAAACACCCTTGGGCTGTGAATCCACCGGCAGTAGTAGCCTGTGCATGCGTTGGGCTGCGTATGGCTGGAGGTTCCCCCATTCCACCAGGAAAAAGCATCTCTGTCTCACTGGTCCTAGTGCTGTGTTCCCCCTCCTCGGCTCCAAGAGCTTTCCTGGTTACGCTGTATGTAATTCAGAGTTTCTTCACTGCTTTGTGCCATAGATGATATCTAAAAGAGCAAGCTATCCTCTTCTTTTGTTAGCTTATGGTGTATTTCATCTCCCACTATCTCATGAAGTGACAGTTTGATTATAATGTAATTACTTTTTTTAGTGAACCTAGCGCATAATTTTATTTCCAGATGGTTTTATGTTCCTTACATTTAAGCTCATTATGAACAAGAAGGTTGCACAGGAAAAATAAAAAGTAAGCTGCTTTGCTTGTCTTTTTTTTTTTTTCTTGAAAAAGTGAACATTTTGAAAGGCCTACATAGTGAGGAAAAAGATACCGATGTCAAGCAGTGGAAAAGATGTATTCCAGTCATGAGAGCACAAATGAGCTTGAGAGCTCTTTAAGGCATTTACATGGAAATTGAAAAAAATAAATGTTTAATATTCATTGCTTGGAATTTGGTAAAAGCTAACAGACTGAATAGCTTCAACATCCAAGAGTCAAAAGGAAGGATCGGAGAGCGGCTGCAGACGATGACGGCAGGGATAACGCCAGTTCACAAATTGGTGAAATGAAAGTCTTTTTTATTCAGCCAAGTCTCCAAGCCTCCTGTGGCTGGGTAC
Source organism: Gavia stellata (assembly GCF_030936135.1). Taxonomy (NCBI): domain Eukaryota; kingdom Metazoa; phylum Chordata; class Aves; order Gaviiformes; family Gaviidae; genus Gavia; species Gavia stellata. The sequence continues at coordinate 120,772,257 of NC_082594.1, forward strand.
TTGCCAAGGAGCTCGTTTGCAAGTCAAGTATTATTTGTTGATGCTAAGAAGCACAAGCTGATACATTTTGCCAAAACATGTGACAAGAAAATCCATGTAAATCAACAGTGCTTTGCAGCAGAAACTGTGGTTCCTCTCTGAAAACTGTCTTAGTAAAATGGCACCCTGGGGTTTCCTGTTTATTGCATCCCAGTGACTTCCAAATCAAACACGATCAGCTCAGACGCAAGTGATAATGATTTTTTTAACTGCTGCTTCTATGAAAATAGAAATAAAATCGTACAGTCAAGATGTGCTTTCTAGCTCATGCATGGGCAGCGTAGATCCTACAACTGGTATTTAGTCAATAATCCTACTTAAGACTCACAATCCAGTTTCTTTTCTATCATCCAGTTTGCAGCTTATTGGCATTAAGGGGAAGAAAAGAAATCCAGAAGCAAAAAAGAAATAATCCCAAAGCAAACATGTTAACTTACCCCAAAAGTGAAATCATATCCTCATTGGGGTCCATTTCTTTAGCAATGCTTTTACATCTGCTCAGGCATTTGCTGATGCAACTTCTGTCCAAATTGGAAGTGCAGGGCAGTGTACTACGTTGACTACATGTGTTTACTTTTTCCGAAGTGGGAAATTGCTTGAATAAGAACCAATAGAAGTAAACATTTTACAGTATGGCTTGTGCCTAAAGCAGAAGCGAGAGATACCCTGAGTATATCCGCTTCTCATTGCCATTTTGCCATTCATGACACGGCAGATGTGGCTGGATAATGGTGACACTTGAAATCTGTGACTTGCACGACTTAATGGCACCACGAGCCAGGCTGCAGCCTGGGATCAAAGGATGTCCTGCTGAGAACTCCCACATTTTGCTCTTTGCAACATGTCAGGACTCCTCCTCTTCGACAAGAGGTTGCTTGAATAGATATTTCCTGAAAATAAACAGAATTTTGGTTTAGAAATATATACTTATGTTCCTATTTTCAAACAGTTCTGGGCTCATTTTCCCGTATTTCCAAGTTTTAAGCCACTGATAAGCAACCTAATCTGCTGTAATGAGAGTATTGCTTGTTTTCCACATGGTATCAGTCCAGCAGCTCTCCTGGGACACTTTAAACTAGCATGTAAGATTTTGATATTCCAGGCACGTATTCTACCTTATTCTACTGCCTTGTCACAGACCTCAGTACACCAACTTAATTGTTCATTTGTCTGGGCCTGTCAATTCCTCCATTTCCACACTCCCACCTTGGTATGAGCCTTCTGTTAGGTGGTGGGAAAACTCAGAGATTATCACATACCACAGCATCATTTATTTACTCTATCAAACAGCAACTATTGATTGATTAAGCTTGTTCAGTAGCAAACCCGCACCATAATTTTAGCAAGAAATAGCTTAGTTCTATGTAAGAATTGGACACTAGAAATTCGGATAGAAGATTTGAAACACCACTGCTTTGCTGTTACCTTTTCAAGTGAAAAAATTAACGTAATAGCAACAAAAACTATAAGAGTAAAGAAAAGGAGAAATCGTGTGAGAGAAAAATCAGAGATAAAGAGAAAAACAGCTTATATTAAAGCTTAGCACTCCCTGGGGGTATCATGAAGGCTTCTGAATGGATGAAGCATTTCTAGTAATTACAATGAATCAAACAAATACTGTCGATCTCAGATTTGCTGCAAAATATCTTAAAAAAAAGGACAAATGAATTTTTCATTTTTTATTTTTAATGAAACCAAGTTATTGTCTCAATTGACTAGGATCTGCCTACCACAAAAGCTTTTTGTATGAGACTTTTAAAACTTAAAAAAAATAAAAACATTTAATTTTTTTAATTTTTTTTCCCCCCTCACACAGAGCAACCTATTCTCTTCCTCCTCAGTCAACTCAGATGAGCAGTTTTTGTAGATGAGCCACAGAGCATCAGAAAACCAATATCACTATTGAAACGACTTTCTTTAAAAGCAAATCCACTGGAGGAGGTCAGACAGAGTTCAAAGACTCATCATTCTGGGGTACATTCAAATTTCCCTCTAAGGTCCACTGTCCTTGCAGAGACCTCCAGACTCTACGTCCCCTTTCTTTCTCTTTTGCCACATATTTTGGCAATTAATTGATGCTGAGGCATCAGACTTCTTCCTGCTGTTCTAGTAGAGGTCACTGAACAGCCCAGGGACACACAGGCCTACAGGAGTCTATGGCTGTAGAGGTCCCAAATCCACAAAGCAAAGATTTTGAAGAGTAAAGTCACAGATGGGACCAGAGAAGGCAGTGATAAAGTTGGGACCCTCCTCCTTATCCAACAACACAGAGCAGTTCTTGACTTTAACTTGCCTGACTCCTTGCCCACCTTCTAGAACACATAAGTCACAGCTGAAGGTGTCTCTTCAATGTACTTAACTGCTCCTTTGTTTGGTTTTGTTCCAGTCTGAAAAAGAACTGAATGAAGAATTATAAATCATGGCAAAAAGGACATTTAAAAGCAGCGCTTACCAAAATTCCTATTTCAAAAGCACAAAGGATGCATCTTGAATTAAAGCCACAACACCAGTCCTTCAGGTGATAATTCAAAGCGGCCGACAGCTTCTTCATATTGATGTAATATGACAAACTTATGAAGAAGTGGCACAGGACTAGTTAATTTTGCAGTTGTGTTTTCCTCAAAGGAGGAAGTGGCCCAAAGGTCAAAGCTTTACCTGACAGAGAAGCCATCAAGCTGGTGACAGCTTTACAAAACGCTGAAGTTTCTATTAAAAACCGACTCCATCAAAGGAGAAAAAAAAAAATCATGTCAAGAGTCTCATTATATGACTCCATTAAGAAGATTTTTTTTTAATCAATACATGGTATACAGTCCACATAATTCAATTTGAGAAAACTTAAACTAGATTATATCTTGGCAAGAAGACCTTATAGGTCACTTTAAACTCAATTTTTCTCTGTCCAAATAATGAACTCTAGAAGGTTAAGAGATTAGCACTTCAGAGTATATTTTAGTACAATCAAAGCTTTCCTGAGAGGAGGCTATTGTACTGAAATTGTCAAAATCTTGTCTGGATTATCATATAGACAAGAAAACCCCCAAGAATTAATATCTGCCGGTTTCCTCTGGCAAGATAAAATAAGGCATAGACAAGGTTCTTAAGAGATGCAGACAGTCACTTCCATTAATGAAAAAGCTTACCCCGAAACGGCTGAAGGAATGCTAAAAAAAAAGTAACCAATTCCACTATGCACAACTATAAAGGAAAGGTGATATAAATCTGTAAGATACTGTTTAAAATAGAATTAAATATCTTATTTTCCACAAGTAATTCTTGACTTCTCATTCTTTTCAGTCATAAATAATTGCTACCTTTCTTCAGATTTCATTCTTTCCTGTGCGCATCAACACCACGACCCAACTTTTACTCTGTGGTTTTGTTTTCAGGTTTTGGGGAGACTAGCACGTGCAAATGCCAGCATTTCTGTTCCCTCTGGCTCGCACTTCCACGCACAGAAAGCAGGAGGGGGAAGAGAATTACAAGGCAGCCTGAGCTGCTGCCTTGCCGAAAGAGAGGCCCCCATTACACCTCTGTCACTTTTGACAGACCTGTGTCTCACTCACTCTTTGGTAACGGCCAGCAGCTGAAATGCCACCAGGTCCCCAGGCGGTCTGTTCCCAGGCTTCTCCATCCTTCAGCACTGAGAAGTTTTTTTTTCTTACTTCTAACCCAGAGAAACCCATTACGTTTTGTCCTCTCCCCCAGGGATGGGGAGAATTGAGCATCTTCTCACCGCTGCAGTCCTTTAGCTACCGAGAGGCCACCAAGTCCCCGGTTTCAGTAATCTGTGCTGAACTACTCACTTCTTCCAGCCCTTCCCAGTGCTCTCCAGTCCCTGATCACCTCACGAACACAGGAAAAGCTGACTTGCAGAGTGCTGCACCACCTCTGAGACCCCGTGCCCACGGATGCTGCCAGGCTGCTGCCTCCAGCGGGCACTTCGGACGAGGAGCAGCCGCTGCCGCAGGACCACGAGCACCTTGTTCTGGTGGGAGACAGGGTGTCCTGGCTCTGCGCTCCACGTGAGCTGGGCAGTGCTGCAGCTCATGGCTCTGGCCCCAGAGGAGACTGCTGTCCGTCACCGTGGCAAAATGCCATCCTTCAGCAGTCCTGCCCATCAGTGATGAATGAAGGCTGATGGACACACCAGCTGCTGGGGAAGAGCCTCGCAGGACTCCTTGGTAAGACACAGCCCTGCGACTTGTGCTCAGGTCAGTGAGAATTGAGATCCAAGAGCCTTTTACAGAGATAAAATACCGCCCGCGAACTGTCTGGCTTTATCTGGCATTTGAGAAAGGCAAGCTGCTCCGGAGCTGGCATGCTGTGTAGGAAATGCCGACAGGAGCTCGGGGAGAAGGACAACTGTATTTCCGCAGTGACCCTGAATGGAAACCCCAAAAAGAAGAAATGGTGGTATCATCCCTCTGTGTTATGGACACCACTACAGCCTGCATTTACCATGAATACTGGATCAGGCTGCAATAAGGCTCTTTTGCTAGTGCCAACAGACAAAGGTTTGCCTATATGTCATCTTTGGCCATCAGCCTCACTACTGTTTCTAGAGGGTCTGTTTTCCTACTGCCTGATACAGTTGCATGTGACCTGCTTATATTTTCTATATGATGAATGGATATCCAGAAGAAGGGTAATTAAAAATAACGAGGCCAACCAGACAGAGATAAGTGAATATTAAAGCATCTGACCAGGCCAGGTGCTTGAAGATATCACTGAAAAGGTCTTCAAGTAAAAAAAAAAACAAATTACCACCTTGACAGATTATTAAACGTTTAAAGCTTCTAGCAATAAGAGCTGCTAATAAAGAAACAGTGTAAACCAGAAAACAACCACAGCAACAGTAATTATGCAGAGAATGATTAAAAAGCATGCAGCTATAATGACTCTAATCTATTTTATGAGAGAAAGTCAAAGATTCAGCATTCAAAAAAAAAATCAATTAGGAAGCAAGGGAGATGGAAAAAAAAAACCTATTTAAAATAAATTCCTACAATCAAGTGATAAATCAGTCATGAGTAATTGTAGGAATCGCTGCAGCTCACCATGTTTTGATAACACTGGCTACTCCACCAGAGACTGAAGAACTGCTCAGTTTCTGAGCATCCAAAGGGATTCTGCAGAGTAATCCATGAGAAATTGTTGTGCCTGACAAATTGTGCTGCTTGGCTAGAATAATACCCAGCACGACAACAACTAAGCAGCTTGCTTCAGAGAACTTTTCTTATTTTCACAGCAACAGAGCTAATTTCAGGCCAGTGGTAGCTAACAGGCTCCTTAACTCTTAATCACTTACAGATATTTTGTTTCATTTCCTCTTCCTGCTCTTCCTTTACATTTTTCCTCTCCGAGAGAAGAGGTTTTCAGCCACTTCTCACAGTGACACTAGCCAAGAAAAGGTCATTCCTGGACATCCGCCATGTCCCCCCTCCTCTGTAGAAGCCAGGGAGTTCAAGGGAAGAACAGGAGGAAGATGCATGGGAAAACCTGAGGTGATTCCCAGCCCAGTTGTATTGAAAACTTCCTACACCAGATTAAAAAAGCCTGCGTAAAAGGTAAAAATACATTAGTCCGTTCCCCTATTTGTCTCTTCCTTGCTCATTCTAGTGAGACTATTTTACACACCAAAAATCAAGGCCTTTCTAAAGCTTCTGTATTTATTCTTGTAGCTCTTTCTTCCACCTTCCCATGTGCAAAAATTTTTTTGAAAAACAGAAATCAAAACATGACACTATCACATATCCGCCTTACAAATATCAGAGAAAAAGAAAACCAACAGCTCCCACCCCACAATTATCAACATATCTATATGAAAGAGATTTTTCACACAGGCTCTTTTTGTCACAGTGGTGTTGGAGACTTGGTTTGACGCACCTTGTTTGCTGTAATGCCCTTCAAGGTCTGTGTGTGCCTGGTTGAGGTCCCTGCCCTTCCACCTCATTCAGAAGATGCAGAAATGCTTCTAAGAGCAGAGAACTGGATTGGATTAAGCACACCAGATGCAAGGACTAAGTATGAACGATAAATAGTATAAATGTGGATCAGGCCACAGGAAAAAAACTCTCTGTGTGCTGAGATAAAACATAATTTCTCATTTGCTGATTTTCTATGTAATTCCTCTTTTTATATTTAAAATACAGACATTAAAATAATTTTTAATATCGAGATTGCATGCCTCTACTTTCTATAAAGTAAGTATTATACCCTTAACTATCAAATATAAAAAAAAAGTCAATTTTCAGAAGAAGGTAGGAGATAAACTTTAGTAAGGACTTATCTGTGCCAAAGCTGCTCTGCTTCTCAACATTTCCCTGGTTAAAATAAGCATTGATCATTGCCACCATGCCGTCTCTCCTAATTTGCTTATTGTTCAAATTTCAGAGTAGGATGCAATTAATTAATATGGGTTTACAGGTGTAATGTTTTTAGATTAAGACGTTATTGACAGCCACTTGACATTAATTATTTGTATTATTGACATCTTTGCACTGTTGAAAGCTCTCCGGAGAAGAACTTGGGAACATGCCAGAAGTGGAGAGGAACCGTTGCCGAAGGCAGGTAGGGACACGCTGCTCTTACACATGCGCAGACTAGGAAAGCTCAGGGTGCTTTAGTTACTGCTATTGTTTTCATCAGTGAGGCTCAAAATGGAAGAAAAGCAGCCTCGGTTGTTTTAAATCCTCGCTTCAAAGTATTTAGGCACAGTGTGACCCTACCTAGCTTTGGGATGTGACTGTGGCACAAAAGACAATCAGAAAGACCTCCCCACGCCGCATACACACGTGTGAAAAAGCAGTTTTGCCCACCCCAGCTAGGTGCTCAAGGGCAGGTGAGTTGAAAGTTAAGCGAGTCCCTGAGTTTTCCAATAGAGAGAGAGACATACACACAAAATTAGCAAATAAAGGAGTCGAGTAATAAGCAGAGCATTAAACTTCAGAAATAGCATCAGAGAGGCAAAGCGCAAGTTGTAGGGCCGCTGAATAAAGACCCAGAAGTCAGAGAAATCGGAGAGCCATGGTGGCAGGCGGAGCAGCGCGGCCTCGGGGACGAAAATGGGGTGGGCACCAGTCTGAGGGCAGGTGTGGGGGATCTGCACAGCCCCCCGGTGATGCTGCCCGCACAACAGCAACCAGGGGAGAGCAATCTCGTGTAACCTGGGGGTCAGCGTAAGACCCACAGCTGTCTGAGAGGGCATCTGCCCAAAAACTGATAGTGCTGGGAGGAAATCACCAATGACGAAGCTTCCTTAGGTTGATCATCAGCTGGATTACACAGTAAGCAACGGGACTGCCAAGAGACTTTGAGAGCAAGAGTCAGCATGAAAAGAAATAAAAAGGTATGAAAATTTGTGACTGTGGAGAGGGATGTTGGACAGTTTTCTCCGTTACGCTTTTCGGTAACAGTAGCTGAGCTGGTTGAGTGGCAGCTCTACTGGTAGCAGAGCGGCAGTCAAAACCCAGAAAGTTGTAGGTGTTTGTTAATGTTTTGGTAATGTCTAGTATTGTGGTTTATATTGTTGATATTGATCCTGAACATGTATTTCACTGATTGTTCTTTAATTACTTTTCATTTTAAAAAAATGTAAATCGAACTACTTTGATCCTGATTCTATTTAACCACGTAAATGGTACAGCTTTTTTCCTGAGAGATGAGGCAAAATAAATGACACACATTACACAGTGAGGAATGAAGATATTAGAGAAACAAATTGCCCAGAGGAAATATTTCCTGCTAACCTGTAGGTGTTGAAGTTGGGGTGAGCACCCACCCAATGCTCACGCGCTGCTGAGAGCCAGTCAGCCGAAGGGAGGTAGGATGGCCACGTGTTTCTTCCTTTGCCTAGCCCAGGCAATAGGCCAAAGAGAGGGATGAAATAATAGAGGATTAAAACATTTCCACTTAGAGAAAAGTTCTCCCCTTAATTACATGAGCAATAATAAGGAATTTAGCTTTTTTTCTCTCCACACGTGTTATATTGTGCAGTAGCTTTTAGGGAGGTGAAAACAGAGGAAACATAATACCAATGTGGGATGCTGCTTCCCAGCCAACCTCGCATCCCCAGAGGTCACCAGCCGTCACTGCAGGTACCACTGCTCTCCAGCTCAGAGGAAGACACACCCATGTTTTGGGTACTGATGGCTTCTTCTGTGAATCTACAGCAGAAAACAGGAAGCAAATACAGCTCAAAGAGAGCTCAAAGAGCTGTTTATTGATGAAGTACCTTATTAATGATCACCAGAACAGATTTAAAAGCTTCAAGATTTAACAGCTGTCCTTAATCATTCATCAATTACACCCCAAGAAAAGCAGCAGCAGAGCCTTTGTCTCCTTCCCACCAGACGACTCTCACTTTGTTGGGTTTTTTCCTTATCACAGTCAGATCGCAGCTCCCTCCTCCTCCTCTTGTTTACTTTAAGCCCATGATACGGCTCCCAGAGGTCTGCTGTTATCCTCTGTACCCTAAACCCGACCTCAAAAGCTCCCTCTAAGATTGAAAAGCATGTTTGCCTCTGGTGGCCTCGCTCCATTTTGCGGCGTGCTTCGATTGCCAGAGCAGCCAACTGGGGCAGTAAGTTAGAGAAAGATGTTGTTCCCATAGTAACTCATTTCCTCTGCCCACTCATTAGATTAACACATTTCATATCAAAGGTAAACATCAAAATATCTCAGAAACGATAGTCCAAGGCATTACTTAAATATAAACTAAATCCACCACACTACCTCAAAAAGCACTGCTTAATATCAGAGCATACACCTATAGCTGCAATGCTCATTACGCTGTCCTGCCTGAAAGTTATCAAAAGCATCTTGGATAGTTCATTTTGTTGCTAGATCGCAGACAATTGCTTAAGTACCGAAACAAATAGGAACTCCCCACTATCAGATCAGAGCTGCAACAAAGCTGAGAAGTTCACAGTCTCTGTGACCAGTGCTTTCGGTGCACTCAACATTCGGGTAACATTTGCAAATTTGCTGCAGAAAAGGTCTGATTCACATTCCCCATGGCAGCAGATCTCTTATCAGTTTCATTTTCCCCAAATTCAATTTTGTTACATTTGTAGTACTCCAGCGTGAGTTGACTTAATGGAAGTTCAAGCCCAAGGAACAAATTCATGTGCCAACACCATGCATCCAGACAATACGAAAAGCTTTCAGGCTGCTCCTGCTCCATCATTGTACACAAACTCTGCCGTGCACCGGAAAGTGCAAGAGAAACCCTGAAAATGCACAGACCCTTTGCCACTGAAGGTTTCCAGTAACACCTTCTAGTAAAATACGTAGGACACGGGAGCAAGGGACGAGAAACCTTTCCCGGCTTTTGTCACACTTTCCCTGGAGCTTTACGTAAGTGTTTCATTTTTCTCAAGTACAACTCCCCAGATGGAAAATGAGCCATTTCTTTTGATTCCCTTTTTCACTATTCGTCTCTCCAAACTGACTTTATGGTTCTCAGAGGGCCTTATCATATATATATGTATATATGTGTACATACACAATACCTTCGATGTATACTGCTTGTGAAAACTGCAGTGGGTATAAGGGGTCCTGAACATACCTCTAAATACTACTGTAATGCAAGCAGTAACAACGAGCTTGCTAAAAATCCTACTCCCAACCCTTTGGCAAGACCCACGTAAAGCCTATTTACACCTAACAACATAATCCAGAGAGTGACTCTTGCTGGCGTTTTCATGTCAGTGTCCCCTGTCCATTTGTATCTGAGAAACAGGATTTCCCCTATGACAGCCTCCAATTTGGACGGTCTGTCCAAATCACCAGGAATTGAACTCTGTCCTTTTCGTTTTTTCTCTACGCCTCTCCTTGTCAGAAATCTCATTTGTCAGCTGCGCAGCTTTGGTCCGCCGGCTCGCCCCACCAACATCTCACCTCTCTTTTCCTCAGTACAGCTCCTCACAAAAGTGCAATTTGCAGGTGGTGGAAAATAATTCTCATCTCAGAAAATTGCCCTAGAGTTCTGGCAAAAACTCATATGAAAGGTGTGATGTATATTAAGAACTTAGAAGAGCTGATGCGGTTCATAATTTCTGATGGCAAAGTCAGTGCAACCCTTTGTCTAGTGAGGTGGGGGAAAATGTTGTGTGTGTCCCAATTAAGTTCTCTCACATCAGATATTGTAACACCCTCTTCTAATAGCTTCACAGCATTGGCTCGTTTTTATTTTTCCTTCATTTTAGTTTTCTTTCGTTGCATTGGCTCTCTGACTCCCCTGCCCTTATCTGTTTTACTCCTGCAAAGAAAGGTATCACTGGAGTCTTGCCAAATAACTCACACTGACTCTACAGTGCCGGATGGTACATGACTGGGTCTTTGCTTTTGTACTGGAGACTCTCTGCTGTTTTCTGTCATCTGGGGAGACAGAAATTTGGTCCTAGTTTCCAAGCAAACTGCAGATGAAAGAAACTTTGCCTGCTTTGTTGTGCTATAACCTTAGGCTAGAGCTTTAAAATATATATGATTTTGGTCATTAAAAAAACTGTAGCCTTTTTCCTGTCATTTATTGTTCTCTATACTTTGTGCCTCATTAGAAACATGAGGAATACAGGCACTCCAACATGATGAAAATGCCAGCCAGCAGCCAGTACATTTCGAGTGTTAAAATGGACACAATAAAAAGTTAACTGAATGTAAAGAACAAACAGTTTTTCTCTTAGCTTCTATTATTTTCTGCATTTAAAATATAGTAGTCAGAACAAAATCACAGACTTTTAAATCGATGAAAGGAAGCTGAATGGTAAAGTGGGCCATGAATTTCATAAATTACTGCTACTTAATAGCTGTAGCCCACTGCGGTTCTTCACAAGAAAATACATGTCAGCCATGTCATTACCCAGGGAATAATCATTCTCTGAGACTCATCTCCTTGCTTCTTGTTATTGGCAGAGGGTAACTGGTTAAGCTGCCCTGTTTCTACCAGGAAAAGCTAAATCCCCTGCTCTCCAAAGGCAGGCAGGCAGCCCCTGCTCTGTGTGGCCCCATGGGGAGCGAAGGGGCATTTCCAGCTCTGAGCTAGGTGCTGTTTACTTGGGAAACAGTTGCTGCCCTTCTCAGGGCACAGCAGCGGGGGGCATACCTTTGATCGTCAGATACCAAGGTAACATCGACTGGTTTTCCTCTCTTGCAACTCTGATACGTTGCTTTCCTCATTTTAAGCATCCGAAAGCGAGAGAAGACAGACAACCATTTTCCCCAGAAGAGAAGTCTGCAAGTACTTACGCTTGTGCGAACTGCTTCTCTTAGCTCTTTTCATGAAAGGAGATAGCCAGCAATTAAAAGGCAGGCAGCGCTTTGGGAATAATTTTGTGATTCTGTCTATTTTGACATTTCAGAAGCTTCTGCTCAGTTAAATTCCCACAAACAGCAGACGAATGTCTTTAAGTCTACCTCTAGACCAGACTCCGTGTCATTCATGCCTGTGAATAAGTGGTGCTTTCTATTTTGCAGGTAGAAAGCAACCTACTACGCAGACTTTCAAGGTTAACAGAGCTCTTCTGGGACCCTGAGATTTTACCGCAGAAGGCTAAACTCCTCTGCTACATGACATGTTACAGGCTGAGAAAGAGGATAACCTTCCCTGGTGTTTCTGGGGTGGTCATTTTTCAACACTTTCTCAAAACATTGGTGGGGCGAGCTGGCACAGCGACCCCGTAAGAGCTCCATCTTTCTCATGACTCCATATCATTGCAAATACAGAGAAAACTCCAGCCACCTTCTCCTTTTAAATCGCTCTTGCTCCTTGCCAGCCCTATCTCCTGCAGCACAAACACCTTTCAATCCTGTGAGCCAAATGATTTTACAGGTGGCAGGAGCAATGCTCCAGGTGGGAATGGTGCTGCACTGCTTAGCCATGGTGCATGCACATGTGTTTGCAGAAAGCTTACTTCAGAGTCTAACTTGTATCACCACTTGGCACTTGCTAAAGCTTTACTTCAAAGTGCTCTCAATCCTCCCACAGGCTACTCATTTGTATCCTACATTTAACTGCGTATAGCTCCTAAGCAATAACCAGCATATGGAGGTTTTTTGGGTGCAATTTACAATTTATTTTTTTTTAAGTAGACATTACCCCAGCTGCTCCCAATAGTTAAATATGTCTCTGATTAAAATGTCATGCCCTGTTACGTGATGTTCGTGTTCACCCCCTGGGATCCATCCACAAAGCCAATCAATACACCGTGCAGAACACAGATTACAAGAGGTGCCACCCAGCCACCTTTGTGCACGCGGTTGTTCTCTCTCTCACTGGCAGCTTTCCCAGGAGCTCTGCAGATGGCAGACACAGCACAATGGAGAGTAAAAGTAGTTTATTGGCAGAGATGCGCCCTGTCACCCAAATTGCAGACAGTTGCCCTAACACATCCTGACAAGGAAGCTCTGATTGGGCTTGACATCTACATGATATACAACTCTCCAACTTGTATACAGGTCCGTGGGGAGTCCATCGGAGACCTGTTCCCCCGGAGAGACGCGGGTTAACATGCCAGGAGTTAGCCAGCACTGCTGCTCCCTTGTTAATATAAATAGCAGCAACTTGCCTTGAAGAGGAAGGCACAAAGTGACCTTCACTGTGTGGCAGTAAGCGGTCTTAAATCCAGCAACAAGCACAACATAATACCTTACAATTCTCAGGACAGTTTTTAAAAAAAGAGCTGGAACATAATATCTACCTCCCCCATGATATCTCAATTCAGCCGTCGACTTCGGCTGTTACGTGCTTCCTCGCTAAACCCTCTGCGGCAATTGCTCCAGCTGCTCGATGCCTGAGGGCTGTGTCGACTGCACAGCAAAGGCCCCGCAGGTACGTGCGCGGTATGAAATAACGCCGTGCGACAGGGCGCACAGCAGCACCTCTTGAACCTACGTGCGTCCGCTACCCGGCTGAAGGCACTCACTTCCCTGAGGCTGCCAAGTGCCACTTAGCCGAACGGCTCAGCAAACCGTTCCTCCTCTAAGAGAGCAGCCAAGTCCAACCCAAGGGAGCTAACGCCCTGCAGATCAAGCGGAAAGATGCTGGTGGCTTCAGCGAGGCAAGGATTCTAACAGAGCAGGTGGCACTTGTAGGAGTAAATGCCTGGCTGATAGAGCCTGCCAGCACTTTGAGCTGCTCACCAAGCATCTTTGCAAAGGAATGAAGCAATCCTGGAAGAACGCGCTCCCAGCGAACTTTCAGACAGTGATTCCCTTTTCTGAAATCAAAAGGCTTTATAAAGGAAGTGCTTGAATTTTAGTTACCTGCTTATTAAAAGCAGATTGAGCAGGGCTGAGTGGTTTCAGGAGGTCTCAGGTGGTTGCAGCACCCAAAGGTATTCTGGACCTTGGCATTGTTTGCTTCCCCTCTTCCGACAACCAGCATTTCCTCTGTAAAGGTTGCCTCTAAACTATCAGCTGCTTTTCATCTCTGTCTCCTAGCACTGATGATGTAAGAAAACATATTCACAGGTTGTGACATTTCTTCTCCAAACAGCCAACTGCTGACCAATCCCTGCTCCTCCACAATTTTTTTGGATAAGATTGGACTTCTCAGAATGACAACAAATCAGCTTTATCCGCTGAAATGAGCCTTCTTATCAAGCAATAAATTAAGATTATTTTTTTAAGCTGTAAGTCAACAGTGCACAACGTGCAACAATGCCAGATATGGTAGTATTGTAATAATATGGTAATAATTCTGCAAACTGCTCTCCCATCTTGGAAACTGTTTCTGAGTGGGCTGGTGGCAAGTGTCACATACGGAACCTCGACCACTGCAGTGGGCTGCAAAGCTCTGCTCTGGCCATGTCTCCTCAGAGGAGCCTGGCCTCTGTCCACCACAGAAGAAAGCAGCATCCTCACCCTGTGACCCAGCTGACAGAACAGCTTCCTGCAGTGAGCTACCTTAACCGTGTTTCTCAAGTTCAGCTTGTCAGCTGGTAACACATACAGGCACGTTTTGCATTCACCTTCCACTTAGCACCATGAAAACCTGAAGTCTGATACAGGTTACAGATACCACCTGCACAAGCCATCAGCTGGACCACAGTTTTATTCCAAGTTACCCAACACACAGCACCCTAGAAAAAGTCTCAGGTTTAGGTCTAAATACAGAAAAGCATTTCAGCCAAGTACCTGACTGGGTTTTTCTTTAGTTTAATTTTGGGTTTTGGATGAATGGAGGGAAAAGGGGATAGACAGGCACATGTAAAAAGAGCATTAGGAAGCTGTCAGCTTCCCTTCACTACCATTCATGTAGTTCTGAGCCACAAGGTAAAATCTTACGCTGAAGAGTAATAGAGCAAACCAAGATCTGCTGTATAAAATGTCATCTATTTTTGCTCTTCTGCTGCTTCTCAAGTGACAGTCACTTAATAAAGAAAATCTCTGGGAGCTCTGTGAAAAAGTTCACTGAACGTACAATTATGCTTCACTTTCTTTCCAGTCCCATCACATCCATGCCATTGTTCTCAAGGCTTCTCATCACAATGGGACCAAGGATCTTCAGCTATGTGGTAATATGTCATCGTTGGCTCCCTGCTAAAAAAATTGTGCATAGGAAGGCAGCTTTCAAGTCAGATTCTGTGTTAACAGTCTTTTAACTTCAGAACAGGAAATTTCATTACCTAAAACATATTTCAAGGTAAAGCTCAGGTTGAAAAAAGATAAATTATTTTGATGGTCACTTGGCCAGGTCTGCAGTACATTTTTAAATAAAAAGCAGGGGACCTCTCAATCTTTACAGTCTTGTTGTTTATCAATCACCAGAAAAAATAAATATGTGATCCAAAAAACACTTACTCAGCCTTAACCCTGTAGTTTGCCATAATTAAACTTTTGTAAAGCGTCCTGAAGAAACCACCCAGGAAATCTGGAATACATACTTTGAAAGAAGGAACTCCCTGTAGCCTTATTAAATGTTTTAAAACCCTATTTTTCAACTGAGTACATTTAAATGGGATTTTACCCAGCTGAAAGAGTAAATTTAAATTCGCTACTGAAGACTTACTTCCTTAGACCGGTTTCATGACCCCTCTATACCATGTACGGTATACATTTGCAAGTTGTAGCAATGGAGGTTTCAGAAGAGCATCTAAAATGCTGCGTGAGATTGAATTTTTTTTTGTCAGGCAGGTTAGACTTTTGAAGTTCTCCGCTATACTATGAACCATCCAGATAAATCGCGGTGGAGAACCAGATAGGTGTTCTTTTTTTTTAACTCCAAAATGTGCAAACACAAACACCAAATATCCCCCTGCCCTCTAAAAAAGGACAAACAGGAACAAACACCCTGACTGCCTTTGGCCCTGTGGAAATGGAGGACAGCCCAGTTATGTTCCACATGGGGACCCCCCTCTCGACGGCGTGGTTGCGAGTCTGTGCATCTCCATTTCACACCCGGCTCTGCCCCTGACCTTCTGGGTGGCCTGGGACACGTGCCTCTCACCCAAGTTCTCAAAACAGTATAGGAGTCCATGTCCCTTAGTAGAGAAGCAACTTTTGATCAGTTCTCAAATCGTCTTTGTTTCAGCATGTGTAAAACAAGAGTTCACATCGCTGCCAGGCTGATAAGCCCTGCCAGGCTAATTAAAGAGCCTGAGGTACTTGCTGCAATCAAGGCTGCTGTAGAACGTAAGACAGAGGAAGCCCCGCTCCACCACGAACTGCCTTTTCAGGGCCAACACGATGCACTCGGGAAGCCCAGCTGCCACCTACCACTGCTCGAGCGCGGCGCTAAGCTTGTACTTTCGCCTGCGCCTGGACTTGCCTTCTGCTAGGGAATATGGGGCAAGTGGCAATCTCAGGCTGACGCTGAAAGGTTACGGAGTTGTCATTGCTCCAAGTCAACTCTTGCCCCATCTGCTTCCCTAGCATCTGTTCCCATAGCAGTTCCTGACTCCCCCCAGTGAAGGAAATTGATCTGCTGCACACTGTTGGTACTAAAAGGATAGGAAAGGAGGAAGCAAAATTGGCGCTGTACCAAGCTCTTAAGTATCATGCAGGTCCTGTTGAACAAATCTGTTCTGCACAGGGCACAAATCACTGGCAATGATGGAGTTTTTGCCTGCCTCTGAGATCCCTGTGGAAATACCCAGCATGATTCTCACTTCTCTGGTTCCTGGACAGGGGAGCAATGATGCATGACAAAGTTGGGAGGAATAGTCATCTCCTGTCATTTGAGAATAGAGTTATATGTGACTTTCTTACTAAAGAACTTGAGACATTTTGATAAGGTCTAATACCCTAACTACCTTCACAGATGCCTTAAGTATGTCTGCAGGGAAAAAGAGCAGAAATGTAAGGATGTAAATGAACAGTGATAAAGGGCAGGGTGGGAAATGTAGAAAGAAGCAACTAATTTATTAGGAACGGAAATGAAGAAAATAGGGAAAAATTTGAAATATAAAATTAAACAATTCGATTGTAGGCAGGGGCCAGATCATGTTTTTCAAAGGTAGGTGGACTTAGAAATGCAGACATGGATTAATAGTTGCACTATGAGAATGACAAGAGAGCGCAGAACAAAATCAAGGTCCCACACTTCCATTTTGCTCGCCAGAGCAAATATAATGTCCTGACACTTACTAGGAAAGTCTGGTGAGTGGGATCCTAGCGATGCTCTTGTAAAGCCAGGGGATCAACTGAGATATTCAGAGAAGTAGGCAGCAGCAGCAGAGAGAGTTCAAACGTCTGAACAAACCCTTCTTTCTTACAAGTCTGCTGAAGATCTGAACCTGTAAGTCCCCAAATTGTCATTAAATAATTTAGTCTTTCCTTTCAATCCTGAACCAGAAGTCCAGGCACAGCATTTAATTAGTGTCTCAATTATCATTTAAATGTTCACTCATCAAGTTCAATAAAGATCAAGAGGCTGAATTTTGAGACAAGTGGCTGTGTCATCAATGATCTCCTAAGGGGTGACTTATTTGAAGGTTAGCAATTCAAGCAGAGGGTTCTAAAAAAGCCGTTAATCAGTATAAACACTTTTGGCTGCAAACGCTGCCCCTGTGAGCAAGTGCCCAATTCATTTAATCTTAATGGACTAGGATGTATTTCATGCGTCACAGAAATAGACCTGTCCTAAGCTAGAGTCACCAGCTTCAGAGAGGTCGTATCCCTCTAAAAAATGTTTTCTATCAAGCAAGTCACAATTGTACTGTAGAAAATTATCAAGTGATTCACTAAAATAACCTACCTACACCAGCTGCTGAAATAAAGAGGTAGAAAGGTATGCAGTTGCAACTTCAAATAAGTGTTCTAGTGGCTAGAAATCTGCTTTTCAAAAGAAACAGTCTTAGATTTGCCTGATCTCCTTTCAACCATCAGTCATCAGCTATTTCATGAAACATTTGTTTCTGACCACTGGAAGGGAAGGAGAAAAGACAGCAATGAAAAATCCCCAGACTTATCACACCTTTTTAAATAAAACTGCATCATCTTTGCTTCTATATCTAGGCTGCCTATAAAGTCTGCTACTTGCAGAAATCTAAGAGTTTTCCTTCAGCTTAGGCATTTGCAGGGGCTTTGGAGATGAAGAGAGCAGAGTTCAGATCTTGGTTGTCACAAGCAAGATACGTAAGGAATTCTTCCCACAAAGCAGACACATTATTTGTAAACCAAGTGAGTGCTGGAAGAACAATGCCAAGATATTCCAAAAGGTTGCCTAGAACTGAAATCTGTAACCCTTATCTGCTTTCTACATCCCCCAACAGACACCCATACAGT
The DNA here is from genome assembly GCF_030936135.1 of Gavia stellata. Lineage (NCBI taxonomy): Eukaryota > Metazoa > Chordata > Aves > Gaviiformes > Gaviidae > Gavia > Gavia stellata. The sequence continues at coordinate 120,790,026 of NC_082594.1, forward strand.
AGTGACACTCTGATGAGCAAACATAGGTAAGCTTTCCGGGATATTTTTCCATGTGAGGAGAGGAAGAGAGGACAAAAATCTTCACTCAGTCCCTAAGACTGAATTGTTGGAGGTCGAGGCAAAGGTAGGACACAGCACAGCACCAACAATGACAGAAAGCTGAGTAGACCAAATACACCCACCTGATTCCAACACAAGATAGATATCAAGCTGCAGAAGAAATCAGTAACCCCAAAGCTCCCTGTCAGGACATCCTAGCAGGAAATCCCTTCATAGCCCTAGTTGTTCAGTCTGATGCAAGGTCTCTGAGCAGACATACAACTGCAGAACTGAAGTGAAGGGATGCTCTGCCATTTGAAGCCACTGTTTTTCTCTACAGCTTCCCGTCTCCAGCCACAGCCAATGCAGTGTTTCAGAGGAAGATCTGCACTGGGGAATTAGCTCCTGAAGGTAAGCATTTGAAATGCTGAGCCTGGGAGACCTGACCCTTACCTTAACAAAGTGATTCAACAGATAAAAGCATACCAATGGGCAATACATAAAAGCCTGCTTCATTTGGAGCCATGAAGTAAAGGGACCTTCAGCCACTGGATTTTGTTGTGCTCTGACATCAGACCTCTCACCTTCTTCCAATGATGGCACTGAATGACTTGTCAAATCTTATGGGGAAGCTTTTCATGCCACCCTAAATTATCTAGAGCACTGTTGGGCTATCCAGTACAACTGAAACACTGAACCATAGACTGGATAGGTAGCTGGGCAAAAGGCTTCACATGTTTTAGAAGGCAGAACCATCTTCCCTGGTGTTTCTCTTTTTCTCGTTCTTTTTATAAATCCTGCTGGCCTCTAGTTGCCACAGGCATTCCCTGAGAGCTCCAGCTAGGACAGGACTCCCCAAGGTCCCTCTATCTCCTTCTAGCCTACTGCTTTCCAAGGCAGAGTATCAGCTGTTAAGCAGACCCTTGCTCTCAGTTCCCACACATATTACCTTGCTTTTGGCTAAATCAAGAGGCATATCACCAAAACACACTCATACAAGTAGGCAACCTTGATTAGTGCCTCAGTAACCTCATCTGTAATGTTTGCTACTCAGTCTGTCATTTGCAAGTTATATATTGCCTCAGATTTCAAATAGTTGGCAAAATGTCAGAAATATTCAGCAACACCGAATCAGGAAAATGTCCCTCGCTACGAACTCAAAATCATCCTCCCATTGAAAAGTATGTTGAGATATGCCAGTAAGCAGACCAGCTGTGAATTTATCCATTTTCTGGTAGCACCTTATATGACCAAAGTAAGTTATTTTTGTCTTGGACTTTTTGTTCAAAGACAGAAATCAGATGTTATATGCCATTTATGGCCAAACGCCTTAGAGAAACACAAGTGAAATGTATCGGTTCAATTTCTTTTGTTCATCAGATATGCAATCCTACAAAGGAACAAAATTAATTTCACAAAGGCCATCAATGCATGCAGATTTGCTGTGATAGTTTTTGTCCACAAAGGCTTGGACTGAGTTCTGAATTAACTGTTTCATTAAATTGTTCAGCTGCCGAACTAGCCAATCTACAGTTCCCATTCACCATTTTAAATTCATTTACTATCGCAAGCTTTACCTGTTACAGGCAGAGATTTGTTTAGCTGTCTGCAAGCAATTAAATTTATTGCAAGCTTCCATCATAGGCTTTTTCCTCAGACTTTTGCCAATTACAAAAGAGGCTTAAAAATCAGCAAACTCAAGAGTAACATGGGTAAGATTACCCTCTGTGCTAATGAAATGGAACTAAAACAGCTTGGCACTGACTGTAATGACGATATGAAATAGCGCTACAAAAATAATTGATTTCTCAGCTTGGTTGCTAACTTAAAAAAAAAAAGATTTTTTTGCCCTAGAATGATTATTCTTTTGTCTCTAAAAAAAAAGGTGACAAACAAGTTAGTCTGGTTTGTGCTGAAATAAACTGCTCTCTTTCCATGTTGACAATTTTAACCCGTACAGTGCAATTAAAATGCCATGAGCATTAATCATCAAAGAAAGGAAAGGGAAGAGATTGATGCCTGATGCCCTTTCTCCCCTCACCAGTCAGGTTTTAGAGAACCCAGTGAGGAACACGGGAGCCCTTTCGCTGCATGCTGAAGAGGATATGAATTGAGGTCTCCCCTTGACAAGGGAGCAGTAGCTAGAGCTGTCACTCAGTCCCCGCAGATGATGACAGCACCCTGATTCATTGGCACTGCCTCCTCCTTCCGCAAGGCTCTGAGCTGGGAAGGGACCTTTTTGCTACCCAGGCGCTTCATTGCATTCTCTGCTCCAATTTCTAGGACACTCGGTTAGGGATCAATAACCTCTGAACTGGATGAAGGACTGCAAGGTGATGGGCTATGGCACATCTCCAGCTCAGGTAATTATTACCAGCTGGCATAGGTGTGCATGGCGGAGGAGAGGAAGCTTTTCCAAGGTGAAAAGCAGCACACCAATGCTTTCAACAGCTTCTCACAGAACAGCCTGGATCTCTAACTCTTCTTTTGTGTTTGTTTGTCCAGTGATTTAAGAGTCATGGATCCATGAGTCAGTTTCCAAACATTTCAGGTTGAAGTTATAATTGAATCACAGCCATTGTGAAATGCCTTGCCTCACTTTTCATGCAGCATTTTTCTTTCCTACTGTTGTTTGTATTGTTGCCTGAGCATAGCCTTACACTACAGAAACAGTTTAACTTTCCCACCTCTCAGTGCATAGAAATAGTTCTGCCTCCCCTCATCCCCATGCTTAGTGCATTAACATACAGCTCATTCAAGACTGACAGCTTCCCATTTTTTGGCAGAGAGTATTGTAGAGGTGGTGGACATGTACAGTGCTGTAGTTAGGAGGGTTGGAATACAGGCAGTACAAGCTAACCCCCACTAGACAAATATTCTGGCATCACAACCCTTAACGTTGCCTTAGATGACATTTGAAAACGAAATAAAATAATTGTGGGAAGAAAACGGGGTGAAACGTTCTTCCTATCTCCCCCATGCTACCTCTTACCCTTCAACCTACCCCTTGAAAAATGTCCTTACCTAAGCAGAAATGTCATAAAGAAACTTCCAGAAGCCAAAATCAATCTGCAGGCTGTGGCAGAGCCCTGCTTGGGTGCAGCCTGGCTTTTGTGCCTTGTCAACCGGTCCACACACAGGGTCCTATCACCTGCTTCTGTTTTACAACTGGGTAATTAAGCCTGTTACCCCCACATAAAAATGCAGGAGTAGGTATGTACACTATCCAACACCTCTTTAGCAAAGGAACAGGCTTATCTCTGCTGTATTTCCTCTAAGGGCAGGCAACAGTTTCAGTGGTAGCCATGAACTATTTACATCTCGTCCTGGCATCAACTGTGAGGCTTTTTTATCATCACAGTTCCGGCTTCAAGCCTTAAAAGTATTCTTAAGAAGGAAGATAAGAAATAGTGCGACATCCATATCTGCAATTCTGTAATTCAGCTGCTATACGAATATGTGTGTTTAGGCATTGAACCCAGCATCAGGGAGATTTAACTCCTATGAAGACCTTTAACACAGGGTACTGACATTTTGTGATAACAGACACTGAGCTCCCAAAGGAAAGGCAAAACACAGGCATTCCAACCCACCTGTTCATCCAAAACCGCTTTTGAACAGAAGACTGACTGCCACAAAAATCTCACCCTAAATCAAGAAGAAAATAATTATCTTGATTAGACACTTAGATGTATTAAGGGTGACTACTAGGCTCTGGCTTAATGGATCCTCCCTGACATTATTGTTCTGTACTATTGAAATTACTTTGATCCTCTATCTTTTACATGTGTATATCCTACCAATGAATAGCTCTGCCATCAGCACGTTTCCTTCAGTAGAGCTCAAAATATTTGATTAAATTAGATTGGTTTCAATATTCTCATTTTATGTCTAAAGAAACAGGGGCAGAAGGAAGGGATTACCTCGAGGTCTCTCAGCAGCAAACTTGAAAGTGGGCTCTGAGTCACTCAGCTCTACCCCAGCACTAACCAGGAGACCAACCCAGGGCTGGAGGGAGACAATTCTGCTTGTCCACCGACCCCAGGGCATCCGCAGGGCAGGGGCCACCCCATGGGTGACAGTGGAGTCCTTTCCCAGGCTCCCACCAACCTCATCTAACAGCAACAGCCCACAGCTGAAAAAGCCAAATATTAGTCTTTGGAAGCAATATCTTTTAAAGGGTAGAGAGAACAGATGTCCATGTGTTACAGTTCTAATATAAATATCAAGCCCATTGCTTCTGTTGCCAGGCGTTCACATTGTGACTTCAGTTTTCCCACAAAGGGAGCACATAAGCAAAGCACAGATGGGGAAATATTAGTTAAACCACAAAAAATTGTTATTGCTTTTTTTCCTGCAAAAAGAAACAACATTTCCAGAACACACAAATGTAGTTACAAGCTAACTGAGTAGTATTTTTTTTTAAATTCAAGTGGAGTAGTGGATCAAATTTGTAATTAGGATTTTAAAGGATGCTAGGTCAAGGCAGCAATACTTCTAGCTTCTGCAAGGATAATTTTTTTTTTTTTTAATCAATATATACTTTTACATTCGTTAAATATGAGGTAATTCCTAGAATAAGGGCTGAAGCTTTTCCCACTTTTCTAGAAATATTTAGCACATTGCAGAATCACTCTAATGAAATCTAAATATCTAAGATTTTTTTTTTTTTTTTTACCCCATTCCAAGAGAGGACAACTATCTTCCAAAAGCTCTCAAGAGCAAAAAGTATGATCTTTCCAGGTACTTTTATTAAACTGGTTTTGGGGTTTTTTTTGGTTTGGTTTTTTTTTTTTTTGCATGAGAGTAAGCTCCCTGGAATGCTCAGTCTTCAAGGTAATCTATGGACAGTTAGAAGTCTTCTCAAAATATATATGGATATATATAGTCACATACAGAAAATTTAAAGGTGTACCACACAGTGCTAGTGAGAATAAAGATCTCTAGTCTGAAGAAAAAAAGATGGGATGGTCATATGCAAAGGTCAAACCATAGTGAACACAGAGGGATAAACACTAAAGAAAAAAAAAGTTAAAACGTGAGGCAAGCAGCAACACAGTGGTAAAGAAGCAGCTTTAAGGAGTTTAACCAAGACAGCTATTTCCTACATGTTGCCAACTCATTTGCAGCCCCCAGGCCTTCAAGTTCTGCTTCTCATACATGAAAAAAGTATGTTTTACAATTTCCGTTACCCTATGGTCTTTACCTCACAGGGCAAGAAATTCCCAGCAAAACAAAGGAAATTTATAGCTCTAAGACTGCAACCTCAAAGAACAAGTGGAATCAGCTAGCCCAGCAATCAAAGAAAAGGTTAGGAGTGCAAATAGCAAAAAAAAAAAAAAGCCTTTTCAAAAACAAATAGGACCTAAAAAAAAATTTGCCTCAGCAGTTGCATCAGTACATGTAATAAGTTTGTCAAGATTTGTCACCAAGAGGCAATGAGTGCAAACCAAAATACAGGAGATTATGCTTGAACAGAAGAAATGAAATTGCTTTACTGTGAGGGTGGTCAAACACTGGAGCACATTGCCCAGAGAAGCTGTGGATTCTCCATCCTTGGAGTCACAGTCCTGGACAACCTGCTCTAGCTGACCCTGCTTGAGCAGAGGAATGGACTAAGCAGTTCCAGAAAACCCTTCCAACCTCAACCATTCTCTGTGTGATTTTGTGTAATGGGCAAAACCATATCCACATGGCAGCATTGCTGCCAGCTGCCTGCCTTAGTCCAGTGACTCTTGTCCAAACAATTGAAGCTCAGTTTGAACGGCAGTGACTCTCTCCTCATCCCTTGAAAAAGCAGCAAAAGAAAGTAACCTTTTACTCTCAGATTGTTTAGTAAGGTCCTAGACTGACAGCCAAACCCCTCTATTTCTTCTCAGAGAAGGAATTAAACATATTTGTAGCACTACCCCTTCCCAAGTCTGGGGCAATAAGCTGTCAAGTCATCAATGTGACTGTTTACTTCACTAGTCACTAAGAACTCTTTGCCTACCCTGCGCAATTGCTTGGGAGCAGATTTACTGTCACAAAACATGACAATGTTACAGACTTTTCACATCAGTCCTTAAAAACTTTGCTGGGGCTAAAACAGATCACAGGAGTCAAGCAGTAATTACTGTCTTTTTCTGCTGACTTGAGCTAGTTTTGGATCACTGACTTGTCATGCTTTCCTTTCAGAAGAACTAAAAAAAAAAAAATCCACTTTAAAGGTGAAGATAGATCCTGTAAACTATGTTTATCTGAATGTCAAAGATCAGCCTCTAGCAACACAGTTTATATCTAGAATTCCTTCAAAAACTGCCCTCTATCTAAACATGTCCCTGGTAAGCTAGAGAAATCAACTGATAAGATTGACTGTCTCAGTTGGGGAAAAAAATAATGAAAAGAAAACAAAATGTATCTCTTCTAATGATTAAATATCAAAACCTACAAATACACACAAGGTGTCTCTTGTCAGATGTCCAGGAGAGCAAATTTTGTTCCTTTAAAACCTTGCTTTTTTATCTGAATAATGGTTTGATGAGTGTGATTTCAAAATATCTATTAATGTTCTTATAGCAAGTTCATTTCTAAATGTATCAATGACCAGCTCAAGAGGTTTTAAGGATAGGAGCTGAAGCAACTGAGGCAATGACAGCCCATTGTGTACTTGCGGATGGGAGCAGTAAAAAACGAGGCCGTTGCTTTCTGCTTCATTGCTTGGTTGACTTGACAGTTACACAGGCCATTGCTTTGATCTGCTGCAAACTTTCTCCCATAGCATAAAGTCTTATTCTTTAAGATGTTACATTTCTGATTAGATTTTTGTTCCAATAAGTACCCCTTTTCATCAAGGGATGCTTGACATGCAGCAGAGTGGGGTAGAAGCAAAGAAAGAGAAATTACGTAAAAGCAAATTACACATGTCCAAGAGCAAATTGGCAGTATTTGTTCAGCTGAATGAAAATCATACTAAACACTGTGTTCCAGAACATCAAGGAGTGATGCATTACCATGTTTTATCAAGGTATTGCATCCTTTTTGAATCAAAACCATTGACTTTCCATTGTTCACAAACTCAACAGCCAAATGAAGGCATTAGTGGCCAGTTTGGATTGAAAAGCCAGTGACTCATTGCTGCTAACTTCCTCTGTGCATAGTCCAGTCTCACCATTCCCTTGAATCACTGTAGCTCCTTTTAAGCTACCACTTCTCTATAGATCTTGGAGGTTCCATATTCAAATGACTGTGTTGCAAATGAAAAAATATATACAGAGGGATTAATAGCCCAGGTATTGAGAAGGAGTATAGAAATATGTTTTTATTCCACTCATATCAGTAAGAAAAAAAAGGTTTGAGATTCTCCAATAAGAATTTGCTGCAAAAATACTCCAACATTCTGGAACTGTCTACAAAGGAATACACATTTATGAATCAATCCTACTCCTTCACAGTCAAAATGAGTGCCAAAGGCTGATTTTCTTATCAACAAATGAAACAATGGCAGCAGCAGAAATAGATAACTTTCACCTTCCCTTGAGGTCCAAATTGAAGCAATCAGACACCAATGCTTTCTAATAGTACCTACAATCTGTATATACTGCTCTTGCATGCTTTGACAGCTTGGGATAGGCGGAGTTGAATTTTTTCCTCATTGAGGGAATAAGGAAGGTTTCAATTTCTGTGAATGAGATGCAAACTCTTGTTTTAAGAAGTAGAACGGAATTTAAAATCTGCTCTCAGGAAGAAGAAAAATGAGATTATTCCTGACAATACTTTCCTGATTCCAGCAGAGAGTGAGGAAAGACACTTCTCCATTCTAAGTAAGAGACAGAAATTGCTTGGAGCAGTTCAGGGATGGCTGTGCCCAGATTAATCGCTGGCTGTATCAGTTTGGACACACACTTCGAGGCCAGGGCCGGGGTGCCCGTGCTGCGGGGCGCTGCCGGCGCTGTCCGAGGTGCTGCACCGCGGGTGCGGGCAGCACTGCCCGGCGCAAGCAGGGAAAGGCTTAACTGTAGGCAAGGCTCAACCTGCAGTGCCAATCTGCCAAGACTGTCCTCTGTTCGCCTCACACAAAACACACATACTAATCTGGTTGTAAGAACCAGCAAAATAAGCGTATGTAATGGACCCTTATGCCCCTCCTCTCTGTGTTACAGGACATCTTGAAAAACAAGGGTTAAAAGCAAGAAAGAACAACGTAAAGAAGATGCTTCATAACAACTGCACCTGGCACTTAGACATATTAGCGATAAAGACTGTCTTCACTAACTCTCTGCTAACTAGCAATAACGATTAGCACAAGGACAAATTGTAGAAAAATAGAATGGACTGCCAAAATAGTGCCCTAGAGTTAACTTATCTCATTATAATCTCATTATAATACTAAGGAACACACCTCCTAGCCAGAAAAGCCCTAACCCAATTAAGCCCCCTACTCTCTGAGCATGCGTGGTGAATTAAAAGAGAACTGTAACTTTAAGTAAGAAAAGTATTAACCAATAGTTAATTAAGGGGTAGAACCAGTAGGCGTAACTAACTTTGTTAACTGTTTTAAATACCTGTCATGATTTTAACCCTGTGTGCAAGCTTTGAGGAGAAATCCCCTTGCACCCGGCGCTGCAATAAACATGCCTGCTTTATAACTCTGTGTGAGTTGTGAAGTTTGTTTCCGCGTGTCATCTGTATTCAGTCTGCTTTGTTAACCATCACACAAGATATGTAAGAAGGGCAGGAGGGGAAAACCGTCTTGATTCTTGTTTAGAACAAAACCACAACTCACAAGTGTCCCAAGCCAGTAACAGTATCCGCTGACTCAAAGGCCATGACAGTCAATCCTTGCCCAAGAAGGCTGAAGATTGGCAGAGAAACAAGTATGAGTAAGGAACTCTTGAGAGCTCAATGGCCCAGTGACTCACTGACCTAGAGCTCTATTGCTCAGTCATGTTCACATCCAGCTGCAGTGTAGGCAGCCATGCTGCAGCAGAAGTTGTCTGGCACACGTTCTCCCTGTACTTTGTTATTCATACTCATGTCCTGGAGCTGGCTTCTCAAAAGCATTTGCAGTTGGGGCAGGATAAGGGGATAAGCAGAGGAAGAGCTAGCCTCAGAAAAAAGGAAGATGCCATCCTATGTAGCTGTTGGTCACATTTACCACTAAAAGTCTAGCCCCCTTTTAAATCTTCCTTACATAAGGTAGGGTCAATCCTGCCAGGTCTCGGGGTAGTGACAAGCATTAATTTCTGTGACCTGCCTTTCCTCCCTACCCGAGTCCCCCTTCCTTCCCATCCCACTTGCTTTTTCAGGTCCAGGGACACAGTTTTGGCTTCACCAGGTGCCCAAGCCTGCCCTGAGCAGTGTCATGTGGATGCCAGTGCCTGGCCCTGGGCCCTGCTGCCCTGACCAGGCCCCCTGGGCATCACCTTGTGGCCACTGAAGGACTCCACCGCTGCCCCCAGCTCAGGGCCCCCCTCATATTGGGGCAGATCTGCTCCTGCTGCACCCTCAGAGCGATGTCGCTGCTGCTCTGTGCCTTCCACCAGGTCACTGCATCAGGAGCCAACCATCAGTGGAGAGGGAGACAGCTACTGTTGGACTTACTGTTTCAGGAAGCCCATTTCACTGTCTGGAGCATCACACCTTAATGGAGTTAACATACTCATCTAGCTCAAACGGGGAGCCTACCTATGGAAAAACACTTTTTGCTTTGCTGTCACATCAGCCACAATTTATATCACTTTCAGCACGTGGCTTTGTTCTGCTTCCAAAATATTCCCAACTGCCTGTCATTTCACACTCTTCTGCCTTCATCTTCCTCATCCTCCCTATTATTTCTTTTGCATCTGACACCTCGTCTTCTTCCTCTATAAAGAAGCGCAGCCAAATTGCATAAGCCTATCACATAAATCCCAACTGCAAACACCCCAAGATGCCTGTCACGATGTCTTGTTTCTGGCAATCCTCTTGCTCACCACCTCCCCCATCCACCCCCAACCTCCTGATGTTCTCTAGATTTCTAAGTCTTCAGACAAGAGCTATCTTACTATCATTTTTGCCCTGATGTAATGCCAAAGGACAACTACCTTGCCGGGTTATTAATGGCAATTATTACAGTAACAAATTCAAGAAGAATTATTCTGCAACTAAATTAAACATCTAAAGCAAGAGCAAATACAAGTGATGAATGCCTAAGAGCTGTCAAATCTCTGCAATTAGTACTCTATTCAGAGCTAAAGGAAAAGCCTCTGAAGCAGCACTGAATTCTAGATTATTTCTTTTTATTACTCTTTTTCATTGTGGAATTGGAGAGAAGAATATCACACAAGAATGACTGACTCCAAGGCTTCTGTGTGCATCCATTACCCAAAATCTGAAACTTCAAAAAAACTTCTTGCAGATTTACTGACCATATCAGAAAATAACAGTCTGTTTTCATTTCCATTTTAGTCAATTTGGGGGGGGGGGGGGGGGAATCAAAAAACCCACACAACTCTGCTGCAATCAAACCCACTTTATTTCTTCCATCTTCTGTTCCCTTTGCCAGGTTTAAAGCAAGAACAAAAGGCTTTCAGCCAAGGCTTCAGCATGCATACCCAACCATGAAAGACAAATACTTCTTTCATGAGCAATGTATTGATGAGTAGACAAAACAATTATTATAATTCCCCCTGCTAAGATGGACTTTAAGCATCATATTCATCAGAACTGCATACAACATCTAAACTGGCTAGGAAGTGGGATCAAAACAAGAAGCAGACATGACTCTTAATCTTACGACAAGACATTTGTTCAAAGCCACATTTTTTCCTCCTCCATAGAGGACTTCGGAGAAACACGTTTCAGAGGTTAGTCTTTGTTGAAGGTGCAGCAAGACAAGTAAACTGAGTAACAAGAAAGCTCTGTGGGCAAAGTCATTCCTACTCAGCAACATTTACTCCCCTGTTTCACAGTTAAGGCTGTGGAGCTGCACCAGATGGGATGAAAACTTCCCCGCTGGGATTAGACACATTTGTTCATCAGATGTTTGTGCCAGCACAGAGGAAGCTGTGCCAAGGGAAGACACCACAAGCATTTGACTCTAGCTGCAGTGTTTGTCTCAAGTACAGGCTACATTTCTTTACCCTCCTGTAAGCACTGTTGCGGCAGCACTTTAAGGGTTTGCAAGTTAGGCAAATACTTCCTGTTAAAGGTTGTCTTCATTTTCACCCTCATCTTTCTGAGCTGGAATCCCAAGCAGTGAGAAAGCATTTAAGAGGAGGTGCTGGGAGCCCAGCTTAAGTGTCATCCTTGTTATTGACCTTTTTATATAGAAGACAGAATCATAGAATATCTTGAGTTGGAAGGGACCCACACTGAGTCCAACTACATTTGATATCTCCATTTGACAGATAGTAATCAATCAATCAGGTGATACATGCATTGGTATACAAAGAGTTAAGCACATAGTAAAATAAACTATCTAAATGATTTTCAATCTGCAGGGAACTCCTCTGGGTAGCCAGTGTGGCTGGTGTTGGGAAATCCACATGCCAGGAAGAAACTAAACAAGTGTATTTAATTAAGAGCAATCCTAAAAGCATAGCTTTTATAATTAAAGTATTATAAAGGAAACCCAAATCCTTCAGAGATATCAGAAATACTTAAAACTCCAGTGCTGTTTGTCTGCCAGTCAGCTCTCAATAGAAAATTTTCCTGTCAGCCAGGTTTAAAGGCTTGGGCTCCAGACAAATTTGTTGCCCATATAAAGAATATCAGTTACATCAGAACTTTTTGCTGTATGCTGAGCTTTGACAGGCTGGAGAATGATGTCCCCCCACAGAGCCAAACCACGTGTAAGCACAAAGCCCATATGGCTGAGTTGCATTGTTCTCTTTCTCACACACTACAAGCAAAACCTCCTTTCTCTCATCTCTCTCAACAGATGATTTCTGAGCTCAAATTTGAGCTCAGAAATTTAAGCTATAATCCGTCACTAAACGGAAAGAAACCCTGTAAAACCTGCCATCTCCAGCCTTACTAAAAGTTCCTTCCACTCATAAACAGCAAATTGATTCTTGGACTCAAAAGACATCTTTCGGGTCACATCTTTTTAAGGAAAAGGCCTTCTGCAAAAATTATTATACTCCATCTCACGCTTTTCACCTGGTTATTATGCAGGCTGTAGGTTTGTTAGCATGAGGACTTCCTACGGGCTTTTATAGCCTGCTAAAACTCCCAGTATGCATTATGGCCTTCACATATTAGAGCTGCATAATACTATTACTAACAGAACATGGAAGGGTAATTTACTGACAAATGACTGTAATTGAACACACACGATCGACTAACTATGTTCTAACAGAAAAATACATTATATATAACACAGAAATATCATATCAAATTTTAAGAAGGGACTGAAGGCAGCAAGGCAGAGTTAACAACACCTATTAATTATAGCTATTCCAGACAGACTCCTTCCTGGCTTGTTTTTTAACACAGCTGTGCCACTGGATGCCACTTTTGCTGAGGCTTTGCTGTCTTTATCCTTAACAAGCTTTACTCAAGTCCATCCTGAATCTCCTGTGTTGCAGTATATGCTCCCACTTATCCACCAAGGACACAAAGAAAAAAAAATATATATTCCTTTATATGACAACATCCTTTTATGTATTTGAAGAGTACTATTACATTCCCTATCAGTGTATTCTTTGAGGTGCTTGTGGGTGACCACAAGTTTTCCAGACCTCATTTCCTCTCATTTTCCTCCACAAGGCTCCCTCCGATTGATCATTCTCTTTCTCAAAGTGTGATGTTCAAATCTGAATATAGTACTCTTGTTGCAGACTAAGCGGAGAGATGAGCTAACATTAAACATCTTTATAGATAATACTTCTATACTGCACTATTGAGTATCGCACCTTTGTTGCAATTAGTGCAAGTGAAGACATGACAGATCTGTGTAACCTGAAATCCGATCTCACACCATAAAGAGGTAGATTAAAAAGCTCTTATCCTCACACTTTCAAAGGACTCTCAGTATTTCAACAAGCTGATTCACCAATGCTATCTCTTTGTGTTGGAGGGAGATGACTGTCAAAGTGAAGACTTCACAAATTTTGTTCCCGCTGGTTGTCACACTATTGGGACGGAGTTATAAGATGTACATCCGATTTTTTAATACTGCATTCAGCAACTATTTTGAAAGGAAATCCACGTCTTCAAGCATATCTCTGATTTAACACATCCCCAGAGGCCTCCAAGAATCATGACTATTGGTTATTTGGCATCTTTATCTTCAGAAAATGAGGTGGGAAAGAGGAGCAGCCATAGAGCTGCTAAGCAAAGTGGATTCCATTACAACAACACAACAGTTATTGCTGGAGGAGGAGCAGCAATTGAACTGTGGATAACCAAACTACCAGTGTTTCACAGGCCAGAAAGAATGAATCACAAAAAAAAGGACAAAGAGCAGAACAGATACCTCACAGGAGGTATCATCCCTCACGTGATCCAGCTTCTCAGCAAAAGACCAGGAGGTTTAAAAATATCAAAGCTACTTCTATAAAGAACAATGAAGGCATTTCTATTAATCTATTCCCACCCACCCCTTAGTTACAGCTTCCTCTTTCTTCCTGCAGAATTTGCTACTGAACTCAAACAGACGACACAGCTGCACAGTGATTACGCTGGCACAGCATGCCGGTTTCCCTCTGTCCCCTCACCGATGTGCCCAGTAACTGTCATCTGCTGGAATTTAAAGCCAAGGGTCGTTCACGTAGTGGAATGCACTTCATTTCATGTCTTCCAAAACATCATTAGAAAATAATCAGTCATAATTTCCAAATAAATTGATGATACCTCCAAGGCTGAAGACTTAATGCTATACTTGATGCCTAACCACCTCCCTCTAAAATAGACTCTCTCCAAGAAACTGTCTGCAAGAGGAATATATACCTATGTCAGACCAGCCTCCAAGTACCACCAAGTTCATTTATTCCTGTTAGATTTTCCTTTGTATTTTTCATAAGTGTTTCTCCATCACATTGAACACCTTCCCCTTGCTCAAATCCACTAGACAGATTATCACGACCCAAAGCTTTAAGATATAAACCCCAAAATCATTATGAGAATATGTACTGACTTCTCACTTTGGAACAGAGGCACTTTTTTTGTTTCTTGGGTTTTATGTTTGTTTGAATCATTCATCTCATATGGGTACAGAAGAATTGTTCAATGTCTACCTATAAATTCTAACAAATTTGTGAATAATTCATGCAGTGAAGGAGACCAAATTACCACCTACCTGCACCTGTGGATGCTGGGGATTAATAATCATTTATAAGGTCCCTTTTCTCTTAAACTGCATTCTTCAAGCACCAAATAACCCACTCGATCAGCAGGGCTGTCAACTTTGGAAAACGAAACAGATGCATCACTGGAAGGCTAAAGTTCTTTTCTGAGATTAAAGAAAATTCATGAGGAGGCCACTCTGTGGATCACTTCACCCCAGGCTATGAGGTCAGCACTTCATTTCACTTACCTCACAGCTTCAACCTGAGACTCCATCTCTGCATTAGGGGCGAAAAAAACCAATCCAACCCCCCCCCCAAAATACCCCCCCTCCATGTCATGGAGCTCGGTATAAGGTAAAAGCAAGTCAGCGTCTTCTGTAGTTACCAGTCGGTGAAGCAGGTCTGTCTGACCCTGTTCCACACACACCGAACTAAGATTTTTTTTGCTGTGCAGCATAAGGAAGTGCTGGCTCCTGCTGCTAGATCAGATCAATTCCTTCCTGCCTCAGGTAAATGCCTGCTTTGTAGGCAAAGAGGACAATTTTATATCCTAGCAGCCCTCCTGCTCCATGAACAGCGCCTGAAGTGTTCTTTCCGTTGTGTCTGTGGAGCTCAGGTCACTCCGGCATGCAAGGCGCTGGGGGCTGCATGATGCAGAGCTCTGTCACAGCACAAGGGTCTTCGCCGCTTTTTGTACTAATCACTGTTATTGCCATATGCCCCAGAAATTAAAATGTTGTATTTGATCCAGAGTTGCTCCCTTTTGCAGGCTCAGCCTTCAGAAGCACACCGGCATGCTCCCACCCCTCCTGGGGGGACGCTGGCATCCCCCACCCGGGGGAAGTGACGCTCCTGGGGTCCCCCTGCCCTGCCCCAGCTCAGGGGCTGCCACTGCAGCCAGGAGGGGCTCTTGGCCCCGTTCCCACCAGCTCCCCAAAGGGATAGACCCAGTGCAGCACTTGGAGTTGCTGCACCAGTCCCTCCTCCCACATCTCATCCTCCCTCTGTGCTAAGGGCTCCTGGATCAAGACAATACGATAGGAAAGGCCCAGAGACGCTGCCTGCAACACTGTGGCATGGGATTTATCCCGCCTCAGCCTGCCACATATCCCTGAAACCAAGCCACTGCCCCTTGCAGGACAGCTGAGCGCTGCCCTCCAAGTCACTCCCAGCTGCACACGTTGCTTGTCCAAGAGTAGCGCTTGGGTCTTGTACATCCTACCTGAGGCGCCTCTCAAGAAGAGACCACCAATGTCCTGAGCACGAGCTTCCGAGGCCAGCACCGAGGTGAGGTCTGAAGCAATGCTCACAAAGAACACGATCTCACTGGCTTGCTGTGTGTGCAGGAGCCACGGGAGTTTTCTCTACTATTTCCAACCTCGTTTCTCTTCTTGCTTGGCAACTAGGTCATAGCTTGCTGTTATGCCTCTGGTTTTGCTAACCTTTACTGAAGGCTTGAAGCTGTGAAGACTACTGCGCTGCCATGTGGTTCCTATTACAGGTAACATGGACAATATTTTCCTGAGGTGAACACAGAAAATGCAGATTGAGCAAATCAAATAATTTAACATTTTTTTCCCTATAATTTGTTTCAAAAGAAACTGAAATTATCACACACACACAAAAAAAGATTTCTTCCTCCATGTTACCATGAGGGAAAAAAAAAATTAAATCTTAATTTTAGTTTAACATATTTAAAAACCTGCTAAGATTTTTAGAGAGACAATATGAAATATATTTCATTTAACTACAAGCAGCAAGAAAGTGCCCAAGTGCTTCTGCAAGTTACAGTCCCAAATTTACCTTTTTTGCTTACCAGCAAATACATTCTCATTAGTCTTCAGGTTATTTATGTTTAGGTGTTTACTTTTGCCCTGTTTGAGGTTTGTTGTTGTTGCTGGGTTTTTTTTAAGTTTATGCTCTATGGAGGACACACTCCTCAAATTCAAGGTCATATCTTGACAATATAAGGAATAATTAGTTTCCAAATATTTGCAAGGTAAATAAGCAACCTTTCACCTCCTTTGGTCTTAAGCAACAATCATCAGTTTCTGTTAAGTGTTTCAGAGAAAGCCAGTAAACCTATATAGCATAAAACTAGCTTCTCTGAGAAGCCTAAGGCATTATATGACATTCAAGTAACATCTTTGATTGCTGCTTTGGAATTGTCACAATATGTAGCTATAAGTTTTTGACATAATCGTTTACTCAGTAATTTCAGGTGCCAGCACCAGGTAAAGACAGATGTGTATGACCTAAATCATCCTAAAGAATCACGGCTACTGGAAGCTGTTTACAATAGTGCTTTCGTGAGAAAGGTGCACGGTCTGGAGTTGGAGTACTTCTCAAGGAGGTCAGAAACAACATGGACTGTGCTGGACTGAGTCTCCTTCCCATTTCCTTACTGCCTTATTACAGTGCTGTACCTAATCTGTCAGTTGGCTTTGATTAGATTTGTAGCTGGCTCAAGTTGATGCCAACTTCATGGCAATTTCCCAATTCCATCACATTGTTGAAATTACCCAGCTGGAAAAAAAAAAACAACTTACCAAGAATATACTGGGAACATTAAAGAATCAGACCTTTAGTGCTTCCCCTCCCTGCAAATGGTATGAAGCAAATCAACTGTGAACTAAACTAAGAGCAGAAATTGGCATGAATTATGCAAGCTATCTCAACTGAACATTTTTTTCCCCCTCATCATATCCCTGCTTTACCTAACGCAGGAAAATTCATTCAGACAGCTGTTATTTTTTTTGGCTTCTTTTGTACATCACCAGGAACACCTCCTACTGGGTTCCTCAGGAGATTGCTAAAATAACATCAGTAATACAGTGCAAGTATTCTATCATTAGTCATCAGGATGAAGATCTTTCTGGCTTTGTCTACTCCTCTCTGTGATCTCTTTCAGTGCATCAAGTCCTTTGTTTCTTTATGAACACACTCGTCATTCTTCAATCCTTGTAGTACCTACAGGACACGTTATTGCACTCGAAGTCTTATTATGGGCAAAAGGGTAAATGCTTCATTTGGGAAGCCAAGAATTTGCTGTTAGACTAATTAAAAACTTAACAGCCTAACAAAAATACAGTAAATTCTTATTACAGTGCAGTTACAATGATACTAACCCTTGGAGTCCAAATTATCTAAACAATACAATGCACAGCCCAGTCATACAGTCAAAGATTGCCACAGAAAAGCGTTCTCTGGGGTTATGCTCTCCTTCACCCTGCCCCTATAACTCTCAAGTGTGACAGTAAGTCATCCTCAAGAATCAGCTACGGGGAAAGGACAGAGGACCCAGATTGCAGTAAGTTGTTAGCATCCCCAGCCCTTTGCTAGGATGAGCATCATGTTCAAGTTCCCCCCTTTACTGAGGAGGATGTTGTCAATGGTTTCTTCCTTCTCCCTCCGGGGCCCACGTTTGAGTATTTTTATACATTTTCTAACACAATTCTACACTTTAATCTTTCTTCACTGATACACAATTTGATATTACATCCAAATTTGCTATAGGTAAGAAACTCTCTCTATCTAAGTCTGATACCTGTTCCTTTTCTCTTTGTTACCATTGAAACTCATTTTGTCCAGCTCTGCAGTTCTTTAACTGAGCATGGTTGTCAATAGCCCTAAGGCCTCCAGTATTATCCTTTGCCCCTTCCGTTATCACCCCATGCCTCTACTCCTCTACGCCACATCCTGTGACTTCTTTGATGGCTTCTACTGTCATACCATGCATACATTACCCCACACTACGTTACGCTATGGCCGTAAACATTTCATTCTAATAACTACTTGTTACAATTACCTACATAAAATTATGGTAATTTCACATGCTTATACAAAATGAAGTAAGAGAAAAAGAAATTAGGCAATAGCTTCCTCATCATTAAAAAAAATTGTTATTGCAGCTAAACAAACAAAACTAAAGCTCTAGACTAGCTAAGACAAATTCAGGCAAAGCCTAATAAGAATCAGTCCTGAGGTCTTACAAAGTGGTTAAGCTTACAAAGTAAGCAGGTTACAGGGCTATAATGACCAAGCATCCCCACTCTTCCCAAAGCATCAAAACTCAAGTCTCAGTGTCCTCAAGTTTTGTGCACAGTTGCAGCCATTGAAAAGTAGCATGCACTTCTCTGCCTTGCTTTCAGTCCCATAAGGCCAGTTACAACCCCTGATAGGCAAAGCAAATGCTTGGGAGGTAATTAAAAGATGATTTAGGAAAAAACCCAACCACCCCAGATCCAGCTATAAACGAATGTGAATGCACCAGATTCTTTAATTAGCAACACTTGCTCCAAAGATTCATTTGGTTTGGTTTTGTTTCTACAAACGTAGATCAGATTGAAGTGATGGAGATTGTGAGTTTAGTAGCTGGAAACGGGGTAATTGTGCAACTCCTCAAAAGTGGGTGTTCTAGTAACATCAAGTACAAGTCAATGAGATGTACGCTATTCCTGACGAGGCACGTATTACACTTGTTAGTCAGCCAATTATGCATTTTTTTTTTTTCTGCTGATGGCTGGATTCAAGATCTTGAAAGTTTATCAATGCATTTATCATTATGACAAGGTTTCATTTACATAAGTTTTATCACCTCATTGTGGCCTCACTTTACATAAGTTTGCAGCCAAATTTCAGTCAAAGTTGTCATCAGTTCTGTTGAAATATGCCATGAAAAACTAAACTGCAGCTTTAGTAGAGCACAAAACAAGCCTATGCCTCTTTTCAAGCACCCCCTCAATGTCCATCTCCAAGTATGAGTGGGAGGGGAAGCTGCTGGTCCACTTTCCTTTCCTGAATAAAATGCTTCATGGGCAGGATCTGAAGTCTGGAAAGTACTTGCAGATTTTGCTCTCTTCTGCCTAGACTAACTGGCTTTCACAGAGACTAAATATAGTGGATTTTAATCTACTAGGCTGTGAAAAAGTCAGTCAAGTCCTGACAGCATAAACCAAATGAAATAGGGTGGTTTTTTCATGTATCATGTAGTTTAGAGAAGCAGATGTTACCACCTTCTGGCAGAGGAAAAAAAAGCCACGTTTTCAAGCAAAACAGCTCCTTAATACATATTGAAGGGCCTGCACAGTGGAATACTTGGTGCAATCCAGAAAAGTCCAATTTGTTAAAGTAAGCAATTGCCTACAGCTATCTTTTGAGACCTTCAAGAAAAGAAGAAAGCCATTGAAGAACACACCCTTCTATGCCCAGCAGGGTCTGCAGTGCTACATCCTCATTATGCCAAGCACCACACAGAGTGCAGCTTGTAGAAGACCGAAGATCATAAGGAGATCCTCTACTGTTACATATATTCACAAAACCAGAATAGATGTTCCGTTTTGAGCTAAACCTATGCACCTTAATCCAAATTCTACTTGAATGAAGTTGTCCTCATTCAAGCTCCCATGTCCGACACAGCCCAAGTCTGTTTTCACAGAACTGGCGGGGTGGGAAGGAGTCTCTAGAGATCATCTAGTCCAGCCACTGCTCAAGCAGGGTCAGCTAGAGCAGGTTGCAAAGGACTGTGTCCAGTCAGGCTTTGAGTATCTCCAGGAATGGTGACTCCACAGTCTCTCTGAGCAGCCTGTGCCAGTGCTCAGTCACACACACAGTAAAAAAGTGTTTTCTTATGGAATCGAATGGAATTTCTTGTGTTTCAGCTTGTGCCCACTGCCTCTTGTCCTGCCACAAGGCACCACTGGGAAGTATGACTCTGTCTTCTTTACTCCCCCCATCAGGTGCGGGAAAGTGAGTCCTCATTTCTGTGAGCACTTGCAGTGATCATCGATGTCCAGAAGATAGTTCTAAGTGTCTCATCAGGCCATGGCTGGATTAGCAAGTACGCTGTGCTACAACTGACATTTATTGAGCGTCCTTGAGGTGTTCTGTATAATTTACTTTGCTCTGAAGAATGGCAGGGAGCAGTGGGAAAGCTCTTCAGCACAACTGACTAAGCCTCCCTTATACCTGACACGCTGTTCCTATAGTCTTCTGTATAAACTACTGTTTCCAGTGAGCCTGAGAACACCTGGCTGCCTGCATGCTTGGTTTACATGCAATAACATAGCCTCTTGATCCAGAAGCTGAGAGCATGTCTTGAAATTTCCAACAGCAATTGAAACCGCCTTGAACCTTGACCTAGGAAACCCCAAGAGCCGACATTTCAGTCAATAACTTCCCTGGCTGGTATGGCCTTATGCCTCCACTACGCTTATTTCCCGTGCGTCAGGCTCAGATACACCACCAGACTGACAACATCCGTTGCTGACAAAGAACAAGAAGCAGGATTACTCACATTTGAACATGCACATCCATCACTTGAACCATAAGAGCCTTTAAGTACTTGCCAAGTTAATTCTCTTTCCATTTTTATACAAGTCTTTGCTGATTCACAGAGGTGGAGGAGGAAAGTAATGAGGGAAACACACATGTTGCAATACTAAAGAAGAGATCTTAGTGTAAACAGCCCAGCTGGAAAAAGCAAACAGAGACCTTATGAAACAGTTTGATCTCAAGTTTCCAGTCGGGCTGTGTGGACACTCCCACACACAGACAATATTCACCCTCTAGAACTGCTTACAACCAAGCTGCAATCCACCACATGCCGTGAGGTCCTGAGTCCATGCTGCATGACCTATGTGCATGATACTCAACAGCAGTCCTTTTTTTCAGTTTATCTGAGAGAAAAATCTGTGCTTTCTCTGCATACTGGTTGTGCTGAGCCAGAGACAAGCAAGGTGGAGCATTTTGGCGTGGCTTCCTGCTAATGAGCTAACATTTCCAAAGTGGGCTCAGCAGATGCAGCTATAAAAGTACTGTAATTCCAATTCAGTGGCCCCTAGTGGAAATGAAGCAATGAATAAGACAGCTGCTTAACAGTGATCCAAGAAAGAAAATTACGATCAACATTTGTCTTAGTACCTTAACATCTTCCTTTTTTCTTTATACAAGGTGATATGTGTGCTGAATGTAACATTCAAAGAAAGTTGTTTAGCACTAATTTTTCTTCCTTCTATCTACAAAACTAAACATCATCTACATCAAACAAATGTTTCTCACCTTCTGAGGCATGTGGCTATCCAATGAGCATGTTATCTCTCCCTTCACTGGAGCTCTGGTGTTGAAATTATCACACTTCCCACCCACAAATCCTTTGAACCTTTAACTTCATACGACATCCAAAGTAATTCCTCCATTGTCTAAAACAGTTTTGTAGAAGTTGTCATCATTCCTGATCTCCCTCATATAACCCAGTGGTTTGAAAAACCATGCTATGAAATAGCTACAATAAACCATTGACCCACTTCGCGTCTAACCAGTGGGCTGAGCAAGGAAACCTCTCATTGCTTTAGTGCCTAGCGTCCTGCTTCACTTGCTGTTCACAGTAACATGTAGTGGTTTTGCAATACATCAGTCATCATCTATACTGGGGCCACAAGTTCTTCAGAGAACCTGCTCTGCCTTTCAGGATTGGGAACCTCCGAGCACCATCCAGCTAACTGTACTCCATGATATCCCCCGTCGTGGCCACATTCACGTAACTGAGTCACACTCCTGTGCAGCCGTCAGTGCAGACACACATTCTTGCCCGAGACAGGCTCACTTCAGACTT
Organism: Gavia stellata; assembly: GCF_030936135.1. Classification (NCBI taxonomy): domain Eukaryota; kingdom Metazoa; phylum Chordata; class Aves; order Gaviiformes; family Gaviidae; genus Gavia; species Gavia stellata. The sequence goes on from NC_082594.1 coordinate 120,811,929, forward strand.
CTGATTCACCTGGGATCTTGCCCAAATTCTTCAGCTGCTATAGCTGAGGGAAGAAAAGCTTGGAAATACTGCTCCCAAGCAGTAGAAATGGAGGCACAAATCCATGCAAGTCCCATTCTCTAAACAAAGCTTAGAGGGATGCAACTCTTCCTTCTAGGGTTAAAAGAGTCATTGTTCTGTCAAACGCTTACCTTGGAATATTACCTTAAAGCCCAGGGGCTGCTCTGAACCCGGCTGCACAAACCCTGGGCCTATGCTAGATAACCTGAGCTAACACATGCTCACAGTAAAGTTTTTGTACAGCCACACATTGCTCTTGCTGCCATATAGGCAAAAGTGTGAAGCTACTGTTTGGCACCATTTTTACTTGGCAAGACAGTTTCAGATATAGACTCTTAAAAGGAACATTGTCATATTTTGCAAAGTCTTTAATATTTTCTCTCCTGCACTTCTCATGTACTTTTTAAAGCCCTAAATTTAAGTGGAAACTAACCCTCTGCATTGCTTTATTGTCCTTTACAGAGCTGTTGGACATAGGCACCCCCTTCAAGAACTTGAAATGGCAGTGTTAACATGGCTGTGTGCCTTGTGAAATTCACGGCAGCTGTAGGGCACTCAGGGTATACTTGATTCTTGCCCCCCTGCCCCCCCCCGCCCCCATTATAACACATAACTGTCAGCAGGAATAAAGGAGACAACCTGAGAGCTGAAAGCATGACTCCAGAACACAGCTGTAAACTATCTGACACCTTTTGTAGATAAGGATCTAAAGGGAACTCCTAATGCATCAAACCAACAAGATGCAATAACTTTTAGAAGGTGAATCCAATAAATAATACCTTATGATTTGAGTAGTTGATTTCTTTTTAAATATTTTTTTTTAAAAGCAGAGTACAAAAAGCACAGACCCATCAGTAGCCTCTGTCATCTGACCGTGACCTACAACAGCTGAGACACCTGTATACCTGACCTTGTCCCTCTGCCACTCTAGAGAGCTGCTGTCCAGATGCAGCACCCCTTTTGAACATCTAAACCATGCCAAAGCCAATGAGTCCTCCTACAAACTGCTCATGGCTCTGCATCACATACCGTGATACGTGCTCTGAGGTTGAAAGGTCTCAGGAAGGAGCTTTCACGCCCCCTTCTACTAATGGAAAAAATGAAACAGAAAAGGGGGAGGGGATGAAGACAATGACTGATTTTTAAGAATCCAATCTGACAAATTTCCACAGCAAAAAAAAAACTTCACATGCAGTAAATACCTTGGCAGTAGTGTGTGTTGCACAGGTAAAAGAATGCTTGAGTAAGAAGTTTCCAAGTTATTTGTCAGATCAATCACTGCAAGATGCAACAACAGGATTTTACTGACATTTTCTTATTTCAAACAATTTTTATTATATTCCCCCGTGTATTCCAACAGCTGTGCTAGCAATGCCCTTGGTAATATACTTCAGATTCTCCAATTTCTTTGTATCTGCTATATTTAGATTTGTTGTTCAAACCTTTTGATCTGACTATTGGCATGACTCATCAATTGTTGGCAGCGTATTATTATAACTAATCAGCACCTTACAATTAGAGACAATTGCTTCTGAATAAAATTAGTGGACTGGAATCCTTTTTGAGCCAGTCAGCAGTAGCCATTAGAAAAAAAGCTTTACCATTTCTAATTTTGTGTTATTGATCCAAAAATGCTAGAGATAAAACACTGCTGGAAAACTTCCTGGAGATTATGTCAATACATGCTGAGTATTAATATAATCATTTTTAAGCAGCCAGACACAATGAGTCATCCCTTTTATCATGTGCCTAGACTTCAGAATTACCTGTTAAGGTTTCTGTACCATTATTTACACTAGCTGAAAAGCTTACCTTTCTCCCAAAAAAAATTAATTCTAAGGTTTAACAGGAAAATTCATCCTGGCCTGAGCAACAGTTCTCTGAGTAGTTTCTTTAAGTGTCCAGATCTATTTGACTTTGCAACCACACAGGCAACTACCTATATAAACTCTGAGATGCACGTTTTTGGCAAGTTCCCCTATGCTGCAATTTGGTTTTGATATAGCTTCATAACAGAGATCAGTCAAAGCAGCCTATGGATTTTGCTGCCTTGGGCGCCTGTGCCCAACACAGCCTGTGAGGAGATTGGAGTGACACACTACACCAGTGGAAGCTGTGGTATTTAGGGAGAAGCAGCAGCCCCCAGCTTTGGGCACGCTCTGAACACAGGTTAACTGCGAGCCCTGCCTTCGTTCAAAGGCAACTCACTGCTTGACGACTGCTGAGTGGCACTTTGCCTCCAAGAGGCAATCTTTCAGCTTCCAGCATTGTTTACAGGCATGTTTCACCTATAATTTGGCAAAGCAAAATATTATCTGGCACACCAAAAAGGTTGCTAACTCAGGTAGAAGCTATTTTAAGATGCTTTTATGCCAGTATAATTTTTTCTCATTTCCATTTCTACCAGGGAATAATTTTTAGCTCAACGAAAAGAAAAATACATCATCCTGCTATCTTTCCAGAATAAGATAATTGAAATGGGAATTAAACCAGAATCTCTATAAAAAAAAAAAATCTTTGTTTGCAAGCCCAGCATACCAAACAGTACCTTCAGAGTGCCAGTGCAGTTTAATTGATGGCATCACCTTTCCCAACAAGGCAGGAAACCTTCAAAAAACCCATAGGAGATCTGAAATATCTCATCTTTCAACAGTTGGCATTCGGCAGTGTTGGTTATTAATGCCCTCCTTTTAACTCCTACCCATATAGCAGAATTTGCTGTTAGCCAGCTTACACGGTATTAACAAGTGTTCCTGGCACTCTCTGATACCAGGACAACCCAGGGCTATCTACAGTCTCCATATCAGCGTGGGTTGTCAGTCTGCAGATCAGCCTCCCCAGGCCAGTGTCCTGAGACCACATGCGTTTTAAATGCCTGCAATGATTAGTCATGCCCAAATGACAGCACAGAAGCCAACAAGAACATGAAGCCGGCTGCTTTTTTCTTTTTCCCTCTCCCCATCAAACTAGTCTTTGGTTGTACTACATAACTCAGCAGCAGAGTGATGGAAGAAGGTACAGCCCAATCCTGGACCTGCCTTGCTGCAAAACACAGGAGTACGGAGTATGCCACGCTACTCATGAGATGATCAGGGCATCTTCCTGGGGGTTTCACACTGCAGTGCCACCTCCTGTGAGAGGCTGAGCATCCTTCCTATTTTGGGAGACTCACTGTCCTGAGGGACTTACCTGTACATTATGGAAAATTTATCCCTCCTTCCCACATGCTGACTTTGGAAGAGGAAACAGAACAGACATGGTTGACATGCAGGGAAAATAACATTGCATTAGTCCTAAAAAATGTCAGATTCCGTAACAGGCACTTCGGCTGTTAAGCTAGTGTTTAAATGAAGAAAGAAAAATAAGGCCAGAAAGGCAATAAGTGGACCTATATCAAGTCATAACAAGCAGAAAACTAGAAAGCAGGTTCAGACTTCAGACCAAAAATCATTGTTACAACCTCACAGTAATAAAGCAGCAGACAGCAGGACTCACAACAGCAGCATCAATTTTATCCTGAAAGGCTTTCCTGTCACTCAGTTACTACCAGTACCAGCTAAACCTCAAGTCACGATTGCGAGTGTGATACCAGGGTGAGTTTTCATGTGTCAGACTTGATCTTTCATAGATATTATTTTCCTGGCATTTCCACGTAACCATCATAACCACTTTACAAGAATACTGATGCACATGAATTTAGCAGTGCCTTGTAAAATTGCTATTTCCATGTCTAAGCCTAAGTCCATCGCTCTTCCACACCATATTTTCCACTTGTTTTACTTATTGGTTCCAAATCTAAGAGGTTCCAAATCACGGGGGTGGGAGGGAGGAAGACCACCTCTTCCAAAGCATCCTCTTTCCAAGGAGAAATGAGCTGCTTAGATATGGACAGTCTGAGCAAGTGCTCAGACTAAACAAAGACAGCTTCCTTGATGAATACATAACAGCGCAGGATTTCAAATGAGCAAGTAAGTGCTGGAAGTGAATAAATAATTCAACAGGAGAGATGGCAAGTGTGCCATTCAGCTAAGATTTATTTCATTATTGAAAGCAAAAGGCTCACCAGAGATTATGGGAAAACTTTTTGGAGGACAGCTATGCCAGCCAATGATTTGTGCAAGGACTGCATTGGTTAACTTGTTTTTCAGAGCTGTTGACAAAAAGCAGCTGTTTACATGCACAGCTGCGTGTTCTAAAACATTGCACTGTTGCCATGAGCACCATCCATGGGGTCTGCTGTGTCCTGTACTACAGCCATCACATACTGCGTTCCCTTGAGTTCAGAGATCATTCTGCTAAGCTTTGGGAGGGATTTCTCTTTGGGAGATATCTCTTTGAATCTGTTACAGATTCAAGCCTCAACAAATCAAGTTAATAGATTTGTTTCCTTGGTAGGGAAGGAGATTTTAAATCAAACTCATACAGGTAGCAGGCTTATGTTCAAACCCAGCATCTATGCAGCAGAATACATCATCTGGTGACACTATTGTCCTCTAAAAAGCTTTTCTGTAATTTCCAGTGAGCTTTTAACAGCTTCTTCATGGGGAATAAATCTCAGCCACCAACACATGCTTAGCTTTTCTGCCACTGACCCTGTGTGAGGAAAGGGACCAAAACTTCTGAAAGGGTTCAGAACCGCCCATGGAAGCTTCCTTTTTCTCCCCATTTCCTCGTCTTATTTCCTGTATTGTTGTCTCTTGTTTCCTGTTGCGTTGTCTGTGTATTATGCAGTCTCTTCTGATGGCACTCAGTAAAGGCCTTACGTTTCCTGGCCAGGTTCTCCTCTTGGGTACAGCAACACAAATCCAAACAAGCTATCGTATCAATGAAGTTTGTTCACTTTAAGAAGTGGATCCACTTTCACCCCTCTAAGGAATTGCCAAAGTATGGAGTTTTTCCAAATTCTAGCAGAGATAGAGATTAATTCCTGAAAGCTTAACTAGATTAACTAACTAGATTAACTCTCTAGACATTTATTGCTACCCATACTCTATCTCTTTCTTTCAGTAATTACTGGTCTCCCTAGAAAATAGTTTTTGAGGGCCAGTCATTCCAATGTGGGGTAATTAATTTGTGTCTGGCCTTTGTCAAGAAGCAGCAATGAAGTCTCTGCATTTACCCTACTGAAATGATTCTAAGCTTATCTTTTAATTTTCAGGTGAATACAAGGCATTACGTTTCAATGGTTAGACATTTCAGACTGAACATGCCTAATCCAGCCAAACGGAAGGCTACTGCCAAAGGGGTGGTCTGTCTCTCCAACTACACCCATTCCTACCTAAATACTCCCACTGTTTCCCATCAACTGGATTTAGCAGTCAGGTGGCTGCAGTGCAAATTTTTGATCCAGCTGGAAAATAACACTCCCCAAAAGTAAGCACAATTAGATCGGAGTTGACTTATCTGCCAGTTTCTTGACAGGAAGATAAGATGAACCATTGGATTTGATGCACAGTGGAAGCAAGCAGCTGGAAGACTGGTACAGCCTCTTCTAAAAATCAGCTGCTACATGGTTGAGTTAAAACTACGGTTTCATACTGTGCTCAGTCACTGAATGGAGAGGAAGGGGAGGACGTTTACAGCTTGTTGTGGCAAGGGATTGACGTCTGGCAGTAGGATTACTAAAACTAGAACTTGCTTGTAAAACTATAGTAAAACTATAAGTTTGCTTGGCTTTTTTTCCTGGGACACAGAAAGGGGTAGGGAGGAGGTAGAGCAGGAGGATGAAAGAATCGAAAATGAGCTGGTTACCTACAGAGAGAGATGAAGCTGTTAGCTTGAATTTTGGTCTATATGATAAAATCCAGCATTTTTTAAAATGAGAAAATAGCAACTTCTGTATCCCACAGTCAAATGAAATGAGGGTATCTTGTCATAAATATGCAGAATTTGGAAACAGGATAGATGTATTAATGGGTGAGCATCAGAACTCAGAAACCCCCATTTCATCACTGAAACAAAGACCTCAGTGCTTCAGATTCAAATTTATTCACACACACCACCTGAGTATCTTTCTCCTGCCTATTGAAGAAGATTTTTTGCTTTTCATGAAAAGGGGTGAGAAAAAGTCAATTATACTTGAATTAAATATGTTACTTGACTTTGAAAATTATGCCAAGAACCAAAAAAACTCTGGAGAAAAAAACCCATTCTTTCCTTAACATCTTTATGACTCCACCTGTTCCTGCCAAGAATTTTTTTCTGCTAATACAAACTAGCCCAGGGCTGTCTTTATGTTCTCCTGCCTGCTGGTACAAATCGACCCTGTGCAGAGAACAATCTTTGAAGAGCATATGTGATGCAATGCCAGATCTCAAGTATACTGAAGGAGTTGCAGTTCCCGTGGAAGATTTTTGTGAGCCTGCTAGCTGTCTGGACTGCTCCAAGACATGGTGTGACACATGATAGGAGAGGGAAGGTCTCCAGGAGATCTCTCTGGTGTGCAGCAAGATGGTAATGAACTTGTTTTCACCTCAAGAAGTCACAGTAGTGCAAACCTCTCAGTCTTGTTGGGCAAGACAACAGCAGGGACTGCAACCTCCCTTTGTTACTGTATTATCATGTGCCACTGTATGACTTCTTTGGGGGCGAGGTTGTGTTCAGCATTTCTATTGCTGTTCTCTATAAGGAGCTCACCTAGGGCAGCTAATTCCCAGCTTTGAATCTGACAGAGCTATTCTGGCAGCCCAAAGGCTATATTAGCCTCTAGGTACATGTTTTCCAACACCACCTTAGTTGGAACTCTGATTTATTTCATGGTCAATAGAAACACTTGACCCTACCAATTCAGTTTAGCACAGGTGCAACTATAGTTTCCTCATTTCCTTGTATCTATTCATTTTTATTTCTATGCTAATTTACTTTTTCGTTGTTCTTTAATCACAAACAGCAGCCTCTTGCAGGTTTCCTGTGCTGTTATTTACTCATCTGCATTCAAGCGCTGTCTGTGACCAAAATACCCCCAAAGTGTTTCAATGACCCTGCTAGTTTTTCACTTGTTCCCAAGCATCATCCTTTCCAGCCTTGTACCAAGGATGGATACTCGAATATCCAAGCTCATTGCTACAGAAGACAAGGAACAGGAATCCTATGTAAATGAACTCCCTTTAGCAGAGTTCTCTTCAGCATTGCTACAACAACTGGGCAAAAAAACCAAGACAACTATGAGAAAGAGGCATCTGCTGTTCTTTTTTTCAATGCCAAAGCAATTTATTAGAAGGAAGATGACCTACAAATAGGAAGGTCTGCTGCTCTGTAAATAGCAGCTCTCCTCACATGCCCCCTTAGCTCACTACAAATCCACTAGTTTTTCAAACACTGGTATGATGAAGGGTCTTGACAAAGCAGCATTTGCCTTACCAGTTCGAACTGCTGGTTGTCAGTCCAGCAACTTCACAGCAACAACAGCCAAGTCTCCCCACTGCAGATACACAACGCATTCGCCCCCTGAAGTCAGTCAGTCTGCGTGCACTCAGCCCTGGGCTCACAACTGCAGCCTAGCAGTGTCCACAAATAACAGACTTGCTCTCCCCATTGAATAGACTTCCCCAAATCAATAGTCTAATCAAGGCACCTGCTAGAGGTGTTAGTTAGGAGACTATCCTCCTCCCCAAGATCCAAGTTCTGCCCACAGCCCCCTTCTCCATATGCTCACAGCAAACACCACCCCACTGCAGGCAGCTTCCCTCCCTTGCCCACCCTGCGGCACCCCTCCTTGCCCAGCCGGGCAGCCCCCCGCTTGCGGAAGGAGGGCAGGATACACCGCCAAGCCCCCTCATTAGTGCACTGCTTTCCTCCTTAAAGCCAGAGAGCTGAGACAGGTCAGCACTGTTTGTAATGGCACACGCAGCTGGAAACCAGACAGATCTCATTAGGCATTTACAAATCCGCCTTTAGAATTGAAAATGAAGCTCAAACACTGAAGCAGCAGCAGAAATGCATCTTTGGCCAGTCAGGGTAAATTCTCAATCTACCCAGCACTTGGAAGAGCCTTACAAGCGTCATGCTCAACATGCCATAGCACTGTGAAGGATTTCTTGTGGGCCTTCTTAGTTTAATTTTTCTTTATTATTCAGTAATGGGTCTGGATGCTTGTTTTCCAGATTCTTTCATTTTGCCGGTCCAGGCTCCACTGTAACTACAGATTGACATTTCTTACTGAGGTGCAGGAGTAGAGATGCAGGGGATATAGCCAGGCCTGGACAAGGACGACATATGCCACTTTAGATTTATATCCAGAAAGGACACATCCCTGCATCCTTCTAAAAAAGCCCAGGCCTTTGCTTCCAAGGCCTTTCTGAACATCAGGTAAGAAATGTTCTCTGCCCTTTTCTGCACTGACTGATGAGCTTACATGTTCTGAGCTGCACAGAGTGCAGCTAAAGGGCATCCCAGCTCCCTTCTGACAGGGCAAGGCAGGATGCCTCCGATGCTTAACTCCTTTCTTTAACAACTAAAAACTCCTTTTTCAAATTGCACACAAGTTGATCTTGTACCTCTTTCTCCAGCCTTTTGATATTTTTGCTGTGCCCTTGATATGAGACTGATCAGTGTCTTCATGTTAGCATGATGTGAAATCCTTAGAATTCATGCTTTATATCCAGGAAGACAGGACTAAGGATTTTCCGAGCCAAAACCAAATAGAATAAATAAAAAAAAAGTGAGAACAATTATATAGAAATCCCATGGCAATCAGCAAGTTCCTTTCATTAGAGTTATCATGTTTACACCAACAATAAGATGGCAAAAAACAGAAAAAATAAATTTTTACCTATCTTGACCCAAGCACTTGCACGTTGTTTCTAGGCATAAAAGGACTTTTTGTCCACTTCCCTATGCCCGCATCTGTACAAAAGGTGGCAGAGATCAGATGTGTCTGTTCACTCATAACTAGCTGAGAATCCACATTCTTGGTTACATGTTCATCGCCGCCTAAACTTCCATTTGTCACAGTTGATCAGCCAGCACTACATTATATTGAAGGAAATCGTGGTTCCCTGAAAATGGCTGTTTGAATTTAATGGTAACTGTTGTAGTTCCCAGGGGTATTATCACTATTTCAGTCAGATTTCTACAATTAATTAGATCCTCGTCTGCCCCTGATGATTACTTGGCACTTCTCCATGGCAACATTGATTTGTGGAGTTTAGATTCATAAAGAGAAGAAACCCACAAACCCTCAGATTTCAACATAGCTGGCAACACCAGCAGCCAGCGTGCTCAGGCTGCAAATCCTACGAGACAGTAGCGGTTTGTTTAACTTCTGCTGTGCTTCAGGGATTGGCAGGTTTAGCATTGCCCAGTGCTTAGCCGGCCCTCTGCTATGGGGCTTGCAGCTGATTAGTCACATGTTGACTCATTATTTCAGGTATGCTAGAAAACCAGCCAAAAGTAAAGGCATGGGCTTTACAACTTTTCAGGTTCCATCCTCATCTAAACAGATCTGGGCTACTGGGGAGGTGCCATTTATTTCTCATCAATGTTACAGCAGGATTTGTTTGAAATTTGCCCCATTGCCTGGCTTGATCACGCCTCTGATACCTACTGCTTCGTGGTTAATAATAAGAAATGGCATCTAAGATTTAGACCGTTTTCTACATTGAAAGATCCTAAGACATACTGTATATTTGGTGAAGTACATTCAAGACAACTAATAACTTGCCCAGCAGCAAAACACTGACACCTGGGAGTTGCAGAGTGATACATGCTTAGCAGCAGACATCAAAGCAGCCACAAAGCATTAAACTGACATAGCAAAATCAGACAGAATTACTATGGCTATACCTGGGCTGGAAAGAGTTATCGATGTTGAGTAAGTTTTAAGTTGCCCATATTTTCTTATTTTTTAATGAATCAGGGACCTATTGCTATTTTGTAAAAAGACACAAAACATCAGGAGGATTAATGAGTAAAATGAGAATACTTACTGGGGAGTCAAAAAAGCCAACCCCAAATCCTCATTTTTAAGCAGCTTTTGCCTCCGTTGTAGGGGAGTGCTTCAACATGGGGATTAATACTGGCTACTCAGTCTGTTCTAGTCTGGCTCTCAACATCCCCTGTTTTCTGTTTTGAAAAATTAACCAGAGCAGGGACAGAAACCTTGCTTTCACCCCAACAGATAGCTTAACAGGGGTGGTGGATTTTCTCTCCTGTCTAGCAAACACCTCACTATTCACATAAAACAACACATCTCCACCAAGAGAAACCTTCCTATTTCAGAGTGGTCCTTGGCCTTGAGGCTCCTCTCCTGCCCCTGGCAGGGGAAGCCACAGAAACCCTAAAGATCCGTGAAGCGCTGGGCAGCCCCTGCTCTTCACTGGATGTACCTCTGCTGTGCAAAATGCTGGCGAGGATGGCGGGGAAGCTCATTTGGTCCAGGGTGTGCTGCTAACAGTGGAGCTGTCTAAATGAGTTACAGTAAAACAATAAGGTTTCCGTTTCTGCTGCATGCTGTTGAAATACAATCTCATCCAAAGACACCATCGTTCTTCCAACTACCAGCTTCCCATCCCTGTTGTCGGTGAACACAAAGCATCTATTTCAGATGCAAACATCATCAGACTTAAAAAGCAGCACAAATCATTAAGTGCCCCCCAGGCAGAAGGTCCCTTGCACAGGCCACAAAAGAATGTCAGGTGGGAGCAAACAGGCAATTACACTTTTGGCAATGCTTGACTTAAGATCCACTGTTCAACTAGCAGCTTACCAGCCAGCAACATTAGCAATGCCCACTGTACTAATTGGTAGGATTTCAAGCATGCTAGAAGTCTGCTCTGCAGGGCTTCCTGGCCACTCTGATGGAATTAATTTTATCCTAATGCCTCCATGTTCATATTATGTATCCTCCTTCTACAAAAATACCATTTCAAATAATTAACACCAGGTTAATTACGCTGCCAGCCACTGGGAACACTTACAATGCCACCACATGTGGCAAAGGAACCACATACAGCGAAAGAACCACATGCTGTTTCCCCTGTGTCTGGATGGGGCAACCCCCCTCTCTTCTACATTTTAATAAATAACACTAACTTAAGCATGGATGTTGTGTTTGGTATGACATTTGAAAGCCTTGAATACTGTGTTCGGTTTTGGGCCCCTCACTACAAGAAGGACATTGAGGTGCTGGAGCGTGTCCAGAGAAGGGCGATGAAGCTGGTGAGGGGTCTGGAGCACAAGTCTTGTGAGGAGCAGCTGAGGGAGCTGGGGTTGTTCAGTTTGGAGAAGAGGAGGCTGAGGGGAGACCTCATCACTCTCTACAATTACCTGAAAGGGGGCTGCAGAGAGGTGGGTGTTGACCTCTTCTCCCAAGTGACCAGTGACAGGACAAGAGGAAATGGCCTCAAGTTGCGCCAGGGGAGATTTAGACTCGATATTAGGAACAATTTCTTAACTGAGAGAGTGGTGAGACACTGGAATAAACTGCCCAGGGAGGTGGTGGAGTCACCCTCACTGGAGGTGTTCAAGGAACATGTGGATGAGGCATTGCGGGACATGGTTTAATGGGCATGGTGGTGTTGGGTTGATGGTTGGACTTGATGATCTTACAGGTCTTTTCCAACCTTAGTGATTCTGTGATTCTAAGTCACAAGCGCTCCCAACAAAGCAGGACAGAGGAAGGCTCAGGAACTGTTTTTCTCTTAGGCGGTTACATCTAATAGTTTGGCATTACCAACAGAAGACCTCAACTTCGTTCATCCAGCCCAGTGAAGGGCAAGAGAGAAATACAGCTGCTGTGTACAGCTGTACTAAGAGGAGACAACAATGACACCAGAAAGGAAAACTTCAAAATGAAAACTAATCACCTGAAGAGTAAATAGCATGGGTTTACCAAATATACCTGTGAGCTGGAAACCAGGAGGTCCCTAGGCAACAGGGCTTTCAGGTGTTTAAACAGTCTTTCACAAAACAGCAGCTTTACAGATGAAGCAATGTCAGTCTGCAAAAGTGAGTATAAGAGTAATAAACGTGAGAGTGGGGAAGCTTACTTTCACAGCCTGAGATATCCTTTTAGTCTTACATTTAAGTTACCTAAGTGCTCCAAATGTCCCAGCAGATTTCACTGGGCCATTTTTCACACACCCACCTACCCTAGTCACCAACATCTCAGAGTTCAAGCGTTGGTCAAAACAGGGAAATGGTTCGCCTTCTAGGCTTTTGATCTACCCATCGTCTAAAACGGGAAGATGAAAGCATTTCAGCTCTCTGGGAAGCGTGATCACTACTTACGTATGTTTTCTACGGATAAAATAACTAGGAAAACACAAAAAAATTCAAAGTTGCAGTACGCACTTTGTAAGACATGAGAGGTACCTAGTGTAAGACCTATTAAAGCCAAAGCAACAGGTAGCCTGTGTTCTCTCCGATTTCACTTACAGCTTGGGTCATTCAGCAGCCATGCTTTAATTTGCTGCTGTCAATGCAGACAGCATTTTTCCCCAGGCTCATAAATGTTACCTAAGTGAGTTTCCAACAGAAGTCTGCTTGGACATTAGGATGTTTAACTAGCAATATAAAACTAATCCTTGCCCCTCTTTCACGGTTCATCACATCATTTACAAGCTTGTTTGCACTGTCAGTTTCAGGCAGCCTTAGTGAAGTCTGGGAACAGCCATCTTCCAGTGCTGGCATTACCAATGCGATCAAAGTGTCTACTGTAGACCGAGCCACTAACCCCAAGTAGCAAACAGCACTTCCGAACTTTCTCTTTCCTTGCTGGTCAAGACAGCAGAACACCAAATCTTGTCTTTTCAGAAACTACAGCGTGGATCAACAGCTGAGCAAAGAAAGAAAAGCACAACTGACAATTACACAGTTGTGAAGTGGACCATGACTCCCCATTGACTTAATTATTTCTGAAGCCAAATAACTCACTATTTCTTACCAAACCCCACCATGCCACTTTCTGGGGTTTTCAGGGAGTGGGGTATGGGGGGGGGGGGGGGGGGGGGGGGTGCGTACATAGCATATGGCTTTTTTTTTTTTAGCTAGACTTGGCACACACAGAGGTATATCAGCCTTTATTCTGACAAATAGCAAACCATGTCCTTTTTCACTCATAACCCTTGACCCTCAACATGACTTCCTTCTCCATAAAGCCTGAATCTGGGTGCTCCAGTGACTCCGAGAGCAAAATCCACCTGCGTCAACCTAAAACAGATTACATTCAAGTTCTGCCAACAGGGAAGGACACTTGTGGGATAGCAAAGTTCACTGTGCCAGGCTGCTTTGCCTTTCAAATACCTCCCCCTTCCAGATCTGAACACAACAGTAATCAAGCAGATTCCAGTGTGAAAGCTCATTTTATCGTACAAGGAGTTTTATATGCCTACCAAGTTAGGGACAGCTTCCTGAAAACTGGGAAGAGTTGCATAAAAAGTCTTACTTACAAATTAATTAACCAGTTAAGACCTGTGATAAAGGCAAAAGACCAGTTAGATTAATAAATCAATTATCTTCACTAGACATTACCTGTTAGGAAGCTACAAGTTACAATAAGCCACACTATGTGATGACTCGACAAAGTAATTCTCTCCTTACAACAGAATTTATGAAGAAACTGGAGCAATGAAGTGTGATGGTGTCATTGCTCCTTTTTCTACCCACAAATAATTAGTTGAATGCTTTGGGTTTCTTTTTTTTTTTTTTAAATAAAATGTTTGAGCTGGAGGCAGTCTCTGGAGATGATTAAGCAGTATTAAAGGCACTATTAAGAGACTGAGCTCATCTTAAGCTGCACCTACCACAAGCGTCTGGTTTGCAGATAACCTTTGATTCATTACCATGGCAGCAAAGAGTGAACCATGTCCCTGCAGTGTGACAACAAGTAAACCACAAACCCACAGTGTAACCAAACACAGAAAGCAAATTTTCACCTTGTTAAGAGTCAACATTTTTATCAAGGTCAAAGTTTAGCAACCACTACCCATTGTAACTAATTGCACAGTACACATGTATTAAGCCAAGTATATAGTGGGATTCAATCCCTCAGTTACAGAAGCTTAGCTTGATCTGTGAGTTAAAAACCACAGGAACAGAGAAAGCAGGGAGCAAGTGTTGGCCTCTGCAGAAAAGTATCTGGGGGCCCTGGTGAATAACAACTTGGACATGAGTCAGCTGTGTGCCCTTGCAGCGATGAAGGCCAACTGCCTACTGGACCGGATTAGTAAGAACATAGTCAGCAGGTCAAAGGAAGTGATTACTTCCCCCTTTCTGGATTCGTCAAGCCCCATGTGGAGTACTCTGTCTAGTCTTGGCCCCCCCAATACAAAACAGTGGTTGCCAAGCCTCTTGCAGTGACTAAGGGTGACAAAAAATTCCAGACTTCCAAAATGAAGCAAACATACAGCTGAAGTATGACACTTTTTTCAGAAAACCTTCTCTCCATCTGTAAACTCAGCCCATCAGTTCAGTCTCCAGAGGCTATTCTGGCACCGTATGTAATTCTATCCAAGAAGAGCATCCTATGAGTTTTTCCTGTTCAGCAAGATGATCTTCATTATCTTTTAAGCAATTCCTTAAGTATTCAGGGCATTTTTAGTCACTTGGGATAGCAGGTAACTGCAAAAGTAGTCGTCCTTTAATTGCATTCACACCCCATATGGTTAGCTTCCAAGGCAACAGGAGTAGAGTCAGGACTCACAGCCCATCTCGGTGTTTAGCAGGGACTTGTGGGACAAACTATATGCGTTCAGTACAGCACACACTGGTGACATACTAACCAAAACCACCTGCTATCCTATCAACTTCATACAGAGAAACTTACTGGGCTGTCTTGCAGCTACTATACCTGTGACAGACTACACCACACAGGTGAGCATGTTTCAATGCACAAAGTCTGTTGCAATACTGTCTTCAGCTGCTGAAGGTGCCCCATCCTGATACAAAAGGCTCATTTTCTTTCCTTGGTTCACCCTTGCATCCTAAGATGCACTCACACAAACAAATGGAGAGAAGCAGCATTATCAACAAATGTATAACCAAAGAGAGACCTATTCTCTGGCTAGACTATTACTTTCATTTATCAGCAAAAAATCCACTGAAAAAAATTCAGAAAAACTTCTGACTTAATAGGAAATTTCACAGCTGAATACATTTCTGAGACACAGCAATTAAAGGCAAAAACATGAGTGAGGGAGGATACTGATGAAGAACATGAACTTGAAGCAGTACAGAAATAAACCTGAAACTTACTTCCCTTCCAGGACATTCTTTACCTTGTAATCTCATGTGCAGAATTTGCACAAGACCCCGAGATGCAACTAGGTTTCACTTCACAATAAAACCATGCCTCTTCAGATTTCACAAAGGCTAAAAAGGAAGCCTAAGTTCTCTTGAAAAAGTTTAACTTGAGCTCAAATTAGAATTTCACCTGTGTTTTTTTCAAAGGTTTGCAATTTGGAAAAGAAAAGGGTGTTTCAGTTTGGTCTAAGCAACATGCAGTGTTGTCTCACATAGGGAAAAGCAGGGAAAAGCTATGCTCAAAGAGACAAAATGCACTTGAAAGGGTGCAGCAGCACTGAATCATGATGGTCATATCATTTTATATTCCACTACAGCTTATAACTGACCGCACAAATGAAAAATACTCAATAGTTATGCCAGGCAATCACAGACCTAATGAGGGCAGCAGTATTGACCACATACCCAGCAGTAACTGTCAGCTTTCTTTTGTAACTACCTGTACAGGCCTACAGGGAAAGATACCATAACTTCGTCCTGATATTTATTGTTTTAACTGAAGATAAATAAAACATACTATAGGTAGTTATAGCAATTAGTCCCACATGTTCACTTAACATTTTGTTAACAAAAAGCACTTCAATAACAGCAAAGCAATTCACCAGGGGAAACCCACAAAAAGCTACCTTTGATACTTTTTGTCTAAGTATAAGACTTAAGTTTGGGGACTACGTAGGGGAAATCCAAAGAGCAGGGCAAACAGCTCACCTGTATGAATGTACCAACTACTCAGAGTTAAATACATTTTACACTTAGGTTGAATTCCATCTTTTACCCCTTGACCAGCTGACTTCAAATGGTGACTGTCTGGAATTCCAGCCTTACAGAAGAGCTGGCCGTGCTGGCCTGCAAGTCTGTATAAATACCCAGAACTTTTCATTCATCTGCATTTGCAAAACAAGTGTGTGCTTATGCTGGTATTAGACTCCAACATACATGAAAAAATTATCTGAGAGGCCATATTATCCTGTTACTTTATTTATGGGAGCATTCAGTATTGAAGACAGCTATTTGACAGCTTTCAAAGATTCAAGAACATGACTACTGGAGAGCCAGATTATATTTTAATTATTTCGTTATATTAATCAGGGTGAGAGACAAGCTCTTTAATAGAACTGAAACTATCCTGAGATAGATGAGTGCTATCCAGATGCACTGTAGTCCTCAATCACTATTCTCTTTAGCCTCACTTGTTTAGTGCTCTAGTCAAGCACAGCAGGACTTCAATGACAGCCTTTAAAATGGGCTTTTGTGGAGACACATACCAGCTTCCTACTTGGTCAGTTCTGGGTTTTTTTTTTCTTCTTTTCAGTTTGCACGAACTATTGCAGTATCTTCAGAAAATATCAGGTATGCCAATAAGTCTAAATCACCTGTCATTCCAAATACACCTGTTAAATGCAGACATGTAGAAAATACAAAGCTCAGTAAAAATCCTTCAGACTCAAAGTAACAAAGGGAAAGGGAGGGGTTATTGAAAAGCCCTAAATAGAGGGCTCTTGTTTAGGACTTGTTAATTAAGTCAGTCAAGCATGGACACCAATGTCTGATCTTTCAAAATGAGATTTCCATCTCCAAGGAAAGAAAAAACCCCCACCTTTTGTGTTGGAGTGTGCTATTATTGATACAATTAAACTTGCAAGAAATGCAAAGATGGAATTTGTGATAGGGAATGGATGGTTTCCTGACCTACATCAACCAACATGCATGAAGGGGCAGAGAATCTTGTCATATGCAAATTGTGTGTAGGAAGCTTAGAAGAATTTTGTTTCACTTATTTCCCTGCATCTTCTAAAAAAAGATTTATTACTGTGTGGTATAAATGGATTTTATGCAATATTTTTATCTGGATTAGCAGCAACTTGGCAAACTGGAGTTAGGGCAACTTCAAGGTATGTAACTTAAAAAAGTGTCCTCCCACTTTTTGCAAAGCTTGGCATATCTATGCCTGGGCACAAAATGGTAAGTGCCCAGCTTCCCAGACTCTTGTCTAAAGGATCCAGATACTAACACAGTGAGCTCTCATATAAATTGCATTAAGTATAGCACTTAATGTGGTCATTTCAGATTCAAGTTGACTTGCATATCCCCCAGGTGAGGTGTTTTATTTTTTCCTCTTTACTGAAAGTCTTCTCAGGAACAGGAAGACATGAATTGTATGTATTCAAATTAAGATGCTATCTGACTATAAACATTATGCTGTGAACTGGAATAAAACATCAACAGCAGAAAAAAACCGCTAATACCTTTTGACTCCATGTGGTTTCATAAGGCAGCTTTTCCTTCTAATGCAAGTCAGGACTATTTCGGAGGATACTTGTCTAATGATGCTGGAGTGGGTCCAAAGCAGCTCCAAACACTTTCAGGACATCCATTAGCCTACTAGTACATAATCAGACTCTGGTCTACCATAGCTTCTTTAAACCAACATCTCAGTAGTGCACCGACATCAGTTCCTTCAACTCCAGAACATTAGCATTTAAAAAAACACAAATCCCCAAAATACTGCTAAAAGTGTCGGCCAGGGGATGGGTGGGGGGAGAGAAGGGGACAGGCAGAGAGAAGTCCAGAATCAAATTTAGTGCCAACTGCAATTGCTGATGTCAAGAGAACCTGAATTGCAGCAGAAGCCCTTCTGCTGAAGTTACTAGGCAGCCTAGCAGAAGAGGAACAGACAGTTCAGTAAGAGAGCGCTGAAAGTCAAAGGTGCAGCGAGCATCTATAGCATCCGTTCATCTCCATCTGTGTCTCCCCACTCCCACGGCTTTGTCTTTAGACACAAAAGGCTGATGACTTTTCCAAACAAAGGCTTGCAAAGTTCTGAAGTTCTGAATCGTCTTCAGACAAGATTGTTTATATTCTTGCAAGAGCAACACTTTTATCTGAAACTTCCATCACAAGAGGAGCCAATGTCACTACTTGCTCTGGTTATTCAGTTGCAGTTTCAGTTGTTTTCTACTTTAAGCTGACACCTTGTGTTCTGGGATCTTGACAGCAGTTTCTTATACACACACACACACACACTTGAAGAGAACTGATTTTCTTAGTTACTTCAAAATTACTGAGTTATTTGCCAATGCAGTAACCCAACTACTTACTGTATGATCAACACTTTTAGATACAAGTATCTACCAGGCATTTTATTTCACATAGATACCCATGGGGTCAATTACACTTGCTGTGCAAATCATGCACTCAAGCCTGATCAGTGACACTAGAAATTCAAGTACCATTGGCTTTCTAGATGAATCTTTTGATGGACTAGGGGACAGCTATGCAGCTATTCAATCCGTATACAGATACAATCTTAAACAGATGGTGAAACTTGGATGTGATTTCATAGTAACACATTTGAAAGTGACAATTCTCAATCTCCCACTTGGTCTCAAAACTGCGTCTTTTGGATACCCTACAACATTCAGCTAAGGAGCATCAACATCCAAACTAGCCAGATTCCTCCTGCTATTAGGACACACCAGAAGCTGGGGAGCTTTCTATACAATTGTCACCTTTGGTTTACTTAAAATGGTTTCAGAAAACAGGAAAGTCAGTCACTGCTTTGGCAGAGAATACTATTTTTTTGTTGATTGGTGACACTACTTTATTATGCTAGAGGCATAGAGCTCATTTCTGCCGTCAGGAGGTCAAGATACTTTGTCATAAAATTCCACTACTGAACATGCTACCTCAACCAGCTATCCTGCCTCAAGTAAGCAATAGGCAAGTAGTCTAAATGATGCCACCTTCTTGTATAAGCAGAGGACTGTTTCCTCCAAGCTGTTACGGTCCATTCCACGTTTGCTGTTTTTCTTGCTTACTGTATGTCATCTATCACCTGAAAGTAAGGTGATTTGACCATTTGCAATGCTGCATCATCTTCACTTTTCCAGCTATAAAGAGGATAGCTGATGTTGAAAAGCTCCTATTTCCCACTTCGAAAATTTCTCACAGTTAAACACATACATACACACATACATACCACATCCCTCATGGCATTATAAAACATGAAAGAGAAGAAAAAAAAAATTATGCAACATTGAATCTCAATCATTTCCATAGAGTCAAAATTAGTCAACACTGTCCCAAGAAGCCAGAGCAGAAGGATATGAGACAAATATAGTACAACATAGAACCTATTCCCCATCTTAGAAATGCATTAAGTATTTTCTCCTTAATAAAGCCCTAGCTAGGTATATTAGTGGGAAATGTTTAGCCAAGAATATAAAGAGAAAGGAAATGCTAGGGGAGAGACTATTGCCCCTCCCTGTTGGAAAAAATGAGACATGAGATGACTGGGCAAAGAAGGCAGCTATGGATGTAGAAGGAGCAAAGGTGTAGCGAAGGGATGAGAGACAGACAAGCTGCAGAATTAACAGAAACTAAGCAGGGGTTTTTAAGGTGTCTGAGACCTTTTCAATCTGAATTACTTTAATTAATAACCCTGAATGCAATGGAATGAAACACACTATGAATCTGTAAAGCTCCCTTTTAAAGAATACAAATGAGGGCAGGCAGGAGAACTTGCAGGTTCTGGTCTATGTAAAGGCTAGTTCTTCCGATGTACAAAGTCAGAGGACACCAGGGGCTTTGCTAGCTGATCAAATGAACAATCCCACAGTGACAGATTCTGGGAAGTCATCTTTCTGTCCAGACACAAGCCTTGATAATGGTCACACCAACTCTGGAAAACTAGAGACCGCTCAACTTTGCTGCATGTAGATACATGTGCATCATATGACTTAAGGTACCAAGTCCAGCCAGGAAGAATTCCTGATCTCCAGGGCAGGGGGAATTGTAAAGCAGATGGCTTGCCTTTTTAGTTCAAGGTAGTGGGACTTTTAGGACCCAATTTTTTGAGTAGCCAATTTTAGAAGTGCTCAAAGAGCCAACACGAAACACATCCAGACGCATGAGACTTCTTGCCTTACCCAATTATTTGTTACTAATCCAGAGCTTCAGCAATATTCCTGGCCACAGGAAATGGATCCAGCTGACATTAAGTGACACATTAAGTCAAGTGACAAGCATTAGTAACAAAGCATTGTACCTAGAAATGGTGCAAGTCTCCCTCAGGCAACCTTAAGCCTTTTGTCCATTTGCTTAGCCTACCTGGATGAACCCATCTACCACTGATGCTATCCAGGCAGTCTGGATTTTAAAGCTACCTGGATCAATACAAGGATGTTTTATTCACCCATAGCAATTTCTCCCCTTCCTCTCAATTCACGTCAAAGAAGGGAAGAACTTCGTTAATCATGATTAAACTCAGGCAGTTTCAGTTTTTATGTTTAATAGGAGCAGTCACATCAGTAGCTGAAGTCTGGTCTTGAAAGAGCCAATTTATTCAAACAGAAGATAGAAATTCAGTTTTCATCTACCATACTTGACAAGGAATTCAGCTTCTGTCACAAATAGTACCTAAAAGTAATTATTCCAAAATTACTATAGCAGTTCAGAAAAGTTACGTAGATCTGTGGACTCTTTTTTTCTTACTACTACAATATACTACGGTGACAGGAGAGAGAGCACACTTAATCTTTTAGTAGGTGTGTGTCTCTCCGATGACCAGCCAGCAGGCAACTGGTAAGACTGAAACATGTTTTGTTAGTACACTGCTGCATTGCACATAACCTAATATTTCATGTAGCCATAAATCAGCAAGAAAAACTTCACTTTCTGAAGTTAGTTATGAGCTGAATGGTGTAAACATACAAATACTGGCCCAAAATACTTTGCTGTCAACTAAGGAGCTGTTAAAGCACAGAATATCTGGTCATACAGAGAACTGTAAGAAACTTCGTAATAGGACAGCAAGATGAAGTGTCAGGAAGATTGAAACTGCAGACAGAGCAACCCTAGAGACAGGATCTAATGCAGCAAGGCTTCAGAGAACCAAGACAGTAACTGACAAATAACATTGAACATTGGGAAAAGGACAAGTGACAAAAAAAGCCAACTGAATCCTTTATAGCATCTCTTAACACTTTGCTTACGATTCTTAAGTGATACAGCCAATTATTTTCATATAGATGCAAAAATGAAGTTACTTCCCAGCATTTAGACTGAAGTCACATGGCACTGGATTGGAACCAGAGGCAGAACTGACAGTCAAGAATTTAGTCAAAGACATATATCAAGTTACATTAAGGGCAGTCAGAGTATCTGATACACTGTCACAGGCATCATAAAAACTCAGAACCCCCTAAAGTAAGGTTTTACTAGAACAGGAACAAATTCAGGTGTGGTGCAAGAGCAAATACTTAAACTTCTTCCTCTGGCAATCAGCATTAAAAAAGTTATTTCCTGTAAACCTGTGTTAGATTATAATTCTAATTTATTCCAGTGGAAGAGTACATTTTAAGTTGGAATATAATAAATCTATGGCTAAACTCAGTGAAGTTAAAGTAACTTTTTAATATACTTGGCATACTCTTGGCATTCTGTGTGTAGCCCTGCCCAGTAAATTCAAATTCATCTACGCTGGTGAGCAAGCTGGCATCTACTTTGTCTCCAACTTGGTCTCAAAATAGTGGGCTAAATTCCAATTGTATAGTCTTGATTACTAGTCACACAAAGGGTAGAAGAATCACAGCTTGACTTGTAGGCTCCTATGTATTTTCTACTGGCAATTGAAGGATCTCGATTTAGATACAGCATAAAATCAACTCATGTAAGATCACAAAACAGGAAGATGACAAGACGAGGAAAAGCTGCACTGAGGGGTTGTCAGTGCAGATAAAAATGGCTAACACATCTCTACTTGGATTTCACATTGTTTGAATAATTATTACTAAGATTCACAATCCATTTTTCATGCATTTTCATTCAGTATCCTTCAGCTAAGGGTATTAAGCTAATTACCAAGAACAATGCCATACTTTTCAATACATACAGAAACATCAAATCTTGACTTTCTGTCAGAAAGGAACTCTGAGGTTTATTAGAACTTTGAACCAGTATTTTGACAGGTAGGCTCTTTCACAAGTCCAGTTTTTGGCAAAGGATCAAATCATAGGCCTCTACTTTTCAAATCAGCCAGTGATACTGGAAGCAGAGAGCTGAACAGCATAACCTAAAAGTTGCCTAAACTTCAGGAGCCAAAGTTGTCATAGAAAGCACTCTCCACCATTAGGTCCTTTCACCGACTTTCTTAGCGAAGTCACTCCTGCCTAGCAATTTTTCACTGCTTACAAGTACTTTCAAAATAGACCATCTCAGTTACACAGCAAGACAAAAAAAAGAATGAAGGTTGGTAGGTTTTAATACCACCGAATTTTCTAAGCCATCTACCTCCACAGGGGAATAAACCAAAAGTTTTATTACATGTTATCCTGCTGAGATTCAACCACTCTTCGGCTTTTGCTTTTTACTAGTTGTCACCACCTGAACAGTTTACCGTAACTTTGATGTATCTTTTTAGCTCTTCATTAGAACATCACTATCTTTAACCACCTTCACAACAACTGGCCAGGTCATTTATGTAAGTCTTTCCACACCAAGCAGGTTCTTCTAAGTTTCCCCAGTATTCCAGATATCTACACCACCAGGTAACACAGCTTTGAAACACCACTAAAAAATGCAGGCTAGGTTGATTCATCTCCAACTTAATGTTTTGATGACAGTGGTAAGACGTGTTATACGTGTAAGCAGCAATGAAGCATTACCTCTGCTATTGCAAAGAAATGTGTTTCCAAAAGCCAAACCCAGTCTTCCAATACTCTGGACATGTACCACAAGTGGACAAAAACCCCCAGGCCACCTCCCAATAGGCAACTGAGCAGTTAAGAACCACCAAGACCATTTGGGTTTTTTTTGCCTGGAGCTTCAGCTCTAGCTCTCCCAGTCATCTCTGAAATGACTTAAGTTGTTCAAAAAAATTTCATCTGCTCTGTTACTACAGCACTCACATGCAGAGCCTTCAAACAACACAGTGGTTCAGATAGCATCACTTCAGGTCTGTGGCATCAAAGAAGTTACTATACTGTATTTTAAGTGCTTATCAATACAACACCACAGCATTCTTGCACCTGAATTTGTATCACTCTGAGAAGGAAACAGCAGTAACACTGCCAGAACGCAGCTGAAGTTAAGAACGCTGAAGGTGAAAAACTTCCCTCCACTCTTCGTGAATTATCACACCTTTTTACTGGGCTTTCCTTGAGCTGGACACCCAATACATTAGATCATTTTGTGACCTAACAGCAGCAGTCCTTCAATAATATCTTGTTAAGTGTTTCCCTTCATTTACTTAGTACATTTTCTTAGTTTTCCTTTGTATTACATCCACAAACATTCTGGACTTAGACCAAACACGAAATCTTGTATTTTCTATAATTAGACTAGCTTGAGAATTTAAAGATACTTGAGCAGAGGACAATTGCATTTATCAAAGCTAGGGACATTAATTACTACTCTTCCCCTCCATTCCTACCTCCCTCAACAGCGATTTTGGGTATTCAGCTTACCTAAGTGCTGGATTTTCACGAAGTACTATATGCCCCCTGTTAAATAAAACAAATGTTGAAAGGTTATCTCATTTCAGCATCCAGCACCACAGATATTCAAAAGTGGTATGTTAGGAAAAACCCACATGCTCTGCATATACAACCAGCAAGGAAGAAACATATCACAAGTCAGTGGATACATTTTCCATACCTTAAGCAATCTTAAATCTAAACAACATATGAAAAGTTTTTATTTTGAATTTTTTATTCAAAACAAAATACAAATACAAACATTTGAAAATGTACAAAAATAAAAAAGGGCATTTTCTACACCTTAAAAAAGCAGATCAAACTTACTTCTATATGTGCAATCCATTCTGTGGGAAGTCCTAGTCAGCAGACATTTTTCTGTTCTCTTCAGAGCATTCTATGCCAAATCCCCTCCCCCAAAATCCAGCCACACTTGCAACTACATGCAACATTTCAAAAAACCTGGCACAGTAAATGTCCCTGAACAAATCACAAGAAACCATTTCTCACAGGTAATAAACATGGTAATATATTTCCCTAATGACTTTAGGGCAAACTATGTGCTGATAGGTAGTTTGCAATTCAAGCTTTCTGTAGTTTGTTGATACATAACTTGAGCAACACAGTTGGACTACATGGGTTTTTAAGCTATTTTTACAAATTCAAAAAAGCAATTATATCTTTGTTGATGGCATTCTTCCTTCCTCCCTCCTTCCCCCAAAGTTTCAATTCTTCAAACAAAAAAATATCTGCAGATAAGAATAAAAAGGAGCACAAGAGGTCTGAACACAAAGTAATTGTTTCTTACATCATCTGCCAACATAATAGGAACTGAAATGATCACCTGCTCAGTATCACATTTTGTACTAATGAATGTAGTGGAAGCATTATGACAGTAACACTGTTTGGAACCACCCTATACTCTATATCCAAAGATTTTCTGTATGAAGTTTTGCTCAGTGATATTGATAAAATTATCTCAAGCAGTATAGTTCATCTCAACATTCTGTTTCCCTTAAACTTTGGCCCAGACACTGGTTTTTTTTCATGTTCTAGCAGTAGATTTTTTTTGGAACTGCAGTAATGCAAGGATAGGTGAGGCAATGCTTGTGGAAGGAGGTAGCTGCTTAAAGTGACATTATTGGAAAATACATTTTCAGGGCACAAGCCCTTTTTTAGGTCTCAAACACAGCAGGAGGTTTTGAAATTGAAAACAGTTGCTCAATTTACATAAATGTGCTCAGTCCCTAAGAGAAAAGCAAGTTGACAGTGGTTCAGTGAAAGCTCCCGAGAAACAGGTTCTCTCCAACCTCTTTGTTTGCCATTCCTTCAGCTGTCAACTTCATCCACGTAACAGAAAGTTGCTTAGCAAGAGAACAGTTAATGTCTACTTGCACAGTGTCGAGAACATTGGCACCTAAGCCATAATCTTCTAGCTGCTACCTGTAACAAACCACAAAACATTTACCTAGCCCTCTTGTGGATAGGGATCTCATTAACTTTTACTATGATGGAGATGAATGCAGGTGGAAGACAGATTTTATAACTGCATCCTGCCTGCCGCACACCTAACTGTACTAGCTTTCAATTCTATTGCTTCTACAACTATGACTCTTCCTTCTGAAAAATGCAATCATCTGCAGAGAACACACTAATACCACAGAAGTAATGTTTAATTCTGTATCAATAGATAGGTATTTTGTCTTAAGGTCATCTGACTGAAAATCATTATTCTGTACTGATGTGTACAGAATGCACATACGTTGTTTAAGTTTCTCCAGCAAATCTTAGCCAGTGTCATATTTCCTGCTGTCTTAAAATATTTTAAGATTGCCCTGTGAGTTCATTTCAGCACTAATAGATTATATACATGTTTTTACCTGCTATTTATTTTTTACTCCAAAGGAAAACTTATTTTTCTAAAAAGATCCTGAGTGTATTTTTCAACCACTACCCCACAGTCATAAAACTTAATGTGGAATACTGTTAGCACTGCTAACATCAGGATGTTCTCCAGTTATTTCACACTACTGGTTAAGATTAAAGGACAGTGCTGAAAAGTACTTGAAATCTACTGAAGCTTTCCTTTTCCTGCTAAGACGTAAGAACACAGCATAGAGAGTTTTATTGCAAACTGAGAAGAAACCAAAAGAATGTGAAATGTATTTTTTATCAAACAAGACGAACTCTACAACACCTAAAGTGGGAGTCATACTTGGAAAAGTGGCTAAACAGCAATTTGTAGGTAAGATGCAGCTACACATAAGACATTTTCAGCAAGTTTTGTCTGTCTGGTCATCTATTTCCTGCAACTAAGTCTTATAGACCTACCATGAAACTACAACCGGCAAGTAAATCAACTGACAGCCAGGATCAGTATAAAACAAAGTTTTTCATGTAAGGAAATTGCTTCATTTTTAACAAGGTGGGAAGTCACATAACATACATTATGAAACAGCAAGTCAGTATCTGAGAGGTAGTCTAGTTGCTCATTTGACTGGGAGAGGTAGAGCTAGTTGAGAAATCAATAGCTAAGGCCAGTCAAAAAATGATAATTATCCCAAGTTTTCCAAGATGCAATAAAAAGACTCTCAGCCTGAGGCTGCTTATGTCATCAGGGATTCAGTTGTCTTGCTCATATTTACTCACTTTTACATAGGTAAAGTTATTGTAAAATACCCATTCAGGGAGAGAATGCTCCCAGAAATAACCAGAGAAACAGCTTCACTACATTTTGGCACGTGTCAACCAATTAATCTAATTTATACATCTTATGACTATGAAGGTTAATAAAGCTAAATGGCTCTCCTCTTTTGGCAGGCTGATATAACTACAAAAACAAATACATACCAAAGACTAGAAGCAAGTCAAGTCTCAGATTCCATAGAGTTTACCTATATAAAATTCTCCATGCAATTTCTTCCCACAGGAAAAAAGACCAATTATTTTAGAGATGAAAGCCAACAAGACATATTGGTCATACAGTCAACAAGTATTAAAACCCTTGTATCTTAAAAGTTAAGAAGTCTGGGTACATAATCATACGTAATGCTCCCTTGGATTGATGTAGACTCTTCCAGGGCCTGAATTTTGCGGCTGTCTGCTGCTCCAATTTTTGTAATATGTTTGCTGATAAACAGGATACATATGCTGAAGTCCTTCTTCTTCCTGTGGCTCTTCAGCCTCAAAAGTAAGTTGCCTTCCATTCATAGCTTTCTAAACACACACAAGTAGTAATCAGTTTCATAGGTCATGTATAGAACCTGCAATTCCTATTCTTGTTAAAGCTTTAAGCAAAATAGAAGGTGCACGACCTCCAAAACAGTCCTATGAATCAAGAAACATGAACTTAAAAATTCTAATCACTAACAGACATGACAGAAGTGTTAGTAACTACTCAGAGTTAACCTCAAACTTTCGTTTCTAAGGAAGTTAGATTTTAAGGCTGAATAAATCTAAAAAGCAAACCACAAACTACGAAGAAGTCCATCAGCACTTCTGTGATTTGTTATTTTATTCAACTAAAAGTTCAAAGCTCTAGTGTTTATGTATTTAAATTAGTCAGCAAAACTAGCTAGGAAATACAGGATATTAAAATGACATTGACTCTTTGCACTTCATGGATAGCAAACCCACACATCCAAGTTATTGACTAGGATGGACAAATGCTTTGCTCTTCATGAAAAAACATCCTTAGAAGCTTATTTTAAGGAACAAGATGAAATCAAAGTTAGAATCAGGAATTCAAGCCATCTTCATATTTACCATGTGCTGCAAGTTTCCAGCATCTTTCTCTCTGTAATGGTTTTGCAAACCAATACGTTCTTTCTGGAAGAAGGAAAGTTATAGTGGAAACAAGTCAAATTCAACATTGCAGAACAGGCTTGGTTTATACAAAAGTGCTAGTCATCACAAAATACACTTTGCCTTGTGAAGTGTCCTAACCAGCTACCATTTAGAATACTTCTTACATGCTAATCTCTGGCAGAAAAAAGACGCTATTGTCAATTTAGGAAGTGTTATTTACACATTTGATTTTGACTTTAAGCATAAGCATGTTTGAGAAAGATTAAAAAGCTTTTTCATTTTAACACGACATTCATTTTAGATAAGCCACAGGTTAAAAACAAAGTAAAATCCAAAATCAGTTATACAGTATAAATGCTGAGTCTGATATTGCACAAAAGTATTTAATTGAAAAAGAATTCATTTGTACACTACTCAGAGTAGAAGGGAGTACGTTTCTATTTCTTCATTTGATAAAATTAATCAAAGTACTTCCTATGGAAAAATTTAAAACTTCTAATGAGACTATACAAAATAAAGAAAACACTTTTCAGTAAAATTAAGCTCATTCTTTACAACTTCTCTACAAAAGTAGCAAGGAAAACACCCCCAAACATGTATCACATGAACACCCTAATATCTCAGTGTCAACTGTAGGTTTGCGTCTACTGTTTGGCATGGTTTGCTAATACAAGCACAGCCATATACAGCAGTAAGTTCTGCAACTCAAAAAGGAGTCTGTTGCTTGAGTCATTAAATCCATTAGTCCTCTGGAACATAAGCTATGTTAGAATAGGGGAAAACCCCCAACTTACCAGCCAGCTGGGTGCTGCTACCCGATTCCCTCTCCTATTTACAAAAGTAGTCTTAGAAAGTCACTTTATTTTGCAGTTATTTGCCCTTCGTTGGTTCCTAAAGAACAGTCCTACCACCAAGATCAATATAGTCATACAGACTGCTTAACACTGAGTTTAAAAACTCAGTAGCACCACATAGCTATTGAAGTAACAATAAAGTCTTAAAGCTGACAGTGATCCAGTGATCAAAGCGTTTGAGAGGTGTCTCTCCCACCTAAGTCTTCAGTCAGGTCTCCCAGAAACTCCATAATAAAAACAGAGGTTCTCAGGTAGCAGACGGTCACTGTTCTCCGCCCTACCCATAACGCTTACATTTTCCTAAGAAAACTGTTCCTGTATGTACTGTGTCTCTGACAGCTTTATGAGCTAATACACTGAGCCACAACACACATAAGCAAACACCAACATTCCCAACAGTGTGACTGTGCTTTGGCCTGACAGAAGTGCTTGTGTTTGCCCTCGATTTGAGAGAAAAAAGCGTATCAGTAAAATTAAAAGTACCTAAAAGATGTACATAATGCAGATGTTACTCCTGTCCATTAGAATATATGGGTTAAAGACTGAAAATAATGCCTTAGAAAGATTCTCTAGCTTGTCAACTATATTACTTCTGGAACAGTTGGTCATTATTAGCACTCCTGATACTGTAAGGAGAACATAGTTTTGGCTTATTTAGTATACATTTTACATATTAATGGCAACCAAAACCATAGTCAAGTACACAAATGCTTCATAACCAGCTAGGCTGAAATCATCTAACTTTAAGAAATAATACCAGATGGATATCTTGCCCATTGTATACACCTGAAGGAAGATGAGCTACATGTAGCCTATCTATACTTAACAACGTATGGTTAACATGCACCTATAGAGGAAGTAACATTCATTGGTAGATTCTGTTGTTAGACAACCAGCTCTAGTGGCATATAGAATCAGCACACTTACTGTGCTCTTGGAAGCAAGCTAGGAAAACATGGCAGAAAGGAACTTCTGCCAAAGTTCACCCAGACATTTGGTTGAGGTAGAACGACCCATACCTCTGTCTTGCCTTAACAGTGTTTGGAAATACTATTCAAAAGCAGCTTGGACCACAAATAATTTTCCCAGTCAACCTAGTATCTTCTATGTTCTTCTATTAGCAAGCTTTTCTAATACATAACATAAAAAACTCATTTCTGCAAATAAGTTTTTTTTGTTTGGTTTTGGGTTTGTTTTTTTGGTCTTAGCCAAAGGAGAGCAAGTAGATTTCTGTTCTTCAAAATGGTCCTTCACTTGGTACAAAGAACACCATGTCCTTCAATATTTCTTTCAGAATGGCCAATTGTTTCCTTCAGTCACTACTCATGTACCAATCACAGTAAATGTTGTTGAAGTGCCCTGCATACCTTCTGATATTCTCAGTGCTTAAAGTGGAAATTTGGTCCAACCTCAAAAGGCAGACTACTGCTAAATTCAGCAACTGCCATTTGACAAGAAAAGATGTTTATCTGAGCACTTCACCACACTGATCCAACTGGAGACAAGAAGCATCTAGATTTTGCTCAGGTCTCACCCTCGCAGGATCTTGGGACTTTCACTGCTTGACTCATGACTTACCAGCAGCATTTCTCAACTAAGAAGTTGTTTCCCCACTGCAATTTAAAGCTTACTCTGTAAAGCTCAAGACCTCCAATCCATTCTCCTCCCTCAGTCATCTTCTTTCTAAATAAAAAAAAAAAATCAACCCTCTACCAACCTCTGGTAATGTTTTGGAAGAGATAGGCAAAATTGGAAAAAAAAAATTTCCTGTTTATGCTGTATAAAGAAAGTAAGTAAAAGAAGTTTGCTTTTACAACTAAGTATAACTGGGTAACGTACAACTAAGTATATCTGGGTCAAGTACAGGGAGCCTTCAATGACTAGGTATCAGATTCATTCAGAAAACAGAAAATTCTCCAGCTTAATACTGCTTCTTTTAGCTCCAGTCTGTCACTAGCCAGTTTCACAGCTTGACCATTCCTTTGCCATCAGCAACCTCAAGGTGACCAAGTAGGCAAAAAAGCTGAAATAACATTACAGCAGCTGAAAACAGGCCTAGGTATAACCAAAGGGATCAAACCTGTCCCTTGAGGTTATGTAGTCACCGGTCTAAGAGATATCAGAGTGATGACTTGAAAGGTGAAGCTTTATGGACAAGCAGAACACACTCTTAACACTTATAAAACTATATGACAAAATGGAAGACAGTGGTGCCTGTAATTATCTCAAAAAAGAGAGGGCAATTGCACTGCATTAATAGCAACAGCATGAAGAAAAATCATCGATCAAGGCTAACCATCACATCAAGTAGCGTTAATTTCTGTAACAGGGTTCATATCAGAACAGAATACAAACAGTGCACAGTTCATAATAAACCTACTCAGACTAAGAAGCACTGGATATAATTTTTCCTTCACTACTTAAGTCAAATAGGTCATCACTTCCAACACCTGCCCGCTTACATGAAGTTGCTGAATATTTCTGTGCAATTAGTAGTTACAGCACTGATCAGCTTATATACACATCTTGAACACGCAAAGTCAGTCAGAATTTGGACTGGGCAAAAAAGCCCAGGCCTAGAACTGCCTCACTGACTTTCCCCTAAACAACCAACCAAAGCACAAAACAAGAGCAAAGTACTGTATCCTCAAGAACACAAACAATACAAGAACCTTCCAAACAGATCATACAGCTAAACTAAAACTCAATTAGCTTATTTACAAAACCATTAATTAAAACACAACTTGTCACTTAATGTATTTTTATATACTTGTCTCTAATTCAATTATATCTGGAGACAAAGTTCTACCCATGTTTCTTTGCCCCTTTTTCTGGGCTCTGTCTAATAAATATACTGCACACATTACAGAGAACACACTTGAATGCATATTTTCAAATCCCAAGGAACTCAGTTCTTCGTTAGGCATTCACAGTTTTAAACTATCAAAAGTGGGAGAGAGTATCTAAATGTCAGGCTACTTTTTTCTTCTTAACCTTAGTTTTTACAAAGAAAGCTATACTGCAACTATACATTTGCATTTCTGCAAATAAAGGTATTTTTTTCCAGGGAAGATTTAGCACAACTAAAACCACCTCCTCATGAGTAGAAAACCTTCCTACAATTGAGCCAGCTCACTGTCAGAGGGGCCAGTTTTGATCCTAACCACTTTATCTGTTATTTAAACCTTTTTGGGAAGTAACACTTCACTAAAAATAGCG
Source organism: Gavia stellata (assembly GCF_030936135.1). NCBI lineage: Eukaryota > Metazoa > Chordata > Aves > Gaviiformes > Gaviidae > Gavia > Gavia stellata. The sequence continues at coordinate 120,843,583 of NC_082594.1, forward strand.
TAAACTCACTATTTTTACAGTTACACTCGTGCCTAATGACGCTATGGGGAGAAAACAGAAGAACAACTGTAACTAGCTGTCCCATGCTAGACCTTCAAACAAATGAGACATTACAGACTTGGACTTTTTTCCCCCTCCTGTTCAGTAACAGAAAAAGTTTGAATAAGTAAGAGTTTAAAGCCGCAAAGCCGCATTCAGGACAAACATAAATAAATCTTTTCCTGAATATTAAATGCAATGTCTGAACACACCTACTGGTTAAAACTGCAATGTAAACAGAGATCTGCATGTATTGAATAATACTGTAGTAGATTGATACATTTATGAAATTATCAAGAACCAATACAATTCACAAACATTTCAGAAATAACACTTCGATTCCTGTTTGCTTTAACAAGGTGTTTATTATCCATTTGCCCTGTTCTACCAGTCAGCTCACTTATCCCGTCACACCTCAAATGGCTTTCAGAACTAAAGAACCATACCAGTGATACATCGATGTTCCATTTCAGATATATTGGCATAAATTTTGCATAATAATTCTGTTTCTAAAAATCAGTTTAGCTTCAACAATAACTCTACAGGAGTACTATTTTACTTCAATCTAAAAATTGTGGTGTTATACTAACTTTTTAGACAGAGCTATAGAATATATTGATTATACTGTCAGTTACTTAACACCAAAGATTTGAAACCTCCCTTCCTTTCCAAGTTTTTTTGTCACCATTATGATGGAGTAACTTTGTTACTGAAATAGTCCACTTCCAAACATGCAGTTAATCACCAACCACCTGAGTTAAAGAATGGCAGATTTTAATCATACCAAGCAATGCTATTGAGAATTATGACTTAGGATACAGCTTACACTATGGTATCATCAATCCTGATGAAGTTCTCCCCTCTATGCCACACTTACCTAGTAGTATAGGGGCACAACAGGCTACAGCAATAGCTTTTGCACAACTGCACATTTGTTTATGTTTTGCAATTCCTGCTTTTCCCAACAGCCTCACAGTGGTAGCAACAACACAAAGTAGCTAAGTTGCTGGTCTTACAGCAGAAACCCCACCAATCTCAAGTAATGTTTCATTCTTTTCTCCTCCTTCCCCTTCACTTCTTACTTTTCCACATTCGTTACTTATTTCAAGTTCTGAAGCAATTTTGAATTACTTAACTTTTAACATGACCTGCAAATTCATTTTGAAACAAATTGAAAACTCATATAATGTTTTCTACTTCCCCTTCTCCTCCAAGAGTTCTTTCCACTGTCTTGATAGGCCTATTCTTCCAAGTTTTGTTTGTGATGTTTTCTGCCTTGTAATTCCATTAAAAGGGTTTTTTTCTCCCCACCCTTAAAGTCATAACTGCTTTTGCGCCTCAAGTCTTAGAATGGCAATCTGTAGCTCAGTTCTGAGATTATGCGATTTACTGCTTACCAGGAGACATTGCTCTTTATACCTGAGCTAAGAGCATGAACTCACCACAGAGACAAAACACATGTGGGAAACAAGAACCCTGACACCACCAAAGGCTAATGTTCTCTGATGAAAAAAACCCCACCCTGCTCTAGAATTTCTACCAACCACGGATGTATACATGATTTAGACAAAGACTGGAAACCAGAACAGGAAATTCCAGTGGGTTCATTTATTCAATTAAAACTAGAGACAAAGGAAATGGTCTCACATGGCATGAAAACACAACACCCTTGCTAGAAAGGGGAACTGCACTTTTTACTGCATAGAGCAAAAAAATGATAGAACCAAAATCAGGTTCCGTTAAAGAAAACTGGTGCTGAGCTACAGTGCTTCTATGCAGTATATCTGGGGTTTTGTGCTTTGATACTTACAACAGTTTGCATTGTCTTGCCTTTACATTTTATAGACTCACAGAACGATTTAGGTTGGAAAAGACCCTTAAGAGCACCGAGTCCAACCGTCAAGCTAACGCTGCCAAGCCCACCGCTAAACCGTGTCCCTAAGCGCCGCGCCTACGCGCCTTCTAAATACCTCCAGGGATGGGGACTCCACCACTTCCCCAGGCAGCCTGTTCCAGCGCTTGGTAATTATAAATATTAATCACAAATAATTATTTTACATTATAATTATTAATAATGAAATGCTTGATTTTGCAGTTTCATAAAAGCATTGAGTTCTACTCTAAACATGCCTCTTGTCAAACAGTCCTTTAGAAGCCAACCTCTCTCCAAAATCTTCATCTTACATTTCCACATCCTAATGTAGAAATCCTATTACAAAAGCACCGACTAATAAAAAAAACTTGTGCCTCATTCTAGTCCCTATCAGGTTAATTTTTTTTCCATTATAAGAGCCTTCATCAATATAGATGAGTTTATCTATGCACATTTTGTGCTTCCTTCCACTCAATCTTGTTTTCCTAAACAGCTCCTCCGTCTAAGGCAAATTATAACACTAATGCTTCCTTTTTCATCAAGGAAGAGACATTCCCACCTGTATTAAGACAATTAAGAGAAGACCTAGAAGAGTGCAAAAGAGCCATAATCTATACATGAATCAATATTTCGCTAGGCTGAAGAGTACTGTGGGTGATCTTTTTAAATTTGATCCAGAAATATCATCATTCAGTAAATGGGGTTATAGGCTTTTAACTGTGCTAATACAATGTCACCATCTTTCCTGTTTTGAATAGGAATACAAGTATTACTATTAAAGAGCTTTAGTGTTTGACCAGATTGCTTGGCTAAGTATGTGAGGTATTCTCACAAGTTGCAAGTCTCAAGTCAGTCTTCTCGGGGCTAGAATTACCTGCGGGGCTGCATTTCCCTTCTCCATGTTTATTTCTGTTGCTAGAAAAACCCTATTAATTTCTCCATGTTTTAAGAACTCTATACATTCCTGCATTGCATGATACAAAATAACATTTTTTCCTCTTTTCTTCAGAAGCACCTGTCAAGCTAGACATCATGTCAGTTCTTTCCTTTCACAATGTCAAAGACTGTCCATCTCAGTCACATTTCTAGGCAAGTAAAAAAGTTCTGTTTCTTAGTGATATATTCTTTGAAATACAGTGAAACTAACTAATCATTCAAAAGATGGCCTGAATTAGTTAGTGCCCCCTATCCCACTCCTTTTCTAAATATTATGCAACAGAGGAATTCCTCTTTAAGCCACTGGAATTCTTTCATTGCGCAACTCCTGGATTTGCCTCAAAACTCAGTTGCTAAGAAGAGATCCCTCTATCCTCAAGGAGATAATCTTCAGGCTGCTCACTGCTCTTTCACATTACACGCAAAAAGTAGTTCTGAGTAACAGAATAGTATTTCCATGACAATGATTATTAAAAAAACACCCATACCACAATCGCTTTGTTGCTAAAAACATTGATAAAGATGAACCTACAATCTTCACAGTAAATAAAACTACACTGCCAGTATTTCTTTGTTCCACTTAACATTCCCATGTTTTGGACTTCTGCCTCACTCTTTTAGGGCCATAAGTCAACTGGTTCTTCTCAATTCTTAAGTGATTCACATGAATACATCAATTAGTATATGCAAATACCAGTATAGAGAAATTACGGTGATACTCAGTTACATAGTACTTTTACATACATGTATCTTATTATTTAACATTAGCATGTAAACACTAATGTATATTTAAAGTATAGTTAAAGCTTCTGAGTCTGAAGGAGTAACTAAGATGACATTGGGTATCCAGCATTATCAAATGTCTACAACATTCCCCTTCATTTTAATACCAAACACCCATCTACTCAGATATGGTTAAAATTAGGGAAATATTGACTGCTGGGACACAAACAGGAGAATTACAGCTTATTCAGTTGCATCTGGAATACTTCACAAGTTCCAAAAAAAGCTACTGTGCATGATTTCAACAATAACGGTACAGTTTATGTAAAAATTTGAATATTACATATAACTTACCAGAATCAGCTTAAATTGAATCAATCCACTTTTAACCCTCAGTTATTTTAAGTATGCAGAAGACACCATTTAAGTTCATTCTCCTTTAACTTTACTTTGCACCTTCGTGCAGCCTATCATTTCCACTCAGATTGAATTTGATCATCTATTGCTGTTAACAATACAGCAACACTTCACCTGCATATGTAACCAGAAGCTTACATCTGAACTAGAGACGCTCACCAGCATGACTCTCATTTATGATTAGACAACGCAGTTCAACCAGCATTTGGAACACAAATTACGTGGCCAGCACAGACTTTTAGCCAAACACGACAAGGCATAGTGACAGTCTGCTAACTTGCTGCTTTTACCTATTTACACCTATTCAAGTATTAGTTATTACACCAAAACAATGCAACCTATCACTTCTTCGCTAAAGCTAGTATTTTGATACTTATTTCTTAGTTAAAACAGAAGCTCTTGCTTCAAGCATAACGGAGAGTACATGTCGATTATAGGTAGTATCAGCTAGGAAGACTCTGCCTCCAGCTCCAGTTCTTCTCAGTTTTGGAGTTCCACAGAAGAGAAAAAAGAACAGGTACACTAACAATGTTACACCAACATCCATTATTTTTAAATAAAACATAGTTAACATCTAGCCTAAAAAAGAACTAGATCACTCTCCTCCCTTTCCCAAAGCAACTTAAAACTGTATTTATCCAGCTTGAGGGAAATGAGTATTCTATTCAGTCTGTTTAGGGTCTTTTCTCCATTTACAAAATATATTTAGATAAAACATTTTATTTTATGTTCAAAGACTACAGTCAGCTTCAGCTTTTCTTAGGTCTTAAGTATTCACTAACAGAAGCCACAATAAGCAAAACCAAGAAAGAATCGAAGACAGCAGAGTTCAGAAGAGAAAAACAGTAAGGTATACACTTTATGAGTAGCCCTGTAAAGGATAAATAATTGCATTTTCTTTTGTTCTAATTTTGCCATCTAGCAGTACTACAGATGCACAAATAACAAAATAGTCCATATCTGCTGATTCTGTAGAAAGATAATCTTTTACCATAATTCTTAAAGCATAGGAAGGTATTAGCAGAAGCACAATTGATCAATACTGCGTTTGTTGAGTAGCATAGTGACAGAAGAGTGAGTTACTACATAGTTAGCACAGAAAAGCATTGCTTCTTTTATGTTATTTTAGGTGTTATACCACCTTCAAGGTCAGAAGACAAAAATCTATTACGCTTTTTGCCAACTAGGTGCTTTATACCTTCATAATGTTATAGTCGTCAGGCTGCTACTAAAAGTAGCAATGGATCTCAAAAGTTTCTGGCTTCATTCAGCAACAATATTAGCAAGTATTACTCAATGTAATATTTGTAATCCACAATATTCTTTCTCATTAAAATAATGCATGAAAAGAGAAAAGCTTTTATCAGCAACTCATATTTGGTGAACTTTAGTAACCAGCAATCACATGAAGAAAATCTACAAGAATGTTTTCAGTGTTACTCCATCAAAATCCATCTTTGAAGCTGGGTGACGATTTTTCTCCTAGGGCGTCCCTCTATCAGGAAAAAAAAAAAAGAGGCTTCTATAGGTCCTTAAAGCTGCAAAGGTACACCAGAATATTGGTAAACCAGTATTTGTTATAAAAAATTACCTCAGTCTTACAGTTCAGCACATCAGTGGTTAGAATCACATTATTCACACGAAGTACTGAAGATGGAACAAAAATCCCATTTAGAACAACTACAATCTAATTCTCACTAATACTGATAAGTGACTAAAGTTCTCTTCAGTGTAAGCAGAAACCTAAAAATCAGACTGACTTATTTAATATATATCCAAATTAAAATAAAATCACACTTTAGGGGCTATAGTCAGGATCTATAGTTTTCATGAACAGACTGGTGTTTCAAATGAAGCATAATAATCAATGCTGTTAGCTGAAGCTGTCTCCCATGAACAGGTCCCTTCTGTGGTGCTTAGTGCAAAAGAAGCCTTCTAAATTCACCTTGAGTTTCACAAGCAGTCCAATCCACTGCAAAGCCATATGGTAGCGAAGAAGGGCAGTCCCGTCCTTCCTTGCTCACCGCTTAATTTACCTGTCTCATTTCCTAGAATTAGCTTTACTGTGTATCACCTCTATGATCCTGTTATATCAGACTACACCCACACAAACACTGAAAGCCAGTAAGGAACTTCATTGCCTATTGCTGTCTTGTTTGGACAGCATTACTTTAGATCACATGAAGTGTACTAAAAATTCAAGTACTCATCACAGAATTAGTACAGAGTCTTTTGTTGCTGATAAAGATAAATTGAAGAAAAATTATAAAATCAGAAGTTACATAATTGAAAGCATTCAAAAATAATTTAGTGATCTTCACTGGGAATCAAAACCATACTTTGGTAAATTAGCCACGCCAAACCCCAAATTCCAATATATCCCCACCACTCAAACCTTAACAGCTTAAAAGAATGGCAGTTGTTACTAGCAAGGAAGATGATGATGATGTTTAAGTCACTTCTACATTTGCCAAGTGTATTTGCTCCCTCATATCAAGATTGCTTTATAAAGCTATGTATATTCTCTTGATCACCACAGAATTTAAGCTATAGCTTTTTCTACTTCAAGAGGAGCAGAGTCTGTCAAACACTACTGGAGATATGAAAAGGATCTATCTACCGGTTTCCTGACCTTTAAGGATGACTTTAACACAGGATGTAAGGTGCAGATATCATTTATGCAGGGAAACCTCTTGGTTGTGAATCCACAATCAAAAGACTCCATACAGTACCAGGAAAGCAAAATCAAACTAAATTAACATAATAAAGGAGAAATAATGCTTTTCCTACCTCAATTAAGATATATATAACCACTTACTCACCTGAAGCATAGCTTCTTTCTGTGGTACAGAGAATGCTCTCTCCTCACATGAGGATGGTTTGTGAGTGGGTGGAAGATCAATCCTGCAGTAAAGAATGAAATACGACATGCCATGTTTGGGAAGTCCAACTGAATGGTCAGTTAGATGATATTTTTTATTTAGCTGCCAAATCATCCAACACTCCCACTCAGGGAGACAAACCTTTCAGTCAGCAATGACATATATATGAAATATCGTAATGTTAACACACCCACTCTTGGCAATAATTCAGCCACGCACTTGTAGAAAAGCACCTCCTATAATTTGTCATTTAACCTACAAGGTGTTAAGCAGACTGAACTCTTCACCCCCCCTCCAACTAAGTAAGATCAGGGACTACTGGTATCTGTCATCATTTCTAGTTTATGAGATACAGCTTGAGCAACATTTACTACCACAGCCTTTCTTTGAAAAGCCTTCGAGAAAGCCTTACAATCAATAATTACATGCAAGATTTCTCTACTGTAACTTGCTCAGTGAAAGCAAATGGTTATAAAAGAATTAAAATGTTTAAGACTGTTCATATTAATATGTTTCAGCTACAGAATTTAAAAGTAACAAGAAAAAAGTACTTCTAACTGTATTAGAAATTACTCAGGTGTAAGAAAACACTTGACTCATCTGGCTAGCTCAAGAGATTCATATGCTGAAACTTACTTTATGCTAAATACTTTAAGTTATTTTATTCTACTCCTCATTAAGTATATATAGACATGACAGACATTTTAATTTCTCATTCAGTTTAAGTGTTACTGTATATGGTATGTGTGAAAAGACTTATATTTACAGACATTCAAAGCCATCATAGCTTTTTATGCATGTTCCAAACAGAGTCTAGACATCATCCACTTTAAGTGACAAGATCTTTTCAGACTTCTTTTGTTTGCTTGTTTTTGTTTGACCATATTGGATGCTTAAACAAGTAAACCACATGTCTGCACCAGAGACTTGAAGAAACAACCAACATTCCAGAAAGCACATTAAGTCAGTCATTTCTAAGCACCCATGTCTGTGGGTGCTTGCTTAATTTTACACACATATCAGGATAGATCTTACTGGACTTCCACTTCTGCAAAGCATGGTCAGTTTGCTCTCATGTTAGACCTACAATTATGATAAACTAGTAGTCTGCGGCATCAGTCAAGATGGACGTCTCCCTAGACCTGTGGTTAAACCTATGAGCAGTTTTCTTTCAAAAAAAATTCAGACGAGATACAGAATTATATTATCTCTGAATTCACTCTCAGCTTCCCCATTTCTTTTTCAGAAATGCAGGTGATTTTACATTTTTGTCTACTCTGAAAATACAGCCCTGAAATTATGACAGCTGAACAGCTGCTAAGGAAACTCAGACATTTAAATTCCCGTATAAAAAAAACATGCTTTCTGCATATTGGTTTCAATTAAAAAAAATCCAACACATACTCACACTTTGTCAAGATAGGATGGCCTTTTTTTCCTTGGGGTCAGCAGCACTGTCACAAAGATGGTAATGATAAAAAGAGCAAGGACCGCTCCAATCACAGCCCCTGCTACAGCAACAGAAGATGTCTGCTTAAATGGCACATCTGCAATGTGATAGCATAGATTACATCTTTAAGAAGTTCACATACTTTCAATACTCATAAGCTATTTCAGCATTGCTCTGAGAAATGTTTCTTCCTTCCATGACCAAAGAGAATGTTTTGTCCTGCACTAGCACTCTTGCAGTCTTGGCTCCAGCCACCCAATTAAAAAATTGGTTAAATTTAGAGAGCTCATGAATCATTACTAAAATTTCAAAAAATTTCATTGGCTACTTTTAATAAATACTAGCTGCATGCTTTTATTTTTCGATTTCAAGACAAGATGAAGTTACAGAACACATGCTTTGCACTTACATGAGCAAATGAGGTGTTAATTCAAAAAGCTAAACAACTATGGTTTTATTGGCAATCTTTCTTTAAAGCCACTGAAGTCTGCAGAAGGGAAAAAAGGAAACTTAAAATCAGGGGAAAAAAGAGACACTACCAGGAGCAATGAACATGCAAACTCACTAATACTTTGCTTAGACTTATCAAAGCAATCTCTAAGACCATCTATCATTTCTAGGACTTCGCACTTCAAGCTATGAGAAACAGTCATTTTTATAAAAAAATTAAGAAGAGGAAAGAAAAGCTGGGGTTGTTTTTTTTTTAAAAGCATTTTTGTTTTTTACCTCAGCATTGTCAAATCCAATGTTTAACGACTCTCATACTGAATTAACACATTTGTCAGTCTTTAAATGTCAGCCATTTCATTACACTAGGAATTCAGAAGGTTTTAAGTCTCAAAGCTGTGAAACCTGTTACTGGAGTAATTCACGTTAACTGCACTAAAACTTTGACAGGTAAAATACAGGTAGCACACAGAAATAATGCTCTGATCTACACTGATTACTGGATCAGAAAGGTAACAGCAAAGGAGTTTAAAATCAACACAGCTCTATACTTGTTACATATTTCTAATGCAATTTACTTCAGCTTTTTTTCTTCGGAAATAATCATATGCTGTGTTTATCCAAACACCACACAACCATCCTTCATTTAATCTCTTATCAGAAGAAATTTTAGGAGCCTCTCCAGCCATATATTCTATTCACAGGTCAAAAAACTATAACAACTATCCAATCTGTTTTATTGATTACTCATAATTCTAATGCTGTTCCGCCTGTACGCTGGAAAACTGGGCAAAGGTATCTTTCTCATTCCTCATTTTGAAGAAACAACCCCCAAACCCACCTTACTGCCTATCTGATAAAGGGATTCCTGTCTTCTCACTGCGTATGGAAGACCTGACAGCAATACTCCCCTGATATCACTCGTGGAGATATTTTTAAGTAGATTGAACAAAACTGAAATAAGCATTTTTTGTGGTTTTCTTCAAGTTAAAGAATAAGGTCATAGATGAACACAATTTGCAGGAAACTAATTCACTCCAGAAGACCAACATAACATACCACCTTCCGTGACCATGGTTCTATTTGACAGAACAGCTTCCTTGGCATAAGCTGCACTTGTCTGTCAGATACCAGTCTATATACCTAAGAATCTTAATGCCCATTTTCTCCTGAAGAATGGGCACATGCATCAGCGGAAGGCTTACTTAACCACTGCATTTTAATTGGCTTAAGTACAGTTTACACCAGGTGCCCTCTTGTTTAAGGTGAGAAAGTTGGAGGTAACCAATATACACTGTTAGGTCCAGAAATAATGAAGACACTTAGGTCTTATGATTACATCAGAAGAGTTTCTTGACTGTTTCATACTGTACTGACTTAACATTGCCTTTTTTCCTGGTAAATTCTGCTGAAATGTTGAAACATCATGAAGTAGTATACTTTCCAGGGAAGTTCAGCCATTGAATCCCATTTTGGTTGAGATGACAATAGCCACCCATTTACCTCTGAACGCCAGGAAAAACGGCGATATCCCAGGAAGTGCAGCAACACACAGCAACTGAACTGAAGTTACCACAGGGCTCACTTCATTTGCTTTTTTGAATTGCTTTGGCAGAAGTGTAGGCACAAAAATGCTATTGGTCTAACCAGAGGAACAATCAGCAACTCAGACTACCATGCTGAGCTGAACAAGCCAGAGAACACGAGATGCATAGTGCCAGCTACACAGCATTTTAACAATTGGTTGGTCAGAAATACATGGGAATTGATTCCCTCCAAGAAACATGGTTAAAGCAGAGCTACAGCAACTGAAAATACATTTTTTTTTTTTTTAAATAAAGTGAGTCCTAGTTAGTGTGTCAGCTGTGCTTAAGTGCAACTGTTTGGACTGCAACTATCCCTATTAATCATTCTCAAGGTTCATACTTTTAAAAATAGTTTAAGACACATGGTTTATAAGCTTAGGGTCTCCAAGAGGAAATGCTAAAAAGCCCATCTTAAACAGCTTAAATACTTTGGTTCCTTCTACCCAGCCGCTGGTTTTATTATGCTTTTTCATCTTCAATTTTAAGAATATATCTGTCAAACATTTTTGAACACTACCTATGTTCCAGAATGTAACAAAAAAGTTTATTCACACAACAGCCATTTGTACTTACAATCAATTCTTTTTACAGCAGACATCATGTACAAAACATTGCAACACGCGTAAGTCCTATCCCTATTATCAACTTCAACTCCAAAACATTTCAACTTCTTAACCCATAGGAATTAAATATTTTTTTATTTTTTTTCAAAAATCCAACAGAAAATCCACAGAGACAAAAGCAAGATATCCCATGTGGAGAACAGGTTTATGGTTATGTTCATTTCCAAGTAACACCATCTTTTGAAGATGATATATCAAGTTTATTGGTTTTTTTCCCCAAGAGAGGTATGATCTTGTTATTCCAGAAATAATTTGGATCAGAACCTTCTGCTATAAATTTATCTCCTTTCCTTTTGTTTGCACTCCAACTACAGATACACAAAATATAATCTGCTATTGTTCTTGAGACTTTGGTCAATCATGTATCAGTACTTCATTAATCCAAATGTGAACCTAAGTTGTTCAGGGATGCTTTTCCATTTGAATTTCAAATAAAGCTGTTGTCTTAATCTTTCTTAAAGACATGCAATCATAAGCAATCACAGTGTATTGTCTACAACGCTCAATACAACTATTTTTGTGAAGCTCTAAATGCTGTAAGCTACCAAAAGATTAGGAGGATAGAAAAGAACTTCCAGCATGAATGCTCATGAAGCAGCCGTAATTGTGCAGCCTGTTCGTTTCCAAGGTGGCAGAGATTTTTCCCTTTTCTGGTTTCAAATACTGATAGCCTTATCAGTTTCATTTTCGAGCTAAACACTTAAAAATGGCACTTCAAAGGATCTACTTGTCTGATTATATATGTATCATTGTTCTGTAATTCATCTAAAGTTATTTCATTCCTCCCTACATAATCAGCAGAATTAGTTTGGTGAACCTGCTCAAGACAAAGTAGAACTACTTCCGAAGTCAAATGAGATGTCCTACATACAATGCCATTTCAAAGAACATGTTGTTAAATCAGTATCTATTATTTGCAGGGAAAACAAATCCACTGTGGTACAGAGACCGCACAATTTCCCTAAACTCCTGTTTCAGAGTCTGTAGTTGCACCATCGGAGAGTGTATTTTCACTACACGAAGTAGCAATGCAAGTGTCTAGTTCCTTACTACTAAACTGAAATTCCAGTTAGCCTCTTCAAGCATTGTAACTTATTCAGAAGCAGCGTAAAACCGCTGTTTTAACTTCTGATCATAAAAATTCTAGCAAATGCTTTGACACGTCTTAGCATGCTTAGTGTTTATTGGCACCTGGGAAAATAAGCAACTTAACATTAGCCTTCAGCTCAGAAATCTATTACAGTTTCTTCCTAGTTGTGTCCAACTCTCCAGCTTTCAAATTCAATCTAAGATTCCCAACAAAGCCTCAGAAATGGGTCTCTGAAATTGTACTCTGTGTACTTGCAAAAGGAGTCTTGTATTCATTAATGAGTTTGGATATCCTGCCAATTACAGGCCTAACAAAATATCTTACTGTCTTGATATGTACACACACTAGCATAAGCTTTAGAAATTAATGACTATGAAAAATAATTTTTCATCTTATTCAAAGACAAGCCTTTGACCTGTTCACACAGTTACTCCTCAAAATCTTGTTCATAAGTTACTTTCAGTGCAATGACTTCTTTTAAGTACATAGTTACAAGAAGGCTCATTAAAATGCTAAGAGGTATTCATTTTTGTGCAGAAAAAAACTAAAAATAAAGCTTTGATTCTGCTGTAACTCATTTTAATCAGTAAAGTATTTGCTATACAGAAGCATTAAGTTTACCATGGATAGTACCTAGATTGGAGTAATTTACTTAATCTGCAAAGTAAACACCCCAAAATATTATATTTGATCATTGTCTTAGGTAAACTTCCTTTTAAATCAGAGAGCCAAGACAGCCACTTTTTGTTCTTAAACAATTGTGAATGGCAACTTTAATTTAGCCTTTTTTACCTCTGACATAGACCAATATAAGCACTCTGCATTAAAACTCAAATCTTCAACAGTAGTACAGCATTGGGAAAAAAAGCAGCTCAAATACATTTTCCCCAGATTCAATATTTCCATGTGTCAAGTCACAATATAAAAACCTTCAAAAAAAAAATCAGTTTCAAAAAGTTTATTCCTCCTCTTGTGTAAGTATAAACAATCTGAAAGTGATCAGCCAATGAAATGAACTGTAGGTACATATTTCCTTTTCAGTGGTTACTAAACATACCACTCCCTCCGAGATATTACCGAGCCATCTATGTGAGAAACAAAGTCTTCTTCATTGTCATCATAGCATTCACCACCCATATACTTCATTCCCAAAGTTCCACCTTCATAGTAATCCATTGGTCTTTCGTAACGTTCCTGGTACCTGTTAATATTGTCTATATTGTTCCACTCTGGTTTTTCAGGATCTTCTAAATAATCTTTAGATATTAAGCTGTTCATTGGATGCTTTATTTCTTTTTTTATACTGTCAGGGTAAGAATCCACATCATCTGACTGAAGAACATCTATTTGAGACTCTTTTTGCATATCTGACGGTGGAATGTAGTTCTTAGCAAAGTAGTCACCACGAAACGTCCGTCTTCTCCTATAGCAGATAATTCCAACCAGAACACTGACCAGTATGAAGAAGAGAGCCCCACCCACCGCACTACCGATGACGGTACCCCAAGTGTCTTCCTGCATTGCTGGCAAGGTTGATGTTGGGAAATCTATTATTCTAGGTTCTGTTGCTAAACCTGTGATGCCATCAGTCGAAGGATGCCAGGGAACCGTGGGCAGTCGAGTGGTAGTAGTAGGAGGATCTAATGGAAAGAGCAAAGAAGTAGACAAGACACAGAAAAGGCACAGAATGTCAATGCAAGCTAACTCAGTTAAGGGTTTATAAGAAAGCAAAGTTGATGGGTATGTTCTACAAGAATAGTTTTTCATTCTCACATTCATGGCGCTACAAAAGGTCTTACACTTTCCACAGGCTTTGAACTAGCTTCATTACATGTGGGTTTGAGATATGCTGCAGCAGGATAGTAAGTATGGGGAGAAAATAAAATTAAAATAGTCTTTAAGTAGACATCTTGCCCTCCTCCAAGTAAGGAGATGCAGCTTTTCTGCTCAGTTGTTCACTGTTCATAGTTCATTGTTTACGTCCCCCATGGAAGAATGCTGCCTACTAGGAAAAACCAAAGCAGTCCTCTATCTTCCCAGCTACCAGTTAGGAATACAGGATCGAATTAATTGATTATGCCACAGAGTGTATTATTCCACATTAAATTCCCACTTCAGAGTCTGTTCTGGGCACTGAGTGTAAGAATGAAAAACTGAGTTGTGCGCTCAGTCAGCAGCACACGAACTACTGATTTTTAAGCTATTCTCTCTGAAAACATTTGTTGCATTAATACAACTTACTCAGCTTCACCTTGGGATTAGTGAAAGAAGCATAGTTAAAAATGGCACATACTAATCTCAAAATAACACTTATGTTGAGCAAGGAGCTTTCAGGATTTTCAAATAAACAACTGGAACACTTTAAGTAAAAGTGACTTCTATGCATTCCTCCTAAAAGCAACTTGATCCCTCATGCACGAAGAAATTTCAATATTCATTCCTCAATATACAGCATCAACTGATTTCATGTCAGGTTATGCAAGTAAACAAGAGATTGCCAGATACGGAGCTTCTCCAGCACTCAGCTTTTTCCTTTGTTCTTTAGGTCTGCTGGAGATGTATGCATTTGTATTGAAGACAAGGTTGCAAGTGATGGGCTGATGACACTGAGAGAGCCTCTTAAGATTACCCCAGTCAGTCGCAATGTTACATGCAACTCCAGTTTCTATTTGTGCCACACTGAATAAAACTAGCTTTTTGCCTCGCCCAATGCAAGGTCATTTTCAAATCAGTAAAGCAACAAATACTTAACATGTTATTATAGCTTGAATCTTTTAGAGAGAATATTACATGGACAGCCAAGTAGCTCATTATGTTATTTAGTTAAATGCCCAAAAGCAAGATTCATGGAAATTACTACCACCATACTACAGAGGCACCCTAAATTTACCACCACAAAAAAAGTAAAACAGATAGAACTGGAGATTTGTCAAGCTTCCAGTTATTTGACAAATCATAACTTTAAAGATTTATAAATATGACTTTTAATCTTACTACTCAGAAACAGCCATACACTTCTCTCATACTAGACATAATTGCCACATTTGTCATGATCACTACAAATCATACTTCAGACTGCACCTCACTGCTGAACGCAACAACAGGTAAAATTCTACGCAGATTTTCAAAGCACATAATTGTATTACTTGACTATGTAAAAGTGGTGATTTGTTAGGGAGATATATATAAATGAAATTAATTTGACAGAAGACAGGAAACTGAACGAGGAAGATGCACTACCAAAATGAACAAGAGGAATTCAGAGTATGATTTTAGTAAAAACTGATTTAAAGTGAGTTTGATAATTTAACAAACAAGTAGAGATCAAGGAATCCAAGTTTACCAGGGCTCCCATGTCCCACAAATCCATGAGAAGTAGCCAAGTTAAACTCAAAACCCTCTTCCTTGAAAATATATTTGCTTCAGACACAAGATTTATTGGCTTAAAATACCATTTCAGACAGTACCAGCAATATCTTCTTCCAGGCTATATATCCCTTTTTTTAACCGGCTTTGTAACTGTTCATTGGTTTCCCTCTGATACTGAGGTCTTAAGTCTCATCCCTCCACATCCACAATGTAAAACACACATTCACAAGTATGTAGTATTCGCATCCTTCAAGTTTAACCATCACTTGTGAAAGTCACAGTGGCAATATCACTCTATTAATAATATGTTGAAATACCAGTGTTTTACGAAAAGCTTTTCCTTCAAAACTTCCGTCTCATCCACCAGTTGTCAGGTTGTCCAGCTGCATTATCTACAAGCACTAGTTAACATTAATATTAAACTCGTTGCAAATGTAGTATCAATTCAGTGTTTGTTTATATGTATTCCTAGAACACATAATCATGAATACTTCTACTGTCTGTTTGTGTCGGTACCTTTTATTATTGAAGACAGACAAAATTAAAAATCATCACTCCTTGTTTAAGGCCAATTACAACTAAGAACATGTGAAGTTAAGTTCCAGTGTCACCCAGAGCTTTCTGAACATAAAGCTGGATTTATGTTTTTACTTCCTGCACAAAGCAAGTTTCCCAAATAGATAACAACGTTACAATCAGTAATGTCAGAGTTCCTTACCTCTACTCTATAACATCTTGCTTGCAAGTCACATCTGAAATGCTATCTCCAAATTAAGGAAACGCCACTCTTGTCTGTTGGTATGGAAGACCATACTCTTTCATACCAACAAGCTGTTTAATTATTACATTTCACATCAAAGAAACATACCTGTTTCTTAGAGTTCTTAATGCTTTCCACAAAAGATTAAACACATCATTTTGATTTTAACTTAATTGTTTCAAATGACACTTTATTCCAAAGCATCAATTTCCTACTTATTATTTTTAGTGGGCATGGTGGTGTTGGGTTGATGGTCTTACAGGTCTTTTCCAGCCTTAATGATTCTGTGATTTTGTTTCTCATTTGACTTATGCCCCAACATTTAACAGCTCTCATCTCTTTCATGGATGTAGGCTTGTGTTGTTGCACAAACTACAACAACATACCAAAGTATCCATGCAGGCCAGGGAGAATGTGCTGGTTTTGGCTGGGGTAGAGTTAATGTTCTCCGTAGTAGCTAGTATGGGGCTGTGTTTTGGATTTGTGCTGAAAACAGTGTTGATAGCACAGGGGTGTTTTAGTTACAGCTGAGCAGTGCTTACACAGAGTCAAGGCCTTTTCTGCTTCTCACACCACCCCGCCAGCGAGCAGGCTGGGGGTGCACAAGAATTTGGGAGGGCACACAGCCGGGACAGCTGACCCCAACTGACCAAGGGGATATCCCATACCATATGATGTCATGCTCAGTATATTAACTAGAGGGAAAGCTGGCCAGGGGACCGCTGCTTGACAACAGGCTGGGCATCTGTCAGAGGGTGGTGAGCAATTGTTTTCATTTGCATCACTTGTCTGTCTTGTTTGTTTTTTGTTATTTTCCTTTTCATTACAATTTTTATTCTTATGTTTATTATTGCAATTTTATTTCATTTCATGTATTAAACTGTTCTCATCTCAACCCATGAGCTTTCTCACTTGTACTTTTCCAACCCTCTCCCCCATCCTGCTGGGGCAGGGGGAGAGTGAGCAAGCAGCTGGGTGGTGCTTAGTTGCCGGCTGGGCTTAAACCACAACAGAGCTTAAAGCAGCAGAAATTCTCAAGAATTTTCATAGGTTAAAGGCATCTTGATTTCCATTTTAGTCTCTTACTATGTTCTGGGCCCTATTCAAATTCTTATCACTTATACCCTGTAGTAATTATGAGGACAAGTCAAGACCCACAAACTATTTCTTCTACTATTATGTAGCTACCACTTTCATTAAGATAGGATAGGAGACATAACTGAAGGAAGCAAAAACCTATTTTCTGGTCTGAAAGAGTAAACCCATCAGCTCCCCCCATACATAAAAAGCAGCCAAGTTTTCCTAGTTTGTTTCAAAGCCTTTGACAGTTTTCTACCAAGAAAAGCAAGATTTGCTCTGTACTTGAAATGAAGCTCTAATACCTTCTCAAACAAAGCACCATGGTCCTTGTACACTATGCTTAGTTTTCCCTTTATTAATTACTGCCCAGATGTTTCCCATGAAAGTTGGTACCAACTTTCAACAGCTTCAGTCTGATATTTTTACTTTTCCCTTAAATGACTATTCTTGATACCTTTTTCCCAGGTCTTGCAATACGAAACTTACCTTGGGCAGATGAGTTTCTACAATTAAGTTTAGTACAGACACCCAACTACACCATGTGTCTTGTGTCCCCCAACACTACACTTCCACCCCTCAATCCCCCTGCAGTACACATCCTGTTCAAATGTCCAGCACCCACCTTTGCTTCCGTGGGAATTCAAAGCTAACAAGAAGCCAAGTGTCAGAAAGATGAATAGGCGAAGAGATGGATGGATCATCCTTAGAACCAGACCATCAGCTTCAAAATCTTAAATTAAGTCCTGTCTTGGTACCAGCAAGCACACCATTGTAAAAATCAACTGGAGACCACGATATTTTTTAACTACAAGCCATTTTGGATTTAGCCCACTATAAATTATTTCAGGGGTAAGGTGACCAGCTCTATAATAAAGAAGAAAATTCAATACTGGCACACATCATCTTTGGGTAAAATTTGTCACTTTGCATTACAGTAACAAAGTTTTGAAAGGGAAGGTACCTCGGCTAGTTGTTGTGTATCAATACGGACAAAGTCTGCCCATTTTCAAACACTATGATAAAGTCTAGTTCTCCCCATTTACAAAACAACACAAACCCCACACAATTCAAGATCCACACTTGGACTCCCACGTCCCTTTCTTTGTCTTCTGCAAGACAAGGACCTGCTACCAATTACTTATAATCCAAAAATGAGTTGACTTTGCACAAATTACAAGGTCTCTCTTTTTGCAGATCTCATTTTACAGAGCAGAAAGTGTCTGACTATATATTTATTATATGTACGTTTGCGTAGAGACATATTTACCTCTGCTTCTTAACCTGCTGTTATTGCTAAATTTCACTTAAATGCTAAATACCTAAAAATTCAAGTACTTGATAACTCTATGTAGCTGAGCATTAGATTAACAGCCCTTTCTTTCAACTGCTGAAAAGCTTATGCTGCAACTCCCGTATAGCAGCAGGGAAAGTAGCCTTTCCACAAAAGAAGGCTTTCTGAATGTCTAAGATTAAATAATTACTAAGTTTATCATTGTTTCCCAACCATTCCCACCCTAAAGTCAAGCAGTGGGTAAGGACACTGTGTAACCCTCTCCCCATCAAGTGTCTTGTGTACACAGGTTCCACATTGGAGTTAAACTTCGGTTAGGATTATCCTTCTGTTTGTTCCCCACCCATTTTGGCAGCATGATAGATAGGAAGGAAGCTTGCAAGGAATATTCAGTAAGAACGTTTAAAGTTCAAAGCCTGCTATAGCAGGCAGCATCCAAGTTAACAGGATATTCTGGGACCACCTTTTCTATACAGCATAAAACAGAGGTTTATCAGTATCTTTCCCAATACGTACTTTAGAAAATACAAAAGCATCTGTATTCACAACACATACTCAGAAAAGATGTCCATGTACAAAGAAAAAAGCAAAAACCCATCAGCCTCTGCTATGTTAACCCTGACAACATCCACTCTACAAGAAGGTGACTCTGAACTTACAAGTCACATCTTCCTACAATTGCTAGGATTGCTGGTTAACAAAGGCTGGCTTTACTTTTGACAAAAAGTAGTCTCTTCCAAAGGCAGTCACTTGAAAAGATGACAGAGGAAGCAACTATGTTCTTATCTCAGTGTCAGTCTTACAGGTCACCTCTCTCACAAATGGAGAAAGGGGAAGCCTCAGTAAACAGTATGAAGGTGAGTGAACACAGAGCCAAGAAAATAAAGTTCAATTCCTTGTGTAAAAAACCTGACTAAATCTGTATTGCAAGATGAAGTGCTTTACATATCAAGCTGACAGCTTGTTTTGGAAAAACTGTAAGTCAGGAACTTCAACAACACTTGATTACCTCTGAACTCCATGAGGAGCATGACTTGCTTTTGCTGGACAACTATACAAACCAAGTTTAACTTTACATCACTGAACAAGTAAGAAATAGTGAAGATATCTGTGCCTTAAAACCAATATTAACTAAGTCCCTAGCTTCCAACACCATTTTCGTATTTCCCTATCCATATCAAGATGTATTATTTCCTGTAACTAAAAGCTGGTGAATCTATCATTTAGTCCCTGTCAACCACTTATCTTATTTCCCTATTCCACTCCAATAATATTAAACACAAAGGTTAGGAGCACAACAAAATTCAAAATACAGCTTTATTTTTTTAACAATGCATATTAGGACCAAAATCATTTTTTGCTCAGCTTATGTTGCAATCCTACACCACATTTCAACTTAGTAGTTACTTCTTCTAGCAATTAAAAAGCTTTACAACTACCAGCACTCTTCAGAAACATTAGCTTCATAAATCCTCTTTGACAGCTTCATAGCTAAAATTTGAAAGATGGTGTGATTGTACAGCTTTGTCTGCTAGCTTCTACGTTCCACTTTATGTTTTTGCCAAGTTTCCTAGAGTGGGAAATAGCCAAGAGAAAAATAAGCTAATTTCATGATTGCTCTACAGTACAGCAGTGCCATGTTTACCATTACTAGATAGTATCTGCTCACTTATGTCAAATATTAAGGTGGTAAGCAGTTTGACTTCGTTTACTACTTCAGTCTTATTTTCTGAATTCCTGACATCTGTCTCTATGTTACATCTGTAGAGTAACCTGAATGAGTATTATTTAAGATAAACTTTTTTGCTATTTCACAGTCACTTACCCATCCTTCATCATTTTAATAGTGTTTCAGTTATTTAAAGAGCCAGTCACACTGGAAAATTATTCTTAGAGTTACAAGAAAATGTGCTTATTATTAATTTCTGAAAACAATACAGGTACTATATGAGTGCCTCACCTTTCTCATTTTAATCAAGTCTCCAATATACTGAAAATTAATACACAGTGCTTTTAATCAGTTTGGTATAATCTTCTCTCAAGTATCTAGAGCAGAGTGCTAGATGCTTCTTTCAGCATTAAACTGATGTGTACGACTTGCCTGACCATCAGTTGCAGTGATACAGCACCAGATTTATTCTAAGTTGCCTAAATATCACTGGTATTTTCTCCTATGTTGGTCACGGTACACATTGCAAGATTACCATGAAGTTTTTAAAACCTGAAATTAAATTTATGTCAACTAAAGTATTTGTTTTTACTGGTGCACATAACTCATAGAACCATGACCCTGGGTATGATCTCTAGCTAGCTGTAGTCCAGTTTGGGCACTCCTTAAAACCAGCTAAGTTTTGCTATTTGCAATGAAGTTACTGCAACGAAACACAGTTACTGAACAAAGCTGAAAAGCAGCATGCATGTAACCAGTATCCATCAGTCCACACCAAAAATCACCTACTGCAGCTTAACCATCTCTGCAGTAAGCTAGTTCATGTTTCATTTGCCACAGCCTAAAACATAAGCTATCACCACAGCTCAACTCACATGTATTTTTATTTTGCCTTTTCAAAAACTTGATTCATTTTAAGAAACATCATACAATATTTCATAGTTAGCCCATTTTAGTCTGTTCGTCACAAACATAATTTGAATGATAACCTTACATTTTAACGCATAACAGTCATGGTAAAAAGCATGGAGTTCTACTTACAGCAGATCATGTTCATAGCACTGACAACTTGAGAAGTGGTGGACTTGAAAAAACTCCCCCCTTCCTTACAGAGTAAGGCCGAGAAAAAAGCTATAAACCATATTGTTTTTTTCAGAATAAGGGTATTTGAACATTACATTCCAGGAGAAGATTTAATCCTATTTTATGATTATATTCCCATTTTTTTTGACTTGATGCTTCCTACAACGTGACAGTCTTTGTAATTTTTTTGAGACTGTTACACAGCTATGAGTTCTGCTCCGTAAAGCAAGCATTAGAACCAAGCATCCAAAAGTAACTTCTCTCAGAAGTGCCTTTCATATTAATTTGCAGCTCTTAACAGTCTTTTAATAGCTAGAATTTTATATCAGTTCAGTTGTTTACAAATAATTCCACTGTCTCAAACTATTTAGAAGTTTCCAGGTAAGTAGCTCATTAACTTGACAGTTAATTAGAACTTACTAGTTTTCCACAATAGCCTGGAGTGTAGTTACATCAGTCTGACTGAAACACCAGCCTTAGTTCTAAAAATGCAAATAACTATCAAATATGAATTGTGATAGATGTGTGGCTTCAAACACCATGTACCTTCAGTTCTAGTCTTAAGTTTTCATTCTCATCAACCCTTAGTGTTCATATTTAGTTTTAAGTTCTTATGAAGAAGTCATCTATGTTTGTATCCTGTAACTGGCCAACATACATCTGACAATTCGTATTGTAGAATAACTAATGTCAAAAACTTACTGAAGAGCAGCAACACCATACAACAGAATCAAGTTTTAGTTTCCATATCTGTACTATTTTCCTTAAAAAAAGATAATACATTAGCACTTATTGATGAAGCTAGGTCTTAACTAATTTAGCTAATCCATTATGGAAATCTGGAGAGCTTTTTCACACTTGTACAGCACTATTCACATATACCCTAAGTCATGCTGTTCTTTCACGAAGACGGTGTCATATGAAAACATTAATTACATTGTGTTAATAGATACAAGGATGTTTTCCAACAGCAGTCGTGCTAAACAGACACAAATATGCCATATTATACTAAGTACATCAGCAAGAGTTCTGCAAGAGATAGTTAACTTCATGATTACTGGGTATTTGCATCCTGAGCCAAGGAGACAATGAGTAACTGGAGTACAACACACATTCAGAACATAATCCTAACTTCCTCAAAGCAGAGCATCTTTAATTTTTCTGTATGTTGTTGTTCCCCTCCCACTAACATCTGTTTTTTCTATGTATTAGAGACAAGGTACTGTTTATTGCAGTCACTACATCTTGCCAAAACACAGGTTAATACTGGAAAAAAACTAAGTTCACCTACCAAGAGAAAGTAATAATCTCAGAAGCACTATGGGAACTACCTCCATCTTAAGAATTTCCAATGTATGTTGCTGTTATTGAAGAGTCAGTTGAATCCGAAGTTTTACTGTAGCTCTCAAATCTGTACTTTCAATGGCTTTTCACACAATTACAAGACGTAAATATTTTATGCATCAACTGGCTCTTCAGTTTGCTATTTCAACCATTGGCCAAAAAAAATTCCGAGTTAACATACTGTCTTTGCTGAGCAGTAAGACTTACCTAATATGTAGATAGTCTTCTGATCACTTCTCTGACCAAGGGAATTAGTCACCTTACAGATATAAGTCCCAGTGTAGTTGTAAGTCAACGGGCTGCTGAACTGCAGAGTATTGTTGACAGATAGCAATCCTTCAGGCCATTGTCCATCCAGCCTAAAACAAAACAGTTATATTTCAACTGTGAATCTTTAAGACTGAAGTCTAAATGCAACTAGTTGAAAATTACATTTGCAATAGTCTCGAAAGTGAACTTTTCACTGTGCTCTGACATTCTCAATGGGCTTTCATTGAATATTCTCAGTGTCCACCTGAACATTTAGTATTTTAATTTCTGTGCCAAGTCCTTTAAATGTCAAGTCTGCTGGCACTAGTGAGCTGTCTACAGATGAACACTACCACAACTAAGAAAACATTACCTCTAAAGAATTTGGGAGGAACAATGCACCTCAAGCTCTAAAAAACTAACAGTCAATCAAGATGCACTTATACTGCTGTCCGGATTATCTGCCTGTTCTTTTCCATCCAGCTGAGCTACCACAATACATCTTTCCGTCAGTACACACTTAACTTACAGGACATTTTAACTAGGATTTCTGAGCAAGAGTTCAAGCAGTTTATTCCCTCTCAACCTGAATTTTCTCATCCCCCATCACTTTCCCATCTAAATTACAGCACTGAGACTGAATTTGGTGCTTGGTGATACATTTGGAGAAATAACTGGTTAAAAAAATTCTTATCAATTGGCTTTTCCAAATTATCATTTCCCTGTAGCATTCTGCTCATGATTGCGGTAACAACTGTGTAAGCACAACAGAGCAAGGGGAAAGGGCAGAGTCACTGGAACTATGTTAACAGAGCTGCCAACTGCCCATTAAACACCTGTGTCATTTCATGCCATTGCATCCCATTTTGCTTTTATTTAAGTATCTATTAACAGCTAAGCAGGACTAAGTCAATATTAAAACGTGATCATCAGGTCTCAGTATCTTGGAAGCATTTAGCAAGTATAATTTTGGAAGTAGTATCAAACAAAAAAAGCCACCCCCGACACTTAAAAATAGGTATTCAAATGGAAAAAACCCACAGTTCACAGTCAACATGATCTCCAATAAATGTAGGTTCAAGACAACATTCCTATTGCTTTGCTGACAGCAATTATTGCCCAGAATTGCTTCAGCCATATGAAGCTGATAACCGTGATTAAGCATGTACTTCATAATTCATAGTATCAGAAGTATCTAAAAAAAATAAAATAGTGAATTGGTTTGAAAGCTCTATTCTAATCAAGTTCTCATATGTGCAACATTTTAAGATATTACTGACCATGAAAATATTGCTATCCTAGCAAATGCAATGTCACCTTTGTTTCCAAGGGATATTTTTTGGTGTGGTAATTCTAGAAACTATTATAGTTTGAGAAGAGTAACATGCACACAACTTCAATATAGTTAGTTTTCATCTCCTTAAACACTCAACCTATTCTCCTTTCGCACAGAATTCCCCCTCCCCCCAAATTACTCATTCACCAGTATTACAGCTTCTTGGATAGCTTTTGCTGTTGCTCAAACAGAAAATGTACAGTAGTTATATTCCAGAAAATTAAGCTTGTCTTGTAAAAGTTGGTTCAGTTTTAACCTTAGGAAGTTTAAAAGTGACCTCTGAAGCTTGAAGTGCTTTGAAGTGTTATGTATATTTGTCCTGGAATTGGAAATAAAGGTTGTATTGATTAGTTCTTACATATATCTCAAAATCAAATCAGAGAACTGAGAACCCAGTTCATCTGAAGAAACAAGCAGTACTGCTGTTGAGAGCCTAGCATGCTTCTTTAAACATAGAATTTTTTGTGTGTTCAAATCTCATCACACTGAATTTGAGCTAAGCATAGGATAGGGATGGCAGCCTACTTCAGCATGTAGGTAAAGCATACACTTTATTAAGGCATACATATTACTAAACCTTATTTAGTGTAGCCATGCCGTTCTGACTAGACTTAGCCATTGAAATCTTAAGTCAGTATTGCAGCTGCTTTTAGGATTGAGTCAGTTATAGTAATGTTTTGTTTTCCTGTGAAACTGCTATCAAGCAATTCAAAACTTATCAATACAAGTTTTTGAAACCACATTATGACTACTGTTCCTATTTGCTATGTTGTATCTACCATTGAGAAGGTAGGGAAATGGATTACAGCTTCACATCAGTAAATATTCCTGTGATTTTACCTACAGAAGCACTGTAATATAGCTACATATGAATTTACACTATCCTTAGGAAAGTTATTTCCTTTGTTTCTACAGGCCACAGATCAATTTAGAACAGCTGGGTTTATTGAGATTTTTTTCTTCACAGGACAGATTTTGATCTATGCTTGCTTTTATTTTCTTCCTCTGTCTGTTGCCCAAAGTACATCCATGGCTGCAAAAGCAAAGCAGGAAATTTCAGAGTAGGGCCCACCCAATCCATATATTTATGAAATGCGGCTGTTAAGTAAAAAAAAACTTTTTTTTTTCCTAGAGACATGTGTTTAAGACCTAGTTTCCATCACTATGCAAAACACGGCATTTATCTGTCTCGGCAACTACTTGAGCACTTCTGAAAAACCTGACAAATTCTATAATTCAGTAAGCAGTATTTGCCATCTCAACTATAATTTCCAGATTTTAAATGCAGATACTGCTAAGTCTGTTCAAGTGTTTACTATCTGCTTTAATACTGAAACAGAACTGATGAAATAGCTGTATTCCTACTAGACTTATACGGCTTTGTTCTACATACTGCCACATACACAGTTTAGTCTACTAAGTAACTACCAAAGATTTAATCCTGAGAGTAATGACAAACTGTTCATGGTTGTACATTTACAAGATATCCACTCATCCACATTCATACGTACATCTCGTAGCCTCCTTTTAAAAGGCTGGAAAGTACAATTACAACCCAATACAAGTCATATTCTCCTTGTTTTCAAAACAGTTGTTTACTGTAAGCTAAGATATTATACCACTTCAATCATGTGGCAAGCCCCTTTTTATAGTTACCTGGTCCACATAAATTCCATAGGTAATGGATTTGCATCAGCATTACATCTGAGCTGAACGTTCTCTCTTCCAATGAACCAGTTTCCATCATAGCCAGTTACTGAAACTTCTGGGGCATCTAACAAAAAAAGATTTAACCTATCAATCACAATATTTTCTTTCAATACGAACTGCATGTAATGGTCAGCTCAGTGGAGCAGAAGGTGGTTTTTGTTTTGGTTTTTTTTTTAATTTAACAACAAAATACTCCAAGAACACCAATACAGTTCCAAGCTACAGCATAACATGCAGCAGTGGATTAGATCAGGAACAGTAAATTGTTTTAATCCATGCAACTGTCCCACTGTGTGTTTTCAGCAAACATACAGCACTTTGGTGAAGTGAAAGGACTTCAGAAGAAAAGAGTCAGTTCAAACTTCTTGGGAAATGAGGAATGGTAATTCTGAGCTATGTATCACTAACAAGATACAGCAAAGGATCAGAAACAGCATTTTGAGAAGCCAAATAATTAGGAAATCAGCAAGTTGACAGATGCCAGTTAAAAAGGTTAACAGTTATCCACTGGCATCATATTGTAGAATTATGTTGTTACGGCTCTAAAAAGGTAGGAAGCCACTTCAGATAAGCCAGAGAGACCTAGGTAAAATATTCAGAACCCAGAGGACAGAAGAACCACTATGATTTGGTATAAGCTCCTACAGCAGAGACAAAGGAGTCACTGCAAAAGCTGTAAGCATAAGGGAAGACTGAAAGAAGACTAGCAAACACAGACATAAAATCTCTGCTTCTCAGTTGCTGTTATGTTGCTTACTCAACAATTTCGTTAGAAGTTCTGAAACATGCCTTAGCACTAATTTCAGATAGAAGTATGTTTAGGACCAACTTGCCCCCTCATTTCACTTTAAATACAGAACTTCATTCTCTTATTCACTGTTTGAGACAATAATGGGAACAAATAATCTTTAGTTCTATTTCTCTATCAATGGCACTTCAATCTAGAAGTTCAACAACAACAAAATAAAGCAGTACTAATCACTATTTTATGCCCAAATAAGTGATTCTTTACTAAACAGAACAAAAACAAACCAACAAGAGATTCTAGTCAAACCGAAACAGCCAAGTTCACTTTTTCCATCCACTACATTTCTTCTAGTTGAATTGACAGACTTCTGTGGTTTAGGAACTTTAAAGCAGCACAGAGTTAAGACAGGCTACCAAGGGAAGAACTTTCAAATAGCTCACTTTGGTCACATATTCATTGTCTATACAAAAAAATGGATCACATGCCTAAAGCTTATTTGTCTTAACTGGTTTTAACTAAGCAGTATTGTAAGCCACCTCACTTCGTATTCATGTGTTTTAAAGCCACAAATTTGTTAAACAAGCCTGGTACAGGTTTGAATTACATGAGCAACCTGAAGCTGAACAACAAACATTAGGAATGTATATATTATGTTCTTGTTTCCTTATGCAACTTATGAGTGGGAAAAGCTTAGTAAGTCATTTGAAGATAAGTTACCAACCCTCATAAGACCTACTTTTAAGTTGTCATCTCAAACATCAATCTTCATTAGAATTCTTTTTTAATACTGCTGAAATTGTAAGGCACTATTTAATACTGCTGAAATTGTAAGGCACTATAAACAGTTTACAGATCAACTGAGTTTGTTATTTTGTCTGTAATCTTTTCAATGTTAAATATAAACACGAATAATAATGTTTACCCATGAGCCAGTATCCAAAATAAACAGTAGAAACATAATGGCATTCTAGCTTTGTGGCTGGATGTTTTATTGTTTTTTTAATACAGAGAGCCTAGGTTTCTACTCCTGCCTGACCTACCTCTTATCACCTACTTTTCTATACTTTTTTATTTCCTTTTTTTTCCTGAAGCAGTAAGTGCTCATCTCCTTCCTGTGGAAGGTATAAACAGATAAAGAGGGTGGTTATGGGATACACACCAAGTAGTAACTACCTTACAGAATACTTACACTGTATGTCCAACACGTGAGGGTATCTAATCTCCTTTTCCAAAGCAGGGTGCCTCACAATACAAGTTATATGTCTTCCTCTTGCAAATCGTGTAGGGACAATCATATACTGACTTACAACTGTCACCGTTTCATTTGGAAACAAAGTAGAGCTGGATTCCATTTCACCAAGACCTCCTTCCCAGTCAATCTCTGCAGCAGGTTTTCCAGTGGCTGCTGTACAAGTGGCTGCTATTGTCCGATTTGCACCATCTATTAGAGGGTTTGGTCCTTTTGTTAAGCTCACAACAGGTTCAACTAGGGAGGGGAAAAAAAGGCAATTTAAACAAGAAAGGCTGCACATCTTGGAAACTGTTGCTATGTAGAAAAGTTGGGCAAGATCTAATCCATTTGCAAAAGCCCATGCTAGTCAGATATCCTAGAAATAAGATCATGTCACATAGAAATGATAGTTCTACAAACTTCGGCCTGCTGATACTGTTGAACTTCAAGGAGCAGACAAAGCTGAACGTTGCTCATTCACTACATTTAATGCATTGACAGGGAATTCCAAAGTCCTTAGGTTCAAAACACCAACTACAGTGCTTCAGTTGCAGTGTCTGGCAACAAACAGCTTAAGATACTATGTTGAAACTACACTGTGGTTTTTAAAGACGACTTGGATTCTGCTGCACTTTCAAGCATTAGACTTAAAGTATTAATCTATACTATCAGTTTGTGTCATTTCTAAGTTATTTAATTCAGTGTTTTACCACTTGATGTTAAGAGTTTAAGCTTCTGATGATCAGTACAACAATACCAATTGATTCCATGCTGAAAAGGACAATTAACCTCTAAAAAACTATTTATTATACATACACATATATCATATATAAAAATCTAATATGTACACACAAATACACATAATATACACAATTTTTATCTAAAATTTGTGTATGTTTTCGATCTACAAATAAATTGTTTCTATGTATAAATAAAATTCTGCCTATATAGGTGATGGCCATCACCTATAGAAGTACAAAGTTTGAACTCAATACTATGCCCAAGACTCAAGAAATCCAGAAGTGGAAGGATCTGACCTCCTTGTAAACCCATTTTTCACCCCAAAATTTTTGAGGTTTAGAGAACACACTTTCTTCCAAAAGGAAGTTGAGCTCCTGATGTGTAAGTCTACTGTTGAGGACCGTAGACTGAAAAGCTTTTGAAGAAACTTCCTTCTTAAAGTCTGTTTCAGCCCCATACAAGCCATCCACCAGTTGCAGCCTAAGTCAGAAATACCATCTGGTTCTGCACATACAGACCAAGGTTTTGCTTTCTAGGATGGCCTGTTTCTATCATCAATACTGTAAGATACACATTTCCCAGTAGCATACTAGCCAATTGTATAATCCTCGTCTTTTGATCTAATGAGGCTATCAGAGTCCTCCAAAGTAAAGCCACCACTACACACCATAATGCTTCAGTATCCATCTCATTGGATCAGCCCTCACTAATCATAAAGCAGATACAACTCTTGCAAGTTCTGTGCCTTTCAGTATCGTTTAAGAAGAATTTTAGTTCACAGACCTTCTTCCCCAGAAGTTGAAGCTGACCCACCTACCTTGAAATGAAATATAGCAGAGTTCACAATACCTGGCAAGGTACTTCTCCAACTACCTCTACTTCTAAGAGTTAACTGGGCAACAAGTATTTCCAGCTTGAGTGAATTCAGTGCCAGAACCAATTTTTGATTTGTTTCCTGCTCACTTTAACACAGCTTATATATGAAGAAGGTAGTTTATGATTTGCTCAATTACACTAAAAGCAAAGGCAACTACTAAACAGATAACCTTATAAAAATATTTTTTTCTGTTCTGTGCTTCGAGGTGCTTAAAGAATATATCTCATTACCAAATTGAAGGTTGTTTACGCTGTTATTGAGAGCGGATTATTTTCTACTTTGTTTCTCTGAATACCTACCTGCTGTGATCTGTTAGTGACCCTACTGTAAACAAACCAACAGCAGGGTTTTTCTGCCCAGTCCTACATGCGCTCTTCTACATCTGAAGCATGTCATAACAGAACTTCTTTCAAAATTTGATTCCCTGCTCTCCAACACTAGCAACAACTAAGTCTTTCTGCAATGAGCTTGGATATTTGAACTCAGGTACATACTGAAGCATTCTATAATCTGAAAAAAGCCCTTAAAACCTAGTATGGAGAACTTGACATTGTATAGCTTTGTTAATTGAGTCACAATTTGGTTTCCCTGATTTAACATAAACAATACTGCATTTTTTCCCCCCAAATCACTAGCAGTCACCTTTTTAATAGCTTCTGCAGTATTACTGAAATGCAGAAGTAAACACCCAAATTTATGTTTAGTGTCTTAAAAGCACAAAGATAAAAATTTTAGCTGTATCCCCCCCGCTCCAAGACCTCCATCACAATGAAATCAATTACATTAGCAGCTATCATTAGGTTTTCATGCCTGAACTTCAAGATCCAAATCATTTAAGCTGGAAACAGTTTCATATCTTCTATTCACTTGTATTTTCCTCAAAAAAAGAGTACACAACTCCAGAATTTTTCCTCTAGCCCTCTGTGAAGGGATACGTAAGTCAACAAGAAGTCTTAACGAAAGTAGCAGAGATCTCCAGACCCAGAGCAGACTATTCAGTATGCTGCCTCACTTACCATACTTTTAGAATAAAATGCATTCAAGTGGTAGTAGCCAGATAACAGGGTATAGACTCATTTAAAAAGCCTAGTTTCTCCTAGGATAGTCATTATTAGAAAAAAAAAATTTGCTTTCTCAAATGATATCTGCAATTTGCGATATTGGCCAGTTTCAGTTCATTGCGCAATTTGATGTTACACTTGTCAGAAAGACACAAAGCTGAACTATTCAAAACTATTCAACTTCATAAGATATACTTTCCTCAGTCCAGTGTTTTGATACTTCAGGTTTTTTTTGTACTTCATAAATGGTTAGGCTTCTACTGTCATGCCTTTCCATAAATCATGATTCTTGGACTACACACCAACTACAAGATAACCCAATAGCCCCATACTGAAAAGTGGCAATTAACTGCTGTTATGATACTTATTTCTCTAGTCTTTCCTTCGGGATTACTTTGTCCCAGCAACTGAAGCAAAACCAGCAGAAACCCAGCTACTTATTCTACAGCCTTTCTAAGTGTTTCACTCATGGTTTAAGATAAATATCTTGTGAATGAATCCCTAATTACAAGGGGCAATTGGCATCTCACCTGTAACACTAGCAAACAGTTTTAGCGTTTTCCACTTGGAAAAACTATTACCCAAAGTGTGGGGTTCAGAAGGTTTTTCTGGGATTTTTTTGCCTGGAGCTTTCCCCCCCGGCCCAAGTTTAACTGCTATATATACATAGACTCTTGTAGCAGTCCTTTTGTCCCAGGACCATTCATTGTGCCACGTGAATCATATTGAAGCATGCCCTACAGACATTCATTGCTCACAGTGGTGGGTGCAGGGACACCCATGAAGGAGGTTGGGAGAGCATTAGAGAAGCTGCTTCACCCATTCAGTAGAAACATTATGGTCTATTCAGGTCAAATGAAAAAGATGGTGGGGACAACACTTAGTTTGGGAAAGGAAGCCACCAATCCTACAAAGATCCAAAAGCAGAAGGGATCTGCTTTCACAATGTAAGAGTTCAAGGGCAGTGGCTGTTTCCCTCATCTGCTTTAAATAATCAACAGAGTAGATATATTGACTGAATACACAGAGGTTATCAAAAGGTCAGTACACATGGATCATCTCATTCATGTATCTTAGGAGAAGACTAGTCACACTAATCCAAAGCAATATTATGGCATGAATTACGTTTTAGTTGTAAGAAATGGTGGCTGAAGTATGGGAGCTAGACATGCAGCTCTTCAGGAACTCTCAACTAATTTGCACATCTCTACCAGCCCTTTTATTGATTCATGACCACTATCTAATTTAACACTGCTTATTCTAGTTTCACCTTACATTCACAGGAACCATCAGAGATCTCTCGCTGCTCAAGTCCTAACACTTCTTTATAGAAAAACAACATAAAATGGCATGCAGAAAAATGAAGAGCCTTAAATCCTATTGCATTGGGCTTCCAGGCCTCAAAGTTTCTTCTTGGTTTTGACTATTTCATAATCCTTTTTCAACTGTTTCTGTTAGTTGTAAAACTAATTTTCTTCTGCCACTGTGCACAGGAGGTCTGGACAAAATTGGCACGATTACAACACAAACAGTATTATTTCCACTTACCATTAAATTCACTAGATCCTTGGCAACAGCATGACACTGGGAATTGTCAGCCCCTTCTTCATCACAACTGACATTTAGTGAAATAACTTTTCCAAAACAGTATTTCTACTTTTTGTTTTCTCTCCCCTCAAAACCAGTAGCCTTATATTTCTCTGTAACTTATCCTGCCCACTAATTAATTCTTTATTATTGACTTTGAGGTTGGGTTTTTTTGGTTTTTTGGTTGATTTTTTTTAAGACCAGTCAGTTCATTAATTTGTTATCTAAATACTTTTTCTTGGCCCAGAGTATTGTGTGGTACTGAAGTGTACCTCTCATCAGCTAGCACTTTTCAAACACCATACTTCATCAGAACTGTCTGAGAGGATTCATTTTCCATACTGTCTGAAATGCATCTTCCTTTAACTCCTTATTGTAAGAATTTCTACATTAGTCCATCTGGGATCTACTCATGGTGACAGACCTACATCTACCTTTGACTTTCTCATCTGTGCAGCTCCTATTCTTCACTGGTAGCATTGCCAAGAGCTAGCCTGCTGAAGACCAAGATCTACTTTATCTATACCCATGCTGAGAAGCTTTATCTTAGCAAGACAGTAGGAGTCAAACCAAACCAAGTATTTGAAATATTCATGTACAGAGCTCAAGCTAGTAACTTAGTAATTATGTTAGCTCTGCAAGCTACCCTGTCACACACCATACCTTCTGCCTTCAGACACTATTTCAGCCAGTTTAGTCAACATCTTGATAAAGAAACACCTTGACATACAGCTCTTCGCATTTTTTTTGCCCTAGTTTAACACGGTAAGTTGGAAGAACTAAAGTTTTAGACAAAATAAAACACCTGTTTGACTCAAAGCATTTTCATATTTTCACTGTCCTAACCTCTTCTTTTGCAAAAGATTTCCTCAAGACAACATGAAGCACTAAGCGAAGCAAACTGTGAGCAAGCAAAGTCAAAGGTGGTAAGTCTGTTAAGCTGAAGTAGCTTAAAACAAGGTTCTAAATATGGTCTTAAGTGACCAGTGTACTGCAGCAAAATACAGTACTTTTTATCCTGTAGTTATTTTTTTTCCCCATGTGTCTACAGTGTCTCTGCCTTACAGTATACAAGCATCTACTACATGCTTAACTTAAGTGTGTCCACTACACATAGGAAGGAAACTAATTCTTCGCCCAATAGGAATAGACACGGACTAGGAAACAAGGCAATGCTGCTTGGAGTGGAAACAGTTTCAGCCCTAGGACTTCTCTCTCACCTAAGGGAGAGGTTTTTTTTAACAACAGCAGGAAAGACAGTCAGAATAAAGCTGATTTTAAGTTACACCAGGTTTCAAATTTTGATTGGAGCTATTCCATGCCTTAAGACTCTGCTGAGCTTGTAACTGCTGAGCTCAGGTGAGTAAAGCTCAGAAGTTTTTCAGTTACATGCATATTCTGAAAACCATTAATTCCTCAGTGTTTTTACTGTTTAGGTCTAGATGTCAGCATAGCAAAAAGTTTTCAGAAGGACAGAAAATGCTCTGCTGAGGTCACAGAACATAGCTAAGTCCAACAAAGGGTTGGCTACCCAGCTGTACATGCAAGCCAAACAGCTGCTAACTAGGACGGAAAGGCATCTTTGCAAGTAGTAGTTGGGTTTTGCAGTTCAGAGGTTCATACCGAGTCTAAGAGGCTTACAACTACCGGCAACCACCTACATCAACTATGAAGAAAAACTATTATCAGGACCACTGTATGCCTGACAAATACTTCTTCACCTAGTCCAGCTGCAATTTCTGATAATATATATCTTAATCAAGCAAGTTGTGGTCCTTCTGCATTTTCAAATATAGAATAATAAACACACAGGCCATATATTGGCTTTCCAAGTTCCTTCTCATGTTCTCCATAAATCTAAAATTTGAAAGGCAAAATGGACACAACTACTAATGTGATCTGAAAAAAATAATCTTAGAAATAGCGACTGACTGGAAGAGATGAGGGAAAGCAGTAAGAGCCTCCCACTGTATGGTGATAAAGCACAATAGCTGAAAGCTGAAGTCAAAAGATCGCTACAATAGCTACAGACATATCCACTTGTAGTACAGACAAAAGACAGATAGTAAAGAGAGCCATAAGGCTACATGCTCTGAATATCACATAGAACTTTAGTCAAGTTACTTGTTTCAAATTGGATGAAGCCACTTGCTTCGATGCATTTTTTCTACCCCACCTTGTGGTGAAAGCCAGTTTACATACTGTGTCACAGCCAGGTGATTAATCTCATGTAGTGTTCTACTACTGTAGAAAGTGGTTATCGAAGACCAAGAAGATCCTAAAAAACAGATTTCCTTACAAAAAAAGAGAAGTCATTGAGGGGCACCTCAGCTGTAGAAACTACCACTTGACTACTTGCAGCAGACACAGAAATAACTTACTCTATTATAAGAGGGTATAATACTATAAGGACAGGGAAAAATCAATCGGTTTTAAAGTTTCAGGATAATCATTTTACCTCATACCGCACTACCACCTAAGTCTACCTGTGCTTCAGTAGTAGTCCTTTATGACAGCAATACCAAACCCTCAACAAGATAGACAAAATTAGTTTATGTGAAAAACTGAGTTTATATAAGCTTCAAATTATGACTATCTACCACCAGGGTAGGGGCTAAAATTGCCTCTTTCTTCCCACAACTCCCAGTGGTAGCCTAGGCAGTTTTGCTTTACATTTATACTGTGCAAAGAACAGTTTACATCACCAGCCCCAGACAGCTACACTAACTTATCATATTAGCAACAAATTTGAGGGATTTTAGGCAAGGTGGTACCTAGAACTGTTTGGCAGCTTCTCAGTACACAGCGACTTCCCTAGTATCAGCATTGCCAAGTCTAAGTTCTAAAGCACTGTCCAAATGTTTATATTAGTACAATGCCTAAATAGGAACCACTTTTTTTTTTATTATCTGGACAATCAAAGAGCAAGTTCTAAAGAAGCAAGACCCAAAATAAGTCTCCTCAATGAAGTCAATAAGAATAAAGACAGCCGTTACGAAAGACTAGCAAATAGATTTTTTTGAATTATCATTGGGTTAAAAGGTAAAATACAATGTATTCGTAAGTTTGCAGAATTCCACAAACAAGTTTGTGCTATTCATCTCACCTCCTTTCATGAAGAAGTTGACTTACCTAGTACGGTTACAGTTGTTGATGACTGTGTATTTCCAAGTGGGAATGTAACTGCCTTGCAAACATATTCTCCTGCATCAGAAAAGCTAACATTTTTTAAGATGATTGTTGCATCAGTAAGCGAGTAGTTTTTAAATGACACTCTTCCTTGGTATTCTCCTTGAACAGATATTCCATATTCAGGATGATGAACAGCAATAGTCTGTGAACTTTTACCATGTATCTTCTCCCAAGAAACTTGCGTTATTGTTTCATTTACATCAATTATGCATTTCAGTGCAACCTTCTTCCCCCAAACTGCTGTCACATGTGGATCAACAATAGGTCCAGCTAAGGCACCTAAAAATAAAGCAATCATTAGTTGGTACACAACAAGGTTACGCCTCCAAGTCTTCACACAAAGCCTTCTTCAGTAATTAGCTTGCCTTTTTCGAAGAGAATTCCTACTTTCTTCTGAATAACCATATTGTAGCTGATTCACAGCATTGTGGAAACATTACAAAAGCATGCTTTAAGCAGAAACATCAAAGCTAGGTGTAGATTAACCATTCTTCAGAGAACACTATCACTAATACACAACTTGCTATAAAACTGACCTGATAATTGTGTAACTGGTGTATCACTCTTTTGGGAATTTAACTAGGTATGATCATTGCATATATTCAGATTTACTAAAAAAACAGTAATCAGACACAACACTTCAGCAGTCTGATTACTGATCCAGAACATCAGGTAAATATTTAACTTAATTACTGCACTTATTTCTACTTTCAAAAGATAAGACTCCTCATAATTTAAGGAGAAATGCATAAGTGAAACTTCCACCACTTAGCATACCAGTAACTACTTAAAGCAAAGCAACAATTAAAAAACACAAACCAGAAAACCCCCAAACCACTCCATCTCAACAGTGACAGTCAATGTAAAAATTCAATTTAGGTTCAGTATGCTAGTTTCTAATAAAGATATGTACCATCATACTAATGCAATCGTTCTGCTGCACTGTAGTGTGGTGTCTTCATACTAGATCTTCCCTCTGTATTCACACAGTAAATATGCAAGAGTAGGTATAGTCAAGTGTTTGCTTAAGATTCAATATATTTCCGTTTAATATCTAAAAAGACTTTCCACAGTAGCAACTGCATTCTGAGCTCAGCATTTTACACCACCTCCCTTCAAGCAAGGAAATCCACCAGGACAAAGCAGTTCATTAAACCACAGGTTCACAATTCCTTTTGCCAAACAGATGTTCCAGCAAGTTCCATCACTGATTGTCTTGGAGTAAACCAACATGATGAAAAAGAATCAAAGTCTTAGTCCACAACGTATTTCTTTTTACTGTGCTTAAGTTTTAACAGAGCCATTTCAACTGCTCTGATTTTCTCTTCATTTATCAAATCAGTACTCAAGCTGTTACTGAGAAAGTTCACCCATGGAACAAGACTCAAGTCTAAATTTCAGTAGCCCCATTTTCCCAAGCACGAAGATGTCACTCAACTTGAGACATTAACTGCCTTTTCAGTCAGAAAGTCCCCACAAAAGAGAAACCATGTGTTCAGGAAAAAATTCTCTATATTCGTTTATGCATGTGTCCATTGTCGAAAGCTTTCCATTTCCCATCCATTGATTTTTCAGTGTTCAATAACTAAGTCAATGAAGCCACCCAAACAAGTGATTTAAAGATTCAGCTATGGATTTCTTCAGTATAAAACTACTGACTAATGCCAATAGTATGAAAACATTAAGTTGCACAAATAAATCAAACTAAGCCAGAACTTTATACCAAGATTTTTGATATGCCAGTCACTAATAGGGGCTGGTAAGGGGAAAAAAGAAAACCCAAAAAACTGAGTAAGCTTCATATAGAGAGAGTATCTACGATGACTAATCCTCGAGTAACGAAAGAAGGTTTTGTCTAGTCTTCTCATGCCTCTAGAACTGATACGTACTGTTAAGACAGACATTGGAAAGAGGGCAACTATTTGAACACTAACTGAAATGCAAAGAATTCTGCCCAAACAGTCTCTACCTGCCATTCCTACATTTAATGATAAGGTAGAGTGTTCCTTAGAAAGTATTTAACTATTGCTTTCTATCTTATATCTAACTAAGGCTCAAGTTACATTTCTGCAATGTATTCCAAGATGTTATTGAACGTGTATATTCTGTAATGTCATTTAAGTGAAGAAAAAACACACTTTTGTTCAGAAATCAGCAATCTGTAATATTTAAATCTACTGAATCTTAACCTGTACTGAACCTTAACATAATGACCAGCTGTGTATAACTACAACAAACTTAGCACAGAAAAGCCCCACGAGTAAACTTACACAAAAGCTGCTTGGAATTCTGGGAAGGTAACCAACTGAATTGGAAAGTCATCCTAATTAGTGGAACACAGAAGCTGTTTTGTTTCTTTTTCGTTTTTTTTTTTTTTTAATTGACAACTCTTAATTCCAATAATTAGAGGCTTTAGCTACATAAAGACCTACCTGACAGGCCTCATGTATTTATTTCTATATACACACATTTGCAGCTATAGAACATTCATCTGTTACATCTTACTGCTCATTCACTTTCTCCAATAAAGGAAGTAGAACCAATAGATCATTACACCAAATTTTACACGTATCTTCTGATACATGTTCAGACTCCAAAGACGTAAGAATCAACTCATCTATGCTCATCATTTAACTTGAACTTACATATAGTTTATAGAACAGTATATATACTCCAAGTGTTTGAAGTTTTGTAGTTTAAAGCTCAAATGGTAACAACCACACCTTAAATTTCCAATAGCATCTCTAGTTTTAATTTTCAGCCAGTTATTATTCAACTATTTTTGGTTGCTGAGCAATCAAGCTAACAGTTCAAACCAGCAAGTTAATTACTATGCTGATATGCAGAGCTCTTCAAGACTCAGGACTTTAAGATAGGTATTTCCTTTGACATAGATACTTCCACTCAAGACTCAATATATTGCTCGAAGACTGTACTTGAATAATGAGTAACAGATACATGTCTACTCCAAAATAAAGCTTTAGAGGCTTACAATGCACAAGATTCTGAAGAATAAGACTCTGAAGAACAAGACACTTCAAGGCCACATTATTCATCTCCTTAACTGATCCAAGGTACTGATGCATAGGACACATTCACTGCTTT
Source organism: Gavia stellata (assembly GCF_030936135.1). Lineage (NCBI taxonomy): Eukaryota > Metazoa > Chordata > Aves > Gaviiformes > Gaviidae > Gavia > Gavia stellata. The sequence continues at coordinate 120,882,082 of NC_082594.1, forward strand.
AATAAAGCCTAGCTCTCCTCCTCTTGAAATCTAATGCTGAAATCTCACCTTCTTTGCTTGCACTTTCACAATATTGAAGTCCTTGCTTATCATGATTCTCAACACCCCTTAAGGACACAATTCATATTCACTTACTTATCAAGATCTTATTTTATAACTTCAAGGAAAAAACAGTACCATGAAGTTTTCTTACAGTTTCCTTTAGATTTGACCAAGTTTTTGTGGATCTTTTTTTCCCTTTTCTGTTTGCTCACTCGGAAAACAAAAAATAGCTTATATCTTCCGTCTCATTTCCTCAATCCTGTGTGCTCTGACAGGTCATATGTTCTAGCATGCCTTTGAAACATGGAATGAGGTTCTTGCCTAACTCACTTAATTGAAGACACTGTCAGATTACTTTTACTGGTGGGTTACAATAATCACTTGAGTATCACATTCCGATATGGCACCCTATCCCATTCATTTCAAAGCTTTGTACCCAGCTGTATCATTCAGCCTGTACAAATGTTTTAGAAGTCCCTGTCTGTGTCAGTCAGCCAGACTTCCTCCTTTATGAAACAGTTACAGAATCACAGAATCACTAAGGTTCGAAAAGACCTGTTGGATCATCAAGTCCAACCATCAACCTAACACTATCATGCCCATTAAACCATGTCACACAATGCCACGTCTACACGTTTTTTGAACACCTACTGTTCAGATTGCACAGGCAACAGGGGATTTACCTTGTTTTCATCAGCAAGAAGTTGTCCAGTACTGTTTCATATGCAGCCTGATATTGCCATCTCCAATAGCTTTAGATGTTTTAGTTTTAGTTAAGTCCCTATACACTTAAGTCAATTTTTATCAGAGCAATCTAATCCATGCTGGTACTACTTCACATCCAAGTCTATCACATCACCTCATGTCTAAAGCTAACTGAAGTTAAGCAGGTGGATACTCCTCTTCGTTGATCTACTTGACACACCTATCTATTTGCAAACATGCTAATAAGACTCTCAACCTATTTCACAGATAACTTAGTTGCTTGCAGACACGGACAGGCCGTATCTCAGCTTCTCAAACTGCAACAGCTCTTCTCTAATTTTAACAACTAAGACTTTAAAAGCAGTCATTTACTATTCATGGCTCCACACTTACTTATTAATACCATGAGACTGCCCTACCTCAACTTAAAGTCTTATGATAAAGTAATTTCAAAGCTGAACAATGGATTACCTCATTTGAGAGTGCAGGGAGGGAAAAGTGTAAGCCTCTTGTTTAATATTTTTGGTGAAACACCTTCCTGAGGAACACATTTTTGGCCCTTTGAGTTCTGATACCCCCTGCTCCCTCCCCAAAATAACCTGCACTCTCTCTTCACTTTCCCACCCATCCTTCACATCACCACACAGACCAAACTTCAAGGCCCAGTACTGCAAATCTCTCTCAGTCCAAATTCTACAAAGCTATTGTTTTAGTTCAGATAAACACTAGACTTTACCATTTGTCCAAACCAAGTTTTTACCAGGTTTACATTGTGTTCACTAGCTTTCCAGTTTCAGACCACTGCAAGAACCTTATTCAAAACAGTGAAGCACTTACCATTCTTACTGAACTTGTCAAAAATCAGTTTGAAGCTTAAACAAGAAAAATCCCTAAAACTCACTTCTGGCATTAAAAGCCACAGAACTAGGAGCTACCCAATATTGACCATGATAACAGTAGCTGTACACTAGTAATTGTTAAGCAAGCTTCCCTCACTAACTGAAAAAAGATACTGAGGAAATACAGGGTCTTGAAAATATAATGACCTTTTAACACAACGAAGTACTCATGCTACAAAATGAGAGTAGTCTCCACACTTCCAGCCTTGTTATTTGTTGTAATAAACAGCAGATTTAAAAATTTTTCTGTATGGAACAGCCATGGACAAGTCTATTGACAAAAGCAATCCATTTTGTTACCTGCTATAGAACTGTGGCACACTTAACAGCATACCCCTGGCAAGACAGAGAGACCACACTGACACTCTCTAGCCACTTACCTTGCACTAGCTGTCAACTGCTTCCACAAGACAATGAAGCCAAACTGCAGAAGAGCAGAAAGACTTAAGTTTTTCCCTACAGCAGCAAGTTACTCAACTCACGGGTGTATCTGGCCTTAGCACACACTAACACTGGGAACTAAAAAGAGTTCCAACCAAGAGTAGAGCAGAACAACAAGAACATCCCATTTTGGTGAGACCAAGTTGCTATGTCAGCAGAACTTCCCATGAAACACTCTTAAGGTCAGGCTAAGCATTATTGTTAGGTCAGTTTAATTTTAGCTGACATCAGAAAGCTTAGACTCATTCTTTCATCCCTCCTTCTCCTGCATCAGCACTCATCAGGTACCTGAGAGAGCCCAACCTACTGCAGTCACTTGTTTTCTTCCTGATTTCGCCTTCTGAATTGGCTCATTCCCTGCTCAGTCAATCACAAGTGGCAATGCAACAGAGGCAACAAGAGCACAGCCGCACATTCTAGTGGTATTTTACGATTTGTTTAGCTAGAGAATCAAATCATTTAAGGACACTGCAGAAAACAAGCCTGAAACCTCAACTTCAGGCTTTATAAAAATACATTCTTAAATTACTGGGAAGAAGTCAGTGTGTGTCGTTTGAGTACCAGAGCACAATCAAATTACTGTGTCAAAAAAAGATCAGAACCAAGAAATGGAAGAGATTCAAGATTAAGTAGTACAAAATGCTTCAACACTAGCTTCCAATTAGAACTGTTAAGCAAGTAATTAGGAAAAAAACACACTTACAAAGAGATAGTATTATAACCTAATATTGTTATTGCCTACATATCTGCATTATCACAGTCCTCGCTTGAAGTGGAGTGCTAGTTTGTCAATCAAGTTTTTTTTTTTTGGGGGGGGGGGGGGGGGGGAAGTGGTCTAGGAGCAGAAACAGGGTAAGTGGTTGGCTTCTGTAAGCATTACATTCACTAGCCTCAGCTCAAGTTCCCTTTTATGTACAGCACTCTTTTAAAAAAGCAAACCAGAGGTATATTATTTCCATCTTAGAAGAGCAATTCTTAAAACCTTCTTCAGTGTTTATCACAACAGTATAACAGGCATACAAAAGCCTACCAGAAGGCAAAAAATTTTGGTGCAATGAGGCGTAGCAACTGAATAGTCTGAAGCCAAGACGACAGAAATCCTCTTAGCTTTTCCGCATTTGCCAGCTATCTCAGGCTGCTTTTTCATTTTATTAATGTTCAAAGGACTCAGTCTTTTGAATCCAGGGGTCAACTTTAGCTGATAGCAAAAGGAAACTAGGAACATTATGACAACAATTCTTTAATGACATGCTCCTAGACTTCTCCCATTGCATTGATATATCACTGCTGTGGCTCACACATATTCATCACTTGGAAATGCATCTATTAACTTCTGAATGTTAGCTTTTCATACCTACAAATGGACCAAAACTAGGTTCCAGTCTTAACTTTATCTAACATGTAAGCAGCTCTCCTTTAGGTGTCTATAGCCTACATGCTTACAAAGGCTATAGTAAGGGGAACATAATTTCTAGTTGAAAACTGTAAAAAAAACTAGTTGCACACAGGTAAAATTTCTCAAGCAACCTAAAAGTTGAAGACGCTGGCCACAAGAACTGGTTGAGTTTGAGAACACATGAAAAGGTCAGTCTCTTAATTTCAGTACTGTCTCAATCAAAAGTTAACTCCTGCTGAAGCAGGGGTTTTACTCAAAACATCAAGCTCAAGACAGACAATTTCTCAGTTAAGTGCTATCATAGGATGTTCTGCAGCATTTAAGTACTTTGAACCTCCACCTGCTGCTCCTAAGGGTAGAGCTGACAACATAGCACACTACTCTACCAAGAGGCTGGTGTTACTCAACTCCTTCACTCCCCACAGCTGATGGAAAGGACAGTCAATTATCTTCCTCTAGTTGCTGAATCAAAATGTGTGTCTATATAGGTATCAAGGAATACTGATAATTGTGGGGAAGGCTACAGCTACCATTCACAAGATGCATGCAGAGCCCACAGAGAGAAGATTCATACTGCCTGTTCGAAGGCCAGATAATGTAATACTGGACAAAATACTCTCAACCTAATACATCATGTATGATGATCAAGTGTGCAAACCTCTATGGCACAACAATAAACACTTATTATCAACAAGATGGACATTTTCATCACAGAAAGCAAAGAAACAGATTAGAAAGAGGTATTTTACTCCAGTGTAACACGAAGCCAACAAAAAAAGTAGTTAAACTCTGGTTTAACATTAACATAACTTGAGCCCAACTCATACAGCCATGAGTTGGAGCTTCAAAAAAGCTCTGCACCTCAGCACTTGAAGTCAGGCACGGCTGTGACACGCTATTCTTATTTCACAACGCCATTTTCCTCACGTTAACTGGTGCTTCTATTCTAGTTTCACTACCTCCACACAGGGCAGAGACTGTGCCCCTGCATACTCTGCTTCCTACCATGCTGCACAGACCTTTAGTTTCAAGCAGCAGGTAACTAAATACAATGTAAGACACTAGAGGAAAGTTTGAAAAAAGGTTAGGCTCATGATTCAAATTGAGTTGTGAAGGACACTCTTAGAAAGCAAATTTTATAAGGTTAAAGCTTTAAATCTAACTACTCACCAAGAATGTTTACCAAGTCTCATGAACTTTAAAACTTGATCTGGAATTTCAACTTAAACCGTATTAGCATCAGCATCTGTTTTACACACTCTTACATTACCATCTTCTATGTATGCTAACACATAGCAAATTAAGACACTTGTGTTTATCCTGATGCTAAGCATTCAGATGTTTACAAGACATGTCGAACAAGACATGTTGAACCAATAAGGGAGGCAAGCTATGAGGAAGCTGGAAGTTCTTCAGCAATGAACATTCCAACCTCTGTTTAACCAGACAAACCTCCCAATCCCACCCCCTTTAAAAGGAAACAAGACAACAAGGTACTCTTTTTCCAACAAATGGGTTGGCTCAGAAGTAGGACTAGAGGAGAACATGTCATTCTTAGTCCCACTCCCTCAAACAACTAGTAGTAAGAGTAAACAAGTAGTTCAGAAGTTATCCATAGAAACACACACCACTTCCTCTCCTAAACACAACAAAATGCTTCATATTGCCATTTAAATAAACTTAAATCCCCAGGTACCAGAGCAATAGGTATAAATACACGGAAAGAAAAGCAAGAGATAAAAAAACCCAGCTATTCATGTAACTCAAATCTTTGATTGGAAAATTTGTTAAAGAGTTCCAGATGACCTTCAGAATCTTTTGAAACACAAAACATGAGTCAATAGTTCTGACAAACTAACCTGTAGGAAAAGGTTAAAGTCCTCCTATGTGGCATTCAGTTTAAACACAAAGCCAAAGTATCTAAACAGATACAGTAGGAGGTCTAAAGGAGCATTGCACTTCTGTTTTGTATCTTGGTGGGGCTGCCAAGTAACTGCATTAGATACAGAAAAAAAAAGTGAAGTTCCACATAACAAATCTTTCCCAGTCAGCCTGAAAAAAGCTTTAAGTTCTAATAGGTCCAAATTAGAATAGTAGTCAGCAGGAATAAGTATAGGTAACAGATACAGGATGTTAACTAACTGGTTAGAGAGCAAAGACTGTTCTGAAAGTTACAGCAAGAATAAGTATATGGTGATTATGTTTCAAGAATTGCAAGCGCCACTCTATAATACACTAATATATAAGTAAACTTTCTGCTCTAGCCAACATCAGTGAGGCTCCATCTGCAGTCATTCAGCTTGAACATCATACTTCAGGTATTAGCCACCTGGACAGTCAGAAAGCAAACTAAGTGTGCTCTAAGGCCTAGAAAACTTTACCTACAAGGACGGACTGGAAGAGCTGATCACTGTTCTCTAAGAAGGGCAACCCAATAAAGGTGCTGAAGTACTTACACTGCAACAAGAGGATACCCGTACTGCTAAGTATGCCTGTGGAGGTTAGGAAGGAGATAAACTGAAGCAACAAAAAACCACCACAAAAAGCAACAACAAAACTTGCTGAAATCAAGGAAACCTTTAACGCTACAGAAAGTGAATTCCTCAAGTGAACACCCTGGCCAAAATATTAAACCTCCACAACCTTTAGAAGGGTTTGATGTTATAAAAAACCAAACATCCAAACTAACCTAAGCTGCTCCTGCACTGGGGTAGAGACATGATCTGTTGTTCAAGGATTTTTGCCAGCCTAATTATTTACAGACATTTTTAGTGAAGTAATCATCTGGTCTTCCTTCAAATTCTTGTTAGCCAATAT